>NC_085139.1:139285059-139622022 GCF_024139115.2 Armigeres subalbatus | reverse complement strand
GAACATACGCACTTACCGCATTGCGAATATTGAATCCGACCACTACTTCGTTGCAGTATGTCTGCGCTTAAATCTCTTGACGGTGTACAACACGCGTCGGAGTCGTCCGTCGCGGCTAAACATTGGGCGGCTACAAGACGGTAGACTAGCCCAAGACTACGCGCAGCAGCTGTGAGTGGCACTCCCAACGGAAAAGCAGCTAGACGTAGCGTCTCTTGAAGATGACTGGAGAGATATTCGATCCGCCATTGGAAGCACCGCAACCGCTGCACTAGGCACTGTCGTGACCCGGACGAGGTTTTCAAGCTCGACCGCTCGTCGCAACAATACTCAGCAAACTGACTCTGTTATCGATTCGTTCCAACACGAACGAAAAACCGAAAACACCTTTGCGTTACCATGGAGCACAAGATAACACTATACACGCTGATCAAAATGAATCAATAAATGAGTTCATATCGTTAAAAGGAAATAATCTCAGTGGTATTTTGCAATAACTCCTCATTCTAATCTTATTCACTACAGGCACTGTGCCCCCGGATCAGAGAAACGACACTCATGACGGCGAATGTGAGCAGTTAGTTGAGAAGAAGAATGCAGCATGGGCGAGATTGCTGCAACGGTGGCGGTATGGAAATGAACCTAGGAGCACGCGCGCAGGACATGCGACTTCCGGCTCCGAATCTCCAGGAAATCCAGAAGGAGATCGACCGGCAGGGTTGCTATCCGGCATTCTTGCAACATGTCCTGCCCATCGTACCCTTCCGGCTTTAGCTACCTTCTGGATACTGGGTTCGCCGTAGAGCTGGGCGAACTCGTGGTTCATTATTCGCCGCCACACACCGTCTTCTTGCACGCCACCAAAGATGGTCATAAGCACCCGTCTCTCGAATACTCCGAGTGCTTGCAAGTCCTCCTCGAGCATTGTCCATGTTTCGTGTACGTAGAGGGCTACCGGTCTTATTAGCGTCTTGTACATAACACATTTGGTGCGGTGGCGAATCTTTTTTGACCGCAGTTTCTTCTGGAGCCCGTAGTAGGCCCGACTACCACAGATGATGCGCCTTTGTATTTCACGACTAACAACTGTTGAATTTTTGAAACTCGTTTTACACAGAGAAAAACAAATTCTAATAAATTGATGAAATCAGTAGTCTTTCCGGATATTTTCTTAATGTGTATATTTTGTTATAGAAATAGAAAATTAGCCTTCAATATGTTTATTGTGCATAAGAGCATCGAAATCTAAAATGTGATTAACATGCGAGTAAATATCAAGAAACAACACAAATGGGTTTGATTTTCAATTTCTAGAACGAAGATTTTTATTTTATCATTTATTCTTAAATAGAAGGCAATTGTAAGCTTTTTTTTGAAAGAAAATCAAAATCGTGAAAAATTAACAAGGGACTCTTGTGCGACTCGGAGCAGCCCGCCCGGAAATAATTTTACACGTCTCTTAAAATAAAAAAAAACAAATCTGACAATTGTTGTATGAAGTTTTTACAACAATTCTGCAATATTTAAGAACAAAAAAAGGAAACTTTTTATACAGATAATATACTGAAGTAATACAAAATTGTCAAATTTTAATACAATGATTGTACTTAAATCTTCCGAACTTGTATGCCAAAGTTTTAATATGTTTTGCAAGGTTTCAATATTAAAATCTGTCACCCGCTGGTTGGGTGTACCGGATCCGTGATGTTCAGTGAATTCATGTAAAAGGTCCGTACAAGAAGAAATTATTTGCACTGAGAAAAACTGAAATGTTAGAAGTTTGTTGTCTTGAAACTAAGTTGCTGACTATTTGGCTTAAACTGCATTTTCTACTAAATTTTGCGTTCACTTCCTCACACCAAACATGGAATAAAAATTCCAGATATCTTTTGCTGTGTAAGCTGTGTATTTCCAAAAAGCCGAGCCCATTTCGCTTTTGCGTCTGTTTTGCTTTAGGTTTCAATCAAGATTTTAATTAAGTGCCAAAGAGACATCATCAAAATTAACAATGATTAAATTATTTGAAAAGGTACTCGTCGTTAACGATAAACTTACGATTTTTTCTTTTCTTTTATTAGGAGGTTCAGAGGATTCAGATCCCGTTGTAATTTTTCTCTGAGCTATTTTAATCATCGTGAAATTTGCGGTCAGCACGTTTGCACATCAGGCCATTAGAAAATTACAATTTTAAATGCACTCTGACATTGTATTGCCGGCTCGATAAACCAAAAAATGGCGAGAATTTTCTTCTAGCTGCTTGAACTTCAGTTTGTTAACTATCCAACAGCCAAATCCACATGACAACATATTCCTTTTTCGTTTCAAGTCATTTTAAACCAAAAGCGGAAGAAAATGGAACATTTTACATTTTATCTAAAACTGAATTGAGGCCGCTAATGCGCTAATTAAACTTTTTACATTACGATTAGCCCAAAAAGCATGAAACTTCTTCTGACCCCGGGTTCGGTACTAAGCAACAACATAATCTTGCTGCTAAAACGCAGCAGCAATCTGCTCTCAATCTGTGAGCGATCGTTATCTGTCCAAAAAACCTAAAGCGCAAAAACATGCCAAACTATCCGCCACCGGGCACCGGCGGCATTTGGTTTCTAGATAAATTAATGCGTAGAATTAAAATACACCGGCAAGTACAATGCGGTAACAAGACCAACAACGGAAACAATATACGGAACTTTTTGTTTCTCTCTCGCTAACAAAGCTGTGAAGCAACGAAAGAATAAATTTGAACATCAACGAGGTGGAAAAAATGAGTTAAATATCAATTCATTTACAGGTTTGGTGGAACTTGCTTACTTAACGATATTCTCTTATTAAAATCCACGTTTTGTATTCTTAAGCAACGCCCATCATCCTCCCCTTTTGTGCATTTTTCAAAATCCGATCGGCATCGAAAACGCTAACGACTAAAAATTACACCCTTCCGCACACAAAGGTTGCAATGAATAAATCAAAACTAGCATTAGCTATCCACGAGTCAAAATATTTAGGCTGATGCTTATGCCTCCCAGCCCAGCAAAGGAAGGACGGATAGTTCCCGTTGCATGTTTCTTGTTCGATTCCACTTGATTGCTTGATCAGACAAAATAAGGCCAGCCAGACAGTGTCCAACGCCGTGCTCGCTACAATGGAGGCTGGGGCTTCCTCGTTGGGGGTAAAACATCAATTCCACACGTTGCGTATCGAAAAGCAAAATGCACCGCCGCTTCGCTTACCAAATTTTCTGGTATCGTTTTCATTTTTGCGCAATTGGCAATCGGAAGAAAAAATAAGTTAAATGGTCAAACAGGTAGAAATTAGGTCATCCCTAAAATGGAACTATGCGCAGAAGAAGCTGCGGCGCCACACAGGCAATCCCCAAAAAATGGGTGGTGGATTCATGCCACACTGTCCGCGGAATATTTGCCTAATTGACTATGCTGGTTGTTGTTGTACAATACAACTGAAATGTAGCGCGATTCGGGTTGTTTGTATAATTAAATTATCAACGCTGAGATATTTCGATCACCGGACCAAAGAAAAAGTGAACGTGAATGGCAATGGAGCAGGCTTTTCATGCCTCGACGCTTTTTAGGTCATTAATCAGTTTTGTGGGGAGTACCTATATTCAAATCATTTTGAGTGCTGTACAGAAACTGGAATAGGCTTGGGTGCAATTGTAAAAGCAATACAATATCAATTAAAAAAGCCAACACAGAAGCATAAGCGTCGTTTGCCTGTGTCGGAAGCTCAATCGAAATAATTGCACAAATAATTGAATGAATTTCTAATACACTACTTTTCTTTTTGTTTTCAGGTAAAACACTCCACAAGTAACAACACTCATACACAGGTGAAATGAAACGATATCCAGCAATAGTCACTCTTATTTAATTTTATTATAATTTTGCAACCTAAAGATTGTGATAACACGATCCCCCTTTGCGTGGTGTGTTGGGGGCCCCATACTTTGCCTTCGCCCCCAGGAAATTTGGTTCGGTCGGAGTAAAGTCGGACCGTCTGTCTGTGGGAGTTGTACGACTGTTGGATAGTACAACTTGCCCACAGACGGTCTGACTTTACACCCAACGAATATCTTTCCCAATATCCAACTCCGTGGTACTTATGAGGGTGTAGCTGAGTCAGGGGCTTCTCATTAAGTAAGTACTACATCACTACATCCTTCTCCTTCCAAGTTACGGTGAAGATGGGGGTGGCCAGGGGTAGTAATCGTTATGCTTTTGTGATTTTTGTCCAATATTGAAATCAAGGACCACACCACCTTCTGAATGAAGTTTTCAAAAGAAAAAGCATTGTCCAATCTACGAAGTACACCGTAACAATGCTATGCTAAAGATTGTGATAACACGATCCTAATATGTTGATCTTGCTTCTGTCGTTTTTGAATTTCTAACGTCTGTTTCACGTTTCCCACGATAATACAACAAAAATGGTTTTCGACTATATACAACATATGCCAATAATACGAAAATTAAATTCATTGTATATTTCAATTTCCAAAGTAATCAAACAGCATTTACTTCAAACAAGAAAACTTTCGATTTCTGTTAATCAAATTAAAACGATTCGCACTGGTTTGAAATTTCTCGCAAAGGTCAGTCAAATTCGTCCGGGTTGTGCATCGACCATACCCTTGGCGGTATGCAAATCAACCTAAACACTTTTATTTCCTCGCAACTTTGAATTGAAACTGAAGAAAATGGCATGCCAAATTGGAAACAATTTTTCTGCAAATTTATTCGCCAATTCAAGATCACCGAATGCTCGATGCAATAACCTTCACTGAATCAGCCCCGAACAAGCATCCTGTTCCCAATCGTCGAACCGACCAGCCCGACACTTTCACCTTTAGCAGCTGGTTCCCATAAATAAGCCACCCCATGATAGGAATAGAGGAACATTATCCAACCCGTCCGCCCGTGTGTGTGGTGTTTCTAAGCGGCGGCGTGACTGCACCGGTTAGCCTCCACGACAACGTTGTGTTCAGACGTCGTCATCGTCGTCGCCGTTTAGCTTGCGGTTCGATATCATCATCCGCCTGCCTACCGAATATCAATGCATTGTCGTTTGCTCCTGGTTTTGAATGCAAGCCGCGCGCATCCCCAATGAAGGTGCCCAACCGAAGCAGATATGTGTGTACTTAGAAGAGAAATTACTATAAAAACAAATCGACATGGCGCGGAAGCTTTCTCCCGATGATAACGCTGTTGAGCAGAAGTTCTCAATTTTGTATTGTTGATCTTTCAAATATTTAAAATATTATGTGGGTCATATAACATTCATCTGGTTCAAACTTTACTTGATAGTCTAAAAGCAAATATTTTCTGGGTCGGTCGGTACTGGTTATTCAAATGAACCACACTGATAAAGTCACCTACCGACGTTGGTGCTTTTTTTGTACTTGATGGATGACGAAAAGTATATAGAAAGATAAAAACAGCAGTGAAAGGTGGATTGTTCACTTACTTATATATTCCGCGCCTCTCTAGGGGAACCTTTATTCCCTAGCAGCACACATGTTCCACATAGGTTACTGCAACTAATATGTGACCAGATTTGATCACAATAAAGATTCTGAAACCATTTTAGTCTGACTTTTTTATGCTGATCGGGTTTCCTTCAACAGGCTCATCACTGTTGTAATATAAATTTCGATGAAATTCACTGAAATCTCAACAGCAGAATTTTTCTTTTATTTTTTCACCGATTTTCTGTATTTTTTTTTTCTTTTGTTTTACTGTCAAAACCACCGAAATTCTGTAAAATTATTTTCCGAATAGTTCTGCTGTTGAGACTGCGGTGAATTTATTTTAAGTGTGTATGAAAAAAACTCACCTCCATCGATGTACGTTCTCGAATTTCTGTTTCGATTAACGACGGCACCGTCATTGGAGCACGGTATTCAAAATCCAGTTGTGTGCCATCTAATTCAAATTACAAACTGTAACTGTACCGTCTGCGTGGTTTCTGCTGATACACACCACGTATCGCGCAAAATAACACAGATTTCATTGAATATTGGAATTACAGTGTGTTAACTAATCTAATTGGGTCTCCAAATATTTCGTAAACTCGCAAAGATAGCCATTTTTTGTAAGGGCAAACAAATACCTGAAATTATCACTTAGGGAGTTTGGTTAACAGAAGGCCCACCCACTAAGCCCACCCAAGTAGCGGAAGGTTACTTAAATTACCCTCTCTGCTAATACCCTGGTTCCCTCAGAAACTGCCTCCCAGCATTACATTAGGCAGTACTTAATGTACTCGCTCATTCACGCTCCCACAGGCACTCATCCCGTATGAGGCTTACTTGGGTGCTCTCTCTTACATATCCTCTGACACACCCTGACACTCTTTCTGACGCATCATATGAGTCTAACTTGGGTGCTCGCTCACCCTTTACGCACCATGTGAGACTAACTTGGATGCTCACCCTACCACCTGAATCACGCTCTAGCACACCAATTTGAGACTTATTTGGGTGCTTACTCTATCACACCCTGCCACTCCTCCTGACACATGCTCTGACACACGATGTGGGATCTACTTAGGTTCTTACTTCTGACATGACATGCGAAGCTGACTTGACGTGCAATCAATTATGTGAAGAAGTTACGGAAATCGTCATAACTTTTGGCTGTGCGACTTTCGTGGTAGGCATGCGGCGCGAAGAAACCGAATATGTGTTGCGTCGTTAAATGTTATGACGAGGACTATATTTTCTCGCTATCTTCATACGACGAGAATTACTATTGACAGCCCTGCTCACCTCTAACATACTACGTGAGGCTGACTTGGATACTCACTCTACTCTCCTTTGCCATGCCTCGAGGTGTCGATAACGATAGGTACCAACAGTTCTACTCTACGACCCTCCTACCTCGGCATGTGCAGTCCTTACTCACACATATGCGCTCACTCTTCTACCAAGCCTCAAGGTGACGACTGCGGTTGCCACCCGCTGCGACACTCTTACCACGGCATGTACAAACCTCTCATTAATTTCCCCGCGCTCAGCCTGTTTTCGCTCTAACTAATCAATCACAAGTCAGTCATGCTTGTTGACTGCTGCTCGGCACGCCAGATTCTCTGCAAACTGCAAGCAATCTGAGTGGTTGCAGTCGAAGCTGCGTTCCACTGCTCCACCGCTCGACACATCCTCTGGATAAGGGTATCCGGGGTTGTGTCCCGACCGCAAACATCTAGCATAGCTTTTCTTTCGACGTCGCAACAAGGACACACGAACAGTTTGTGCTCTGCAGTTTCGTCAACACCTAGGCAGTCAGGGCAGTCGGGAACCTCCGCGTGCCCAAACCTGTGGAGGTACGTCTGGTAGCAGCCATGGGCGTCTGATACGCTCGCGGGCTCCTCTGGTGCCACGTAGCTCGAAACACTCCTCGCCATCCCTGATGACAAGCCCAACTAGCTCGCTATTACGCAGGCTGCATCGTGTGATATCGTACGGTTGGCAATACGTGCTCTCCTGCTTCCGCAGGTAACTGGTTACCCCAGTCAAGGATGTTATCGATCATTTAGTAATTTGCGTTCGATAATTTAGTAGTTTGCCAATACCTCATTCCAAAAGCTGAATTTCAAAATGTGTTGTATGGTGGACTTCTAGTGCGAAGGGTTTTCTACAACTCTGCCTTATGTTTTGTTGTTTCAATTCCACTAGTAACGGAGTTATAGCTATAGTTTCAGTAACTCGAACTAAATGATAACAAAATTCCAATCATTTAGTTTGAGTTACTGCAACTAGCGCTCTAACTCCGTTATTAGTTGAAATCTAACAACGAACCATTAGGCAAAGTTGTAGAAAAACCTTCGCACTAGAAGTTCCCCATACAACACATTTTGAAATTCAGCTTCTGGAATGAGTTATTGACAAACTACTAAATGATCGATCGCAAATTACTAAATGATCGATAACATCCTTGACCCCAGTGCAGTCGCCCAGGACGGGCCGCCGTATCTAAGAATTGATACGGCAACGCCTGCCAGTAACCTACGTCTGCTGGCGCACACCTTGGAACTGTTGGACATCATCCTCGATAACGCAGGAACAGCAGTCAAAGTTCTTTTGCACGCATAGTCGACATGGCTGTCGAAGGTCAGCTTGACGTCTATCACGACCTCAATGAGCTTCAAACTCCACTTTGATGTGATCGCGACTTCACCTGCATGGATCACTGCATGTTGAACCGACTTACGGCTGTTGACGATAACCACCTACATCTTATGTTGAGCGAGCTCCAGACCTCTAGCGCTCATCCAATCCGCCACCGTGCTGATCGCGTGTGCTGCGGTCAGTTCTACCTCAAGAATTGACTCCCCGTAGACTTTCATGGTTACGTCATCGGGGAAGCTGACGATCTTGACACCAGTAGGGAACTTTATTTTCAGAGCCCTGTCGAACATAAGCTTCCATAAACCGGGTTCAGTATTGAACGGCACTCCTGCAGTAATAGAAACGCTTTTCTGATCGGCATAGGTCTAGTATAATAGTACAAATTGCTTTCCAAAATCCGATACAGGCCCACCGGCAGGCTAAGCCGGTGTAACGAGAGCGCGATGGCATTCCAGCTTAGGCTGTTGAATGCGTTATTCACATCAAGTGTCACTAACGTGCAGTATCGAATACCTTGCCTTCTCCGTTGGATCGCTATCTCAGCAGTCTTTACCACTGCGCACTGAGTTGACAGCGTCCAACGTGGACTTACCCTTGCGAAAACCAAACTGATTGCTTGACCAGCCGTCCGTACCCTCTGAGTACGTGGTCAGCCTGTTGAGGATGATTCTCTCCAACAACTTGCCCGTCGTGTCAATTGGGCCTTAAAGCCCTACGTTAAAAGCTGCAAACGATAGTGTATTGGTCAAAAATACATGAACCGATTTTATTTAAATTCGGATAATAGTCTAAGTAAGTAAAATGATATTTTTGTGTTTGAGACATTTTAAGATATGTATTTAGCTGAGAAACTTCTATCGCTGAAAAGGCAACATTTCAGAACGAATGAACCATACGCCCAAAATGTCATGCTCATATATTAACTGTCAAAGGTTGAGTCAAGTGCCCTGCGGTGTTTTGCTAGCGCATTTAAAACTAATTCATAACACTTTAATCTGTACGTCAAATAAGATCAAAATTGTCAATCATTTATTTTTAAATTTCAAATTAAACATTATTCCTTTCTAGTTCTGAGTCGAACACAAACTGACGCGTTCAAGATGATCAACCTCATCGTTCCCTGAAAGAAAATCGAATATCGATTATTCATTTTAGTACCCAATAACCCAATTAGACAGATTGGTCAGTAATCCGAGGGGTTGCCCGGTGGCTTCCCGGCCTTCGATAGGGGCCGTACACATATTACGTAAGCACTTATGGGGGGAGGGGGGGTCTGTTAATATCTTACGCGTCATATAAATAAAAAATCTTTTGTATGGCAAAAATCTTACATGGAGGGAGGGGGGGTCGAAAAACCCAGAAAAAATGCTTACGTAATAAGTGTACGGCCCCATAACAGAATCAATTTCTGCCTTTCCCAGCTATCGAGAAAACCACACTCATCGAGGCATCTCTGCATAGCTAGCCTGAACTGCTGCCTTGAGAGCGGTGTTCGGAACTCCATCAGGCCCTGGTGCTTTGTTTGATGCCATGGAATCAGCCACCGCGAGTAACTCTTCGTTCGTCACCGGAGCCACCAGATCTCCAGGTGTACATCGGTTACAAAAGGCTGTGTTAGAAGTACGTACTGCGAATTGCCATATTCTTGAAGGCGGTGAAATCAATAAGCTGTATGGCGTTTTCGTTCATCAGCCGATGGGCGCTGAACGTTCCTATAGTCGGTCTAAACTCCTCCTCTTGGCCAACCTGAGCGTTCAAATCTTCCTCTGATTGATGATTTTGACGTCGTAGCTTGGGCAGCTGTCGTACTCATGTTTCAGCTGCGCATAGAATGCGTCCTTATCATCATCAGTGCTTCCGGAGAGTACGCTATGAACGTTGATTATGCTAAAGTTGAAAAGCCAACCTTTGATCCTCAACCTGCAAATTCTGTCATTGATCGGCCACTACCCGATCACGCGGCTTCGCATACCGCCCATCACTCTGAAAGTTGTTCCCAACCTTCTGAAAGCAAAATTGACAAATAGTACATAACAAGCTAACTAAAAATATTGGAATTTATCAGAAGTTAAATCAGTCGCCTTTCACGGCGATTCACAATCGATCACAATCGAAGAACGTTAACCTGAAATACGAACGATGAAAAAGGCTCTGTTCTCCAGAGTTGAGTCGTTGAATCCAAAAATGGGAATCCAAGCTTAACATACATCGATCCACCACCGGCTCAAAAAAACAAAACTTCCATAGCAAACGATTTCCGCTAATCAGAAAACCAGTGCAATCTGTTGATTTTTAAGACTGTTGGGGAAATCAGTCCAAGCCTCGAATCAAACCTTTAATTTTGCGTAGCTGCTGCGATCCCAATCTTCCCAGACAACCTTCTTAATCAATGGCTTTGTGTCCACCTGGAGGATAGACGTCGCAAAACGTTGATTTTGGCATCCGACACCAGCAAGGATGTCGGCGGTGGTGTTGCCGAGGTCCGCAGTGCTCTGGGATCCAGACAAATGTCGTGCATCAGCGCTGGTTAGCGAGAATGTTCCTTGAATGCTTTGGCTGCTCGTTCTGCAGGGCGAAGATGACACTGAGTCGCTGAGTTGATCAAGTTCAAAAACTACGGTAGCTTCTGTGGAGAATATATTGTAAATGCTGGGAAGACTGTTCGGGGTGGGACTGGTGACCCCGACTCCACGGCTTGAAACCGTCCCATCTGTAATCTGTGTTCATGGTTTCGGTGTTCTTTATGCTCTACTACCGACCTTCTAAGTGCCTATCCGCTGCGAACATGCTGACTGCATTTTTCTGGTTCTTGCTTTAATCACGAGTATGGGCAGTGCAAAGACAAAAAGTATGGCAGTATTTTATTCGCAAGTAAAATCACGGTCGCGAGTTTTTGTGGTTTCTTCGAATATAATGAATAAATATAATTCTAAATGAACACATTAACAATAAACAAGTGTCTTCTTGCTCGATTATACGTGAGAAACATGTGTCAATATTGTTTTTTGCTATTCTGTAAATCGACCCGAATGACTCGCGAAGCTTCACGAACATTTTTCGGTTTCGGCAAGAAAAAGTTAAAACAAATGTTCGCAAGTTTGGAGGAGTAGACCTTCATATTCCTATCATTGACGTCGGTAAGCATTGGTTGAAGATCAGAAACAGGGTATCGTTTAGTCAGCCGTAGAAAAGGCGTGTATCTATGATAGTCTGCCCTGTCTGCAGACGAAGCGCCCTGTTGTTGGTTTACACTGGTTTTACAGCTGATCTTGACCTCACAAAAGTGGAAAGGGCAGATGAGACCCCGATGATAGAGACACAAATAAATTTAAAGCTGTTGTGGTTGGGACTAAAAAGATCCTCCAACTTGATGCTCGGGCGGATCAATAGGTGTCGTGGAAGGCAGATTTACCCACGGAAGCGCTTTCTGGGAGTCATGGAGAACCCTTCCGTACGAGAGACAGCACTAACGGTGAATTGTGGCTTATTCCGAGTGCGTCCAAGTGTGTCGACGATGTCACCGGCGTATATAAAAATTTGGATTTTGGGCAGTAGAATCGAAACAGCCCGTTCATAGCGACATAAAAGACTGTGGCCGCCATGATCAACCTTCAAGCGCATTGTTTCTTGCTGGTGGGATCCCGAAGATGGATTGCCAAATAGGACTTAAAACGAACGTCCCTGAAGAAATTCCGGACAAAGGACAAAATATTGCTAGGGAACGCCCATTCACTTAGCAGCTGCAACACTAACAACGTTCACGTACGGAAAAATGTCTTCCAGATACCGAGGGATTCTAGGTTTGGCTGCTCGGAGGTATCCTGAATGACGCCCTATAATCCGGTGAAGTAGGATCCTGTGCCGTAACACGGGAATCCAAATCTTCCGTCTTCTTCCGACTTCAAGATTCTCATGCAGTTGCGGTTGACCAGTCTTTCGGCTACTTTGGATACGCAAAGGTCAACAAGATAGGCCGGTATGTCCTAGATATTGCAGAATAGTTGACGTACAAGGTGTGCGGCTCTGAGTATCTCTACTGATACATATGTGATCAACCCCGGGAGCTTTGTCGTATAGCTTAAGATGACTCTCTTCAATAGCGCTTAAGGACAATCCTCACGGAATTCAAAACTAATTGCACTCGCGTTTTCAAGAACATTCAGAACAGAAGTCACGCACAACTGTAATTTATATTATTCCTTTTGAATGGGGTTCCCTTGAAAACGTAAATACATTGTGGATATAGTTATGGATTCCGTGAGGATTGTCCTTAACTCCCTTTTATTTGGTCGAATACCGTTGACAGGGATCGTATATTTGGCTGATGCAGATGGTACTCAGACCATATTAAGGCGCACATTTTGCTTCAAAGTGCTGTTGACATGAAAATATGTTTCCAAGATGGAAAAATCGCACGGCAGCGATTGCGCATGATTCTGTTGTGGTCGAACTACGTTAATGTGCCCATTCTTCCTATCATGAGTTCATCTATGCTTTGAAATGCTGCTGATATTATTATTCTGCATACATGTATTCCATGGGACGCGTAGTGGGCAGAAATCCCTTTTTAGACATAATAATAGCGAAATGGGCATGTTGTTGATTAGCACAAAACCATGTGCGATCAATATTACGTGACCAAGTCTATGCTCATGAACAACCGGACAGTTCTTTTGAATGATGAATTGAAGGCAAAATATGCAAAAAAAAATGTAAATAACGAGTTGAGAACCACTTTGTACCTATATTTCCTTCCCGATTCCGATACCAACCAAACACCGAAAGAGTTGAACATTATGAATCGAACGATACGGGGAAATTTCCCCGCCGGGGCATGCAACGACACGAGCCTTCTAAACTCTCGCTTTCGCTCGAATCTCACCATCTTTACATATACATCCGATGACGACGACCACAAATTCGCCCCACGGATGCTTTCATGGTTGATTTTCCCGCGCGCGAGCACTGTTCCATCGTTCCCCATTGAACGGTAAAACCTGTGGCGTTGTTGCATTTTCCTGCACTACCGACTGTCGTCTGTTAATGTAATTCTCCAATTTGCATAAATAAAATTAGGTTTTTGGGTTCAAAACTCTCGCTATGCTGCTGTTGCTGAAGTGCCTTGCGGTTTTCGGATGGTATGCGAATATTCACCGCTGATGCTGCAGCGCGCGATCTCGCGTGTCTACCACACATTCCGACCAATGAATAGTTATAGTAGAAGGTGGGAAGCGATCTCGGCGCTGGCCCCAGGGCTTGGACCTGTGAAGCGCATAAGGGCGCGCTCGTATCAAGTAGAACTACACCGTGTGCACTATTTGAAACCATAAACGGATGGGTTTCGTGCAAATGAGCGAAAACCAAGAGTTTATGGGAAATCCATTCAACGGTAATGTCACTTTTACTGACGCTTTAATCATTAGTCGAAATAAAGAGCCGAGTCGTTTCACCGTCATGGGCTCTAACAAGACCGAAAGGAAAATTAATGGTTTCGACATTAATGATAGAGGATTAGATGATTTGAGAACTGATACTCCTTTAACCAACAGACTCGAGTAAAAATGAAGAATGGTGTGGCAAACGGCGGTAGGTTGTTGAACCATGTGACTGCTGAAAAGGGAAGATCCATTAATTACGTAACGCGAAAATTGGACTTTTTCAACCCCCCCTCCCCCCCATGTCACACTTTTTGTATGAAGCTTCCGAAAATTTTGTATGGATCGTCACACTTCACTCAACCCCCCCTCCCCCCTCTAAGCGTTACGTAATTTGTGGACGTTCCCAAAGTAGAATAATCGAAACTGATTCCTGCCGAACAGCCAGAAGAACACAAACCTATGGCGACGGTAACGGCAGGTATCGACACGTTGGCGCCAACCAGAACTTACTCTAGACATTGACAAAATTCCATGATTATTGTTTTCGACAAGCAATTCGCTATGCATGATTGATAATTGGCATGGGCATATCCATAAATCACGTTACGTAAAAGTTGACTATTTTCAACACCAATTAACCCTCTCCCCTTTCTCCATTGGACGATCTGAAAATTGAGTATGGATTGTCACACTTCCCGCAACTCTCATGGGGATTACATAATTTGTGGACTTCCCCTAGAAAAAAAACGACTATTTTGACAGATAACATTTATTCATCAGTTCTAATGGATAGAACGCTTTCAAAGTTTTGGGCAAAAGGTAATTAAACTCTGATTGCTCTTAACGTGAATCAAATATGGGGAAAATAATTAATCTTCTGCGCAACAGCTGTCCCGAGAACTTATAAATATGTTTGGCCAAAATATCCTTTTCACTGTAAATAATCTACACTTACCTGCCTTAAAAAAAGGTAATTGGAAGAAAGTTGAACATTAACTTCGATGGGCCAATTATGAAATGATGAAACTTCCCCCCGATCCTGCTCAAATAATATTAACAAAACATATAGGTATATTGAATTGCTTTAATGAAATGTATGTTCAATCTTAAACTGCTACCCAAAAAAACATCTTTACTGATTTTGAACTAAATCTTGTCTAATTTGTTTGAAGAATGGGCATCAAACATGCTCCCATCAACTGTCACGCTGTCCAACGGCCATAAAATAAGCGCCAGCAGACAGACGCACGGATCCAGACAGTCTGCCAATCACACCAGCTTATTACCCAAACGATCCACCGAATGTAACGTACCGGGACAAAGGCCAATTTCGCCTGATTATCCTGCCACGGTAATATTTCCCTATATCTTTGCCAGCGAAATAGCATAATTCATTCAATCGTTCATCCGTCGACACTCCGTGGTCTGCAACTAGTATTCTTCTGGTAGCATGTCCCGCAGACGTAGACGACGGGCTAAAGCTTTTTCAGAAGAAAACGTGTCCGCCGTGTTGTGTCTAGAAACCATAATAAACATTTCAGTAATGATCACCATCATCATTATCCGTCAACTAACCGGCTCATTACGTGTGTTGTTGTGTCGTAGAAAACCACGGTCCCCAAAGTATTGGCAGCACCACTAGTGGTGGTTTGAATTGACAAGAATAGCTCTACTTTAATGGAGTCATGAAGCACAGGTTCCTCTGCTGACCCACATTTGGCTCCATTTGTAACAGTTGCACTCAAACTTACTTATGCTCGTATGGAAGATGTGCAGACGTCTTCACCTTTCGACCAAGCAGAGTCATCCCGTGTCTCGTGTTGTACATTTAGTCGCATGTTCGACAGATCACATTAGGGTGGCCTGGAGGATGATTCTGCGAAGGTAAATTAAAAAGATAATTCGGTAGATTTCACAATCACTTCGATCACGACCGACCTTATATTAACTAGCCGGCGGGAACTGAAAGTAGTAAACTCGATAGGATTATAGCATTCGTGCTAAAACGAAAAGATAAATAAGATAATACCTCAAGCAATATTTGCACGTTTATGATGACTCCAGATTGACGAAGTGGAGGGTTTCGTGTCTACGCAATTTACTCACCCTAACGATACACGTGATCAACATCGTACCAACGTGAACATCGGTCGTTTAATTTTGCACATTCTTCACCTAAACTTGGCACTATGGACATCATGTATTGTACAATCCCAAATGGCACCGTAAAAGAAAATCCCACAACTGCTGCCAAATGGACCATCTGCCTGTCTGAGAGGTGCTGGAGAATGTTGAGCGTTTGCAGCTTATTACTTTGAAGCGGGGAGACATGCTTTTATGCTATGCGTTTGTACGACAACTATGATGACAACGAGAAATGTGTTATTCGTGTGGAACTGACCTATCGTCCACTGTGAATCCATCAAAGAAAATGTGCCGTTATGAATTTTCTTTTTTAGGTTTAAAACATTCAAAATGATATTTCGAATTTCCCCAACTTTCAACGGTTAGTTATGATATGGTCAATGTGCGCAACTCGATCCGCCAAATTTAATTATGATTTTATCTAAAATTGTGTATTTTTGAAATAGGGGAAATACGGTCAATATGCTCCACATAAAAAAGTTCATTTTTGCAGTGAAATGTTAGTCTTATCGATCAAATTCTCACATCCTAATGAATAACAATAAGAATCGTATATTGATGTTATTGGCGTCGGAAAATGCGGTCATTTGACGTAACTAGCGTATTTTAACCCTTTCGTAAAAGATGGGTCAGGGTCATATATGCCCAACGTTTTAGATTGGCTGTGTTAAATCACAGAAAAGGCCACAGGAAACATATCGCAGGTCAAGTTGATTCTACCCCGAAGACCCAGTAATCAGAAACCTTGGAAAGATGTCGCTTCTGAAAGTGTACCAATGAATCTGAAATGTTCGAATCCTATACCACATTGTTTGATGATTATGAGCGCCCCATCAAATTAAGTCATCCTGAACGTTAAGTTTTTCCTTAGCCTAGCGGTAAGATGCGCGGCTACAAAGCATGACCATGCTTAGGGTGGCTGGATTCGATTCCCAGTGCCGGTTTCGGTTAGAAAATTGTCTCCACCTCCCTGGGCATGAATGGCATCATCATAGTAGCCTCATGATATACGAATGCAGAAATGGTAATTTGGCTTAGAAACCTTGCAGATGTAATTCCAATGAAGAAGAAGAACGTTAAGTCTAAGATCAATATTCAGGAACACGACATACTCAAGGTTCTCCGGAGTGCTCTCGAGTTCAGTTCAAGGTATTTACCAGATCAATCAGGACTTTTGCAATATCTTTATTATCGGTATACCCCCAATCCGGTTCAATAAGAATATGATCATAATTTCCATGAACATGAAATGTCCAAGATCCTCTAAAATAATCTAGAGTTAAGATCAAGGTGTCTACCAGACGCACAATTACTAAAAAGGTGTTGTTGTCGAGCCACTGCGCTCACGGACTTGGATACTCACGTAGTTCAAACATAACGAATTCTAGGACGTTTTGAAGAACCACAAAGGGCTTGTAATACAGTCGACCCTCAATGAATCGCTAATGAAACTACCATTAACTCAAGCATATTTTGACATGGAGAACAGAAGTTCCTTGGAAAAATGAACGAAAAGTTCATCAGAGTAACTGAATAAATAGTTATAATATGGCACCATTTGTTTCAACGAGTGGATATCAAATCTTAGAATATTGACATGAATGGCTCACTGAAGCTTGTGGAGCTATTGAGTGAAATCCTATCAGCTCAAAGGACCTGCTGGAATGGTCAGCGACGTACGGATACATCATTGATCGGGTACACCGTATGTTATGAACTCCAGAACACTTGGTCGAGCTGAGTCGATTGATATATCTATGGCCTTTTATAGAAAGATCTTTTTCAGAAAGAAATGAATCCTTTCGGTACAACAACGTTTTGGAAACGCTCAAAACTTGGTAGTTTCATGTTTTATGAACACAAATATTTCAGCTTAGGACATGTTTTTTCTAGACATATTTTCTGATAATTCGAGGATATGTAATTCAAAACATTGTCGAAAAAAAATCGAAAAAATGTCAACGCCTTTTTAGTTCTTTCTATAGAAGTCCTGATAACTTACTGCTGAAACTGTTAAAACGATTTCCTTTTTCCTGATATAATTTTATCTAGAGGAGAACACAATTTGTTATCAATCGAAGCCATTCGTCAAACAAAAACACAAAAACATTAATATTTGCCCTGAATTACAGATGAAGCTCAACTGGTCTGCATTTATATGATCTTCCACTTGACAATTGGTATTCACTAAATATAAGACTAACATACTACTTCAAACTTTGTAATTTTAATCCAATATGTTAAGCACTTCAACCTTTGTATTATTAGTAATGCAATTTAAATAGTTAGCAGTGAAAATGCTGTATTTGCCAACCAGACATTGAAGAAGAAGCTGTTAATGTACTGGTACCATTTTTCTATTTGTGTATAGTTTCCAAAAGAAAACAAAAAACTGTCTGTACATTAATGGCTCGGAAATAAAACCATTAATAACACATATTTATTTAATAAAGTAAATCAAAAGTCACTTTCGTTTCAAGAAAAGTACGATTTATGCTTATGACATTTTAGCATTGTATTTAATAAATAAAATGTTCAACCTTTTCGCTAAGCTCATTTACAGAAAATAGAAAAAAGATACTAAATTTATGCTAAAAAAAATATCCGTACAATGCTCAAAGATTGTTGCAAGGGTCCAAAACTTTATATTAACCCTTCGTATGCTCATTTTTGCTGAAATTACGCTCTGAACGATGATATTCTATCACTTTGGGAGCCTTCTTCAATAGGATTCAGTTCTGTTTCGTGTGCTTTCAAACTTTCTGTTCAAAGATCCCACAGATTTTCAATAGATTTGGGGTCTGGAGATAGGCGAGGATGCGGGAGCACTAATTTGACAATGTACAGTAGCCATTCTTTGGCGAGATTGGAAGAATGTTTCGTTTATTTGCATGCTCCAAATATGGGCATGGAAATACATATTTGAATCATTTGTTTGAAAAGCTGCATAAGTCCATTTTACACTATTTCGAGAAAACAACAAAAACTGTTTTGAACAAATTCGCACCGCATCTTTCGATTTCTTCGATACAGATCAAGAGTTTTTGGCAAAACTCAACACCCTGGGGCACTTTCAGTGCAAAAAAAGTAAATAGTACTTCACAATTACTCTTCAAAGTACGTGGACATATGTAGTTTCTCAAACAAACGAAAAAAATTACTCAGGACTGTGTCCGATTACGTTTCGTCTTTGACTCATCAGTACAGAGCAGTGTAACGTGCACCGCTCAGTAGACGTAATGTCTAACTAGTACTAACAACAGTGTAGTACTTTAAGTAAACGACTGCGCAGAAGTGTGTCGTAGCTATAAGCTCCACCTTCTCAGGTACGCACTATGTCGTTCTGATGAGATCACAACAAGATCGAAACTTGAGGAGCGGTGCACGTTGCACTGCTCTGTACTGATGAGTCAAAGACGAAACGTAATCGGACACAGTCCTGAGTAAATTGGTCATGTGCATCTAGCACATTTGGTTTCAACCATTTTCTGTTTCCAAACGAAAAAAATGTTAATACATTCCTGAACAAAAATTTGTTTTCGTGTTTTTTGCCAGAATACGTATTTTTGAACAAGGATTCAGAATATATAGAAAACTCATTTTGGCCAAAAATGTTACATATGCAGTTTTTCAAACAAACGGTTCATTTGTATATGTGTAGCTTTCAAGTTATCCTTCAAAATGTCAAAATAAATTTAACGATCCATAGTACAATGATGAACGTTAGGTTTTTGGTACCGTTTGCACTAAAAGGCATAAAGGCCGTTTGCCATAACAGTCATTTGGCATAACGGACATTTGGCATAATTTGAAACTGTTAAAAAGAAAGTTATTTTAAGTATTTTTCACATAGTTAAAGTAGATCTAGATCTACTGATGGTAGACATTTTAAAAGCACGGACAAACGAATTGGCAGAACTTCTTCCGAGGAAGGGTTCGCATCCATCATTGACTTATTCCAGGTCAAAGCCAATTTCAAAAGAAGGGATTAAACTTACCATTATTAAACTTGTTCCAGGCAAACGCCTAAATCCAAAGGACGAGTCGTATCCCGTACATTATTTTCATAACACACCATGTGATATGGTCCACTTATAATCCATGTTTTAGATGTGAACAATATGGGATGTAATTCGCGAACCGTAGAATGATATGAGAAAAATCGACAAACCGTATCCCCTATCTTCTTTTAGAAAGCAGAAGCATTCGATTAATAGACAATGTGCACTCGCTTGACTGCGAATATACAACAGTAAAGCACATGTGAAGATTGGGAAAATCAAGCATCCGAAAGATATTCAATTTGCAAAAAAGAACTAACCACGGTGGAGGTTGGTACTCGGATTCTGATGGCTTTTCCGCAAAAGTGACCTTTAAGTAGTCTTGTTGTGTAGGGGTTATCACGCCTATGTAAAGAGTAGGAGGTTGAGGGTTCGAGTCCCTCCAAGAGACGTGGATTCTTTTTCGCAAATTTCATATCAATTTGTCCATTTCGAAACATGTGCTGTGCATATGTACAGCCAAGATGTTTAACAAAAAAAATGGTTTTCGTACGGCCGAGTTGCCGAATAATATGCAATTAATTTGAAAAATACAATGTTGACTTACAAAACAAGCAGGAAGGAATTCACTTGATTATAAATATTTGATTTATGTAAAAATACTTACCAATATCATGTCCTAGAATAAGTAAATTGGCTTGAAACTAAAAGCACAGCCAAGAAGCGTTTGATTCCATTATCTTTCCACAAAATCTGTTGTGAACGGTGGAAAATGTTAATAATAAAACAATATTTAAATGCGTTATGCTAATTCCATAACATACCTTTGATTTTCCGTACGAGAAATATTTGTAAACTTAAGAAAAACCAAGGAAAAAACGATTGTAAAACATTCTGATTCCGACGAATCAGTTTTTTTTACAACAAAATCAGGGGCAAATACACGGAAAAATACTTCTGCGATCTATTAAAAGTCAAACACTCCACGTTATCCCGTTTATCCCATTTTTATCATTTGAGGATATAATTTCTAACGGAAGTGTGGAATCACGAGCAACAAAGAAAAATTCAAATAATACGTAATTATTTCATAGCCATATTCCATAATGTTGATATATCGGTTGGAAGTCTTTTACAGTATATAATTGTTTTCTTTCGAACAAATGGAAGATAAGGCATTATAAATAAACAATTAATTATTACATATGCTATTATAGATTAAACATACTGTATAGTATGTAACCGTTCGCGAATTGTTTCGAGGTGATTTTAAAACACGGTGGCTTAAGCGCCACTCTCGAAGAGAGACCACCGGTCGTGTTGTCTATTTGCCCTCTGGGGACTCTCGAACGGTCGCTGGCTCCAAAATTACTTACGCTTAATCTTTCCTTCCCAACTTCCCACCTACCTGAACTCGCTCAACCCACTGAAAAGAGAACGGGAAGCAACTTTCGAAGCTAACTTTCAAACTGTAGCCACGGCAAACGCAATGGGAGTGAATTTTCCCAGCCCCGTGAAACGCAATACAAATTTAAAACTCAAGCTAACATCGAAGTACACAACATTTATTCTACTATTCGGGTTGGACTATTTTAACGGTACGGAATGGAGAAAAAGAGCTAAATCATGGCCATGAAACAACAAGCTCACATACCTGCGCAGGTTTTTGCTTCTCGATGCACTGATGCGTTGGAAGTATTTCACCGAGAAGATGGCGACGATGTACTCCGACCAGGTTGTGGCGATGGCGGCTGATTGGCTTTGCCACAGATGCTGCAGATTGGCGCGCAGCGATGGAGATCGAGCTCGAGCGATATGGCCGAAACTAAAGATGCGGAGGGAGTGGCGGCTGGACGGAAGGCTTCCGATTTTGGAATCGAGAGTGGTCTGGAATAACCGGTCCCTCAAGCCAGTAGCTTCCTTTCCCTAACGACCCGGCTTCGCGTACCTTCCCGGTTCACCGAGCGAGGACTAAAAGGAAGACTACTAACCGTCGGTTCGGGTTCGGTCCAGCGTACGATTATTGGCGACGTACGGGGACCGCACTCTCGGGAATGATCCACGGGAATTGGTTTGGGAATCTTACCTTCGACGGTTGTTTGGCGACCGCCGAGTTTTCGCTTTTTGACGAGCGACTTCACTCCTCCTCCGTTTAACTACCTTTACAGGCGGGCCTTAACGCACCCTCGAGCTCTCGATGTCCGTTGGACGAAATGGCGGGCCCTGTTGACGCCACACGTATTCCCGTACCAGTCCAGCCCGTACCAAAAATCTTAATCTCAGGGTCGTGGGTTCGAGCCCCACGTTGGGCGCCACTGTAACCGTTCGCGAATTGTTTCGAGGTGATTTTAAAACACGGTGGCTTAAGCGCCACTCTCGAAGAGAGACCACCGGTCGTGTTCTCTATTTGGATAATAATTTAGTCAAGACACAAACCTCGTAATCGACATACAAATAAAAATTCAAATTTCTTTTCGTCCGGTTTGCAAATTATTTACGTAATGTAATGTTTCACTATTTAATTAATTCCAAATAATTTTAATTTATGATTTTACTTAAAAAGAGAAAAACGTCATAAATTCTTATTTTGACTTAATAAAAAATTGATAGCAAAAACGTAAAACGTTACAAGTATTGAACCTACTTCAACATATAGTTGAATTGTAAATCTACCATCATATAATTGGTAACAGTATTCCTTAATTCAGGTGAATAATAACAAGAATACTGGTGATCGTTTTCAATTATGCAATCAGGGCAATTAATCCGGGCAAGCGCCTTCTTTTAAAAACGGGTTCACATCGCCTTAATCCGGGTGAGCGCATAAGTGACCTTAAAGAAGGGGCGAATCCACTATAGTCTTATCCACACATCCACCTTTGCCTTATTCCGACCAACGCCTACTTTAATGGAGGGGATCTTATCCACCAGTGTTTCAATCCGGTCAAACGTCTAGAAGGGGTCACATTCACCATTGATTTATTCCAGGCAAACGCCTTCTTTTAATGAAGGAATCACATCCACGAGTACATTAATCTGGACAAAAGCCTAATCCACGAAAGAAATCATATCCACGTTGCCCTTTTTTCCGATAGATGCGTTATTGCCTGAGAAGATTACACAATAATCATTGATTTTCACTTAGCAAACTATAAATCCAATGGAGGAGTAATAGTTATCTTTGCTTTATAGCCGAAACATGCATGCTGTCTACGAAAGAATTATCTCTTGTTAATATTACTATAGACCGGGTATTTTCCAGCATTTGTTTCCAAAACAAATATGCCAATTGTCCGTTATGCCAAATGACTCTCTCTTTTGACGCTATTCACGCTATACCCAAACCATAATATGGCCCCGATATATCAAATATCAATATATTTGTTTCGATAACCGATATTTTTGTATTGATATGTTGTTTTCAGTATACATATCGATCATATCAATATTATCAGAAAAAAGGAACACAAATTAACAAAATTTCTACGAAAGTTGCTGAGTAAAATAAAAAAGCATCACCCAGCCACCATTGTTCACGCTGCAGTCAGGGCCAATATCATTTGAATTTCCAATATATCGATAAAACGATTATCCTATCGAATCAAATATCGGTATTTTGAAGTATCGGAACGTCCCGAGATCCAATCCTGTAGTTGGTTTGCGCCATACGCTAACCAGTCCGTCGGACCCTAAAAAGATAAATTTTCTCTCGTCCATAAACATGACATTCTGCCAGAACTCTTGCGGCTCATCCACACATATTTGAGCATACTCCAGTCGGTTTTCCATATTCTTGGCAGAAATGAACGGCTTCGTTCGCGCATTGCAAAAATAGCGCAGTTTGATGGTCAGTAAGTTTCAGCACATGGCCAGTTCCGGGAGCAGTTTCATGTAATTTTGCCTTTCTGAAATTTTGTATCACATACTGTCTGTAATGACGATCACGATAAATTACCATTACCGGCTGTTTTGCACAAGCTTTCGCCACCATCCTTTCTGTGTGCAACAGCCATTTTCCTATATACACTTTGGTGCTAAAATTAAACAAACTTGCTAGAAAGTTTTATTGATGACTTTACACAACACCCGATTCTGTTTTTACACGGATTTTTTTACACGGCCGTGTAAAAAAAATACCATACAAAATTTTTGCAAAGTTGCTCCATTTTGCATGATTTCGAGAAATCATAAAACTTTTTTTTCACGGATTTCCAAATTTTGAACTGAAAACTTTTTTTACGCGAAACGCATCCCCCGTGTAAAAAAAGAATCAGGTGTACTTGTAATCACTGGATACCTAAAGCTTTCCTACAAAACTGTGCATGTGCTATATTTGGTTAATCTGACATTGTTTACTGGACAAACTGTGTCGGTTTTGTGAATGTTTTAAAAACAAGTTTTTGAACGCATGTTTCACGGCCTTTTAAAAAAGCGGATGACATGCGGTAAATCAGATAGTAAAACATCCCAATGAAATTCCAGATGAATTTCTTTTTATTTTATTTTATTTTTTCAAACAAAATGTTCCAAAACAGGTTCTCAAAGTATTGCCTTGGAACTACAACTATGCCTTTTTTTGGACTTCGCGCAAAGCATTAAAATCGATTTCATTCCTCCAAAATAAACCTAATCTGAATTACCAGAAAATGTCCAAGATTTTTTTTATTAAAAGCTCTTGCAAAACAACAAAAAAAATACTCTAAGGGAAAAGAAATGAGAAATTAATGAGTATATTGGTGAAGATATATAATGTACTGGGTGGATGTTACGTAAAATAACCGCAATTTAAATTTCGTGTTGTTCTTTAATCGTCCTCAGTTTACTTTTCAACTTCTATACTATTCCATACTTACAAACATACAAACCTTTGAGACCCATCAAAGACTTATTCGGACCTTTACTGCTTTTCGTAGTTTCACAGATCATTGCAAACATTCCAAGAAAAACTTTCCATACCTAGGCCTAAGTAGACCTTCGTAGATTTTAACGAATCTACAGACTTTTGCTAAACTTCGCATAGTTTGTCGACCTTCGAGGAACTTTTCGGAAACACGTGAGCACTGGTTACACTTTTATATCTTAAGGCATTCATTCCATGTGGTTCTTGTAAAATGTAGAACGTTCGTACAGCATGATACTGTATTCCGTTCACTTGTATGTAACTAGTTATGGTTGTATTTAATGAAGCTTGTGGAGACCTAGACGATCTGTACACCTCGAAACAACACACAATTTTCTCTATGTTAGGGTCGAAAACCAATGGGCTATATTTCATGGAGTTTTGGAGACATAATTTGGACGATAATGTTCGACATAAGAGTAAAATATTGCAGAATTGACGTGAAAGTATGTTCAACCATCTACTTGTTTGGAGCCACCCCATAGTGCACTGCACTAGGTACGGTGTCGACGGATTGCTCCGGGGCCGTACACTAATTATGAAGTTTTCCATTTGTTTCCAAAATCAGCGATTCCTCAATATCAATCGTTATCGATTTGATATGAAGCTTTGCTCAGCCAGTGAAGGAAAAATGAATGCAGAATATGTGAGATCTATGCAACACCGAATAAAAACGAGCTGGCGTAAGGACGCTGAGCAGGGCATCGAAGCAATTTGTAGAAGGATTAATGGATGTAAGATTCGCCATCCGAAATTAATCTATTTTATTAACGCATACTTTACAACACTTTGTCACATTACGACACGATAAACGTTTAGCCCATAAACTTATTTTAGTTCACGTTACCCGACAAAACCTAACAGATGCGTGACTATCGAAACAAATTGGTTTACCGTTTTCTGGTTTTTCGTTTGTCAGATTCGTTGGGATCCGCAGTGTTATATAGAACTTTAACGTAACAAAAATGAAAAATAAAATAAATTTAAATATTATTTTTATTCTCTGTTTTCAGGTACATACACTTCGACATCTTAATACTAAAGTTCAAGGAGCAGACTGTATCCCCGGCTGGTATGGCACATTTTTTTAATCATAAATTGCACGCTCCTAGCAGCTCAATCGAATTACTTTTGGACACAACAGCTTATGACTATTTATGACGTGACTTAGACATGTATATGACTTGCTAAGAAACAATATCACTTACTTGCTTTATTGTTTATATTTCATATTCTCATTTATATTTTATTGTATTATGATTATATTTCATGTTTATATTAGCACATAGAATTGTTAAACTTTCAATGGAAACAAACATGTTCTGTTTGCTTCTCATAGTTGAGCATGAAGATACGCGGCTACAAAGCAAGACCATGCTAAAAGTGACTGGGTTCAATTTCTGGTCAGGTCTAGGAAATTTTCTCGACTGGACATAGCTTCATATGTTAGCCACATGATATATGAATGCAAAAAACAATAACTTGGTTTAGAAATCTCGCAGTTTTGTGGAATTTCTGAATAAACACTAAGCTGCGAGGCGGCAGTTCTCCAGTAGGGGATGCAATGTCAATAAGATGTTCTGCTTGCTCCAGAAATTCAGATAGGGATTACGTACATCCGCCGTTCTATTCTAGATTCATTTTGTTTATTGGTAACGTTCTCTCTCTGGCGCAAGCTTTCTTAATTTTTACGACGACCTAACATAGAATACAACCTGTATTTACTAGAGTGCGGAAAAGAGGAAACTCTAAAAAAGACGACCAAATTGAGGAAAAAAAATCCAGTCGGTCATTGTGGTCAGTGACAAATTACTATCCGATAGCCAACCAACCTCATGAATAATTTATGGATCGCGAGCGTTCAACCGATCCCTCAGAGCATAGACCAGTCCACATACTGTGCTGCAGTGATTTGAATGACAGTATCCTTTCCGTATGCGGTTTCCTCTAGTCCGAGAAGGAAACAATGACGATTTATTCAAGAAGTTGTTGCCTCGACTCGTTGTCACGTGCCAACAAGGAGACCTTATTTGTCAGCCGTGGCAAGCTTCGATCGTCCGAAAAAGGACCCAACATTTCCACATAGCAGGTATTCCATGGCGGAAAGAAAAT
Source organism: Armigeres subalbatus (assembly GCF_024139115.2). Taxonomy (NCBI): domain Eukaryota; kingdom Metazoa; phylum Arthropoda; class Insecta; order Diptera; family Culicidae; genus Armigeres; species Armigeres subalbatus. Next base: position 139,595,340 of record NC_085139.1, on the reverse strand, counting down.
TCTGACAAAACATCGTTTTGGAGTGATATCGTAGCCTTTCGGTTCGCCTTGGTGTACAAAAAAGGCGAATGACTTCCAAAACAGCGCATTCCAAAGCTGAAAGGATGGGGGTCAATGCCTCCTAGGTTCCAGACTAAGATTATGCGAGAAACGTTTTCAGACCTCGCAACTTATTCCAAAAAGGCGTAACTTTGTGCAACGATCTATTTGTCTTTGTTTAACATTTTGTATCAATTGCGGTGCAATTGGGCACTACATTGTAAAACTTTGTGAACACGGAAATATTTGTTAAAATGAACCAGTATAATAAATACATAATACGCCTTAATGATAGTCATCGCAAGGTTCGGACTTTAATTAGCGAACAAATTGGAGCGGCAGCACAAATTTGCATAATCTATCAGAATGAATTAGTTGTGCAGTGGCAATTCTTGAAAGCTTCGAATGCTAATCTCATTATGGAAGATCGCGCTTGCTCAGTAACGTTAGCAATCAGAGCTGTCAATATTTATTAATATGCTATCTAGTTCTGAAAAACAGTTATGTTCTACCTACCACATGCCACTGTTCGATTTCGGCATGATTCCGACAATGCAAGCCATATTGATCCGATTAAGGTGAATACATATAAAATTAATCATGTTGTAAATGTTTTTCAACTAGCATCTTCAAAAGCCAGGATCAAACAACATTTTTCATGCAGTACAAAAATTAAAATGGATTGCTGAACAGATTAACAGAAAGTAATAAAATTATCTACCATTGTTTCACAACTAAGTATGTGCGCAAAGGGTCCTTTATCAGCCGTGCGGTAAGTTGCGCGGCTACAAAGCAAAACCATGCTGAAGGTGGCTGGGTTCGATTCCCGATCCGATCTAGGAAATTTTCGGGTTGGACATTTTCTCGACTTCTCTGGGCATAAATGTATCATCGTGTTAGCCTCATGATATACGATGAATGCAAAAATGGTACCTAGACTTAGAAACCTCGCAATTAACAACTATGGAAGTGCTTAATGAACAATAAGCAGCGAGGCAGCAATGTCTCAGTGCCAGTGGGGGATGAAATGCCAATAAGAAAGAATGAAATAGTGCGCAGTGAACGTTTTGCAACTTTGATGTTTACTTTGATGATTGTTTACTGATCGATCCTAATTCTATTAGTTGTCAACTTAAATTGGATACGAATTGGATAAGATTTGTTTTTTTTTGGACTATAGATTTATTGAGCTTGACAGTCGACGACTGACTTAGAACCAACTTTTTGTTTATTTTCTTTTGTAGGACACTTTTATAGTGTTGGGCTGGTTAAATAATTTCCTAAGTTCTAAAAGCCAGCGATTTTTAACCTGGGATACTTGAGCCCCTACGGATATTTTCGATGATTTTAAATGGTACCTAAGAGGTGAATTGCTTATGGCGGATTTTCTATTGGTATATGAAACAAAAAACGCAATAATTTTTTAAATAAAAATATTTTTCTATCCTTTTTTAATTCTGTACAAATATTCCATACCGTTGGGCTGCATGTTAACCAAATCATTGCACACGACGAGGAATCCTATCCAATTATTTTCAAGTTTTCAAATATTTAAAATGTTAAATTTAAACCCTTAATAAGGCAATGGCGGCTATATTCCTGCCAACAAATGATATGTTTTTCTGATTTTTTTTTACAACTGATTATAACCCAAGTAGTGGCTATATTTTCTACCTAGTACATATCAGATAATAAATTGAAATATCAATTTGGCAACCGTTTTTAGGAACAGAGCGTAGTTTCCCAATAGATTTTTTGGGATTTTTTGGATGTTATAAAATTTTGAAATTTTTAAGTTGCAATTTTGAATTTTAAATTTTTGAGGTTTTCAAAATTTGAAACTTTGAAACTTTGAAATTTTAAAATTATAAGATTTTGAAATTTTGAAGCTTTGAAATTTTGAAATTTTGAGATTTTGAAATTTTAAAATTTTGAAATTTTAAAATTTTGAGATTTTGAGATTTTGAGATTTTAAAATTTTAGAATTTTGAAATTTGGAAATTTTGAAATTTTGAAGTTTTAAAGTTTTGAAGTTTTGAAATTTTGAAATTTTGACGTTTTAAAATTTTAAAATTTTGAAATTTTGTAATTTTGAAATTTTGAAATTTTGAACTTTTGAACTTTTGAAATTTTGAAATTTTGAAATTTTGAAATTTTGAAATTTTGGAATTTCGAGATTTCAAAATCTTGAAATTTTAAAATTTGCGCTCGAGTAATGAACGTCGCTGACGGGAATAGGGGGTGCTGCCCAAATGGCTTTCTACCCTATTTTGTTCTATTTATTATTTGAAATTTATTTTATTTTTACAAGTAGAAATTTACAATTTTACAAGTAGAAAAACAGATATTGAATGTGTTTTGCCTTTCTCGTATTTTGCATCAGCATTATAGCGTTTTGAGAGTTGCATTCAATTTTCAAGAAATTTGTATGTTTAACCCTTATGCGGCCAACAAAAAAAACACACGTGGATGGCCGACAGGGTACCCGTGTTCCACTAAATTGAAATTCTCATAACTTCAACAATTTTCAACCGATTTGGATAATTTTGACAGTTTTGGAAACAGAAACTCATATACTTTTTGCTAATTGTCAAGGTTTACAGCTTATGCCCATGGTTATTCAAGAAATCTTTGAAGTAAGGCTTAAGAGTCTACATGCGTAACCAAAGGCCATTCAACCAGTTTCAAATATGCTACAAGCTCTTTGCGCTTCTTAGAATTGAAAGTGTTCACAGTATATGCTTCGGGTAATGCAAAAATCCCTGAAATGAGGTCTTAGTCATCCGAGAAATCTCTGGAGTATAGCCTAAAGATCTACTCGCGTTACCAAAGGCCTATAATGCAAATTCAAATACGGTACATGCTCTTCGTGGTACTTAGCATAGAATGCGTTCACAGTATATGTTCCGAGTCATCCAAGAAATCTCTGGAGTAAGGCCTTAAGGTCTACACTCGTAACCATGGGTCTATGGACTTGTCTCAAAAGTGGTACATGCTCTTTGCGCATCTTGAAATCAAATGTGATCACTACATATGTTCTGCGCTATCGAAGAAATCTCTCGGATAAGTCCTCTGGCGCCTTCATTGCATATGTTCATGGTCATCCAAGAAAACCTTGGAAAAGGCCTTCAGGTCTACACGCCTAACCAGAGATCTTTTGGATTGTTTCAAAAGTGGTGCATGCCCTTTGTGGTACATAGATAAGAGCGTTTTCATTGCATATGTTGATGGTCATCCAAGAAAATCCTGGAAAAGGCCTTAAGATCTACACGCGTAACCAGAGGTCTTTTAGATTGTTTCAAAACTGGTACATGCCCTTTGTGGTACATAGAAAAGAGCGCTTTCATTGCATATGTTGATGGTCATCCAAGAAAACCCTGGAAAAGGCCTTAAGATCTACACACGTAACCAAAGATCTCTCAGATTTTTTCAAAAGTGTTACATGCCCTTTGTGGTACATAGAATATATTGCGTCCATTACATAGGTTCATGGTCATCCAAGAAAACCCTGGAATAGGCCTTTAAATCTACATGGGTACCCAGAGATCTTTTGGCTTGTTTCAAAAGTGGTACATGCCCTTTGTGGTACATATAATAGAATACGTCCATTGCATATGTTTATGGTCTTCCAAGAAAATGCTAGAATAGGCCTCAGGATCTTCACACGTAACCAGATACCTTTCGGATTGTTTCAAAAGTGGCATATGCCCTTTGTGGTACATTGAATATACCGTTTTCATTGCATATGTTCATGGGTATCCAAGAGAACACTTGAACAATCAGAAAGAATTTCACGCGTAACCAGAGTTCTTTCGGCCGGTTGAATAGTTATACATGCCTTTTATTGTACGTAGAATAGAATGCACCCATTTTAAATGTTCATGGTCATCAAAGAAAATCCTGAAGTGAGGCATTAGGATCTACACCAGAGATATATCAGCCTGTCTTAAATTTGGTACATGTCTTTGGGGCCCATGAATAAAATGCGTTCATGGCATATGCTAATGGTCATCCTAGAAATTTATGGAGTAAGACTTCTAGGCTTACACGAATATCTAGAGGGTCTTTAAGGTCACTCCTTACGGAATCCAAGTTTCAAAGTGCTCGCGTTTTCAGGGCACACCACTCGATACGGAAGCAACGCACAACTGTCATTTTTATTATTTCACGCATGCTGCGACGCAGTAAAGCTAAATCAACAAAAATGACAGTTGTGCGCCGCCTCCGTATCGAATGGTGTGCCCTCGAAAACGCGAATTCTTTGAAACTTGGATTCCGTGAGATGTCCTTAATCTAATTTTAATATGGTACATGATCTTTGCGATATTAGCCCGTTTTTTCCCTCACGTTCTCGGCGTGAAGTTGTATCGTTCCAATTTATTAACATTTTGCATTTCCAAAGCATAGACAACTTCATATTAGTGCTATTAATGAAGTTTGTATACTACCTGGAACCAACAACAACAAGACAACAATAACTACTAGGAATGCTAATATATCAAGATGAGGCTTCACATCTTGTTTATTCTTCAATAACTGCCCAGAGCTAATGACAACAACTTGTACTACTTGAAATGCAAACATATACCAATAGCCTTCCGTTCGTGGGTTGATCTACAGATCATTCCTATATGGAGTTCATAGACTACCTAGTACCATGGCAAAAACAAAAACTACAGCGTACGTTCGATAACTGCAAGTCATTTAACTGCAATTCGATAGTTGCAACAGTTTTACAGTTATCGAACCGCTAAACTTCAAACCGATGACAGACTCAATGACAGCTGCATTGCGCTGCACATTTAGATGCACTTTTCTTGCATTTGACGTCGATTGACAACCGTTTGACGTCTAGAGTGCGTTGCAGTTATCGAACGGCATTCGATAACTGAAGTAAACATTTTGTCACTCCCAGATTTTGTCTACCCCTGATTTTGCCTAACCCGATTTTATCACGTTTTCGACCCAATTAGCCGCAAACAATAAAGATTTTCATGAACTAACTTTCACTACCTGTAGCTTATTATGAATCATTTATGAGTACCTGTTAATAAGTTTGTAAGTCTCTTCGACAAAAAAAAAATACGGATTCCATTCACGTATTTTGCCTTGCCTTCATTACGGAGCCCACGCCAATGAAAATAACTACTTAAAATACAAACATATACCAAGAAGGGGTCTCACAATTTGTTTATTTTCAAATAAGTGCCTCCATTAAGGAGGTTGATCCATCGACCTTGACTCTATTTCATAGACTACCTGGAGCTCAAGACAACAACAAGAACTACTTGGAATACAAACATATACCAAGATGGGGTCACAAAACTTGTTTATTCTTCGATAACTGCCTCCATTACGGAGATTGATCTACAGAACTTCGGTGGGGTTTGATCCCACGAAACCAGTACGCTAGACAGGTGTTTTCCCTACTAAGCTACTAAGGACCTTCGTCGTCCTCCGCATCTTAGCGGGTACTGATGAAACCAAATTCACAGCACCGGGCATGTAGCCGAACTCTCGTAATATATTCTCAGAACTAACTCTCTCATATATGTTTTTGTATAATGCCAACCAAGTAGGATGAGTATTTAGTATTATCTGGCTCCTACACACTTGCTTCATCACCAACGGCGCTCGATGAAGTAGGGTTGTGTGAGATTGTGCCAGTTGGTCGTCAGATCCCAACCCGACCACATAAGCGAAGAGAGATCGCCTTTCGAGTTCAGTACATTCAAAGTTAATTGCCTATGTTCCGGGTGTTGGGCCACCCGGAGTGGAAATTAATTACTATGTCTGTGATAGATTAGGTTCGGAAAAGGTATTGGAGGAAAACCGCTACCTTCCGTCCCTCCCAGTTGTTCTTTAATAACTGCATCCGTTACGGAGGTTGATCCACCGACCTTGACTCTATGGAGTTCGTAGACTACCTGGAGTCCTCGACAACAACAAGAACTACTTGGAATACACACATATACCAAGAAGGGGTCACGCAACATGTTTATTCTTCGATAACTGCCTCCGTTACGGAGATAGATCCGAAGATCTTGAGTGTATGGAGTTCGTAGACTACCTGGAACTCACGACAACAACAAGAACTACTTTGAATACAAGCATATACCAAAAAGGAGTCATGCATCTTGTTTATTCTTCGATAACTGCCTCCATCACGGAGATTGATCCGAAGACGAAGGAGTTTGTAGACTACTTGAATCAATGACAGCAACAAGAACTACTTGGAATGCAAACATGTTTTAAGAAAAGGTCATTGGATGACCCGGAACATATACTGTGAATTCGTTTTTGAATTTACACGATAGACCTTTGTTTACGTTACCAGACCATAAGATCTTATTCCAGAGATTTTTTGGATGACTTAGGCCTTACTCCAGGGGTTTTTGGAGACCCAGAATATATACTGTGAACACCGACTATTCTAAGAAGCGCAATGAGCATGTAATATATTCGAAACTGGTTGATAGTCCTTCGGTTACGTGTGTAGACTCTCAAGCATTACTTCAAAGATTTCTTGTATAACCATGGTTAAAAGCTGTAAACCTTGACTATGGGCAAAAAGTATATGAGTTTCTGTTTCCAAAACTATCAAAATTATCTAAATCGGTTGAAAATTGTTAAAGTTATGAAAATATCAATTTAGTGGAACACGGGTACCCTGTCGGCCATCCACGTGGTAAAAAAAATCAGATGCCCCTCCCCACGTCCCTCCTCACTGTATCAACGTGTTTTCTCACAGATACTACATTTTATGGAGTTCTTAGATGTCACCGAGTTTCAGCTTTCAGCTATAAAAATTCATTGAAATATCACCACTTGAATTTGAAAAAGGAACACGGGTACCCCGTCGGCCGCATAAGGGTTAACAACAGACCATCAAAAGCCATTTGAAATACTGAGCAAAGTAGAGTGTATCATACATTTTTCAGTAAAACAAAATCAATAAATGATTGCAAATTTTGCCATGAAATAACGTATTTATCCAAAACGAAAAAGCAAAAGAAAAATAGGAACATTTTAATGAATTTAAAAATTGATAATAATCATCATAGCACCTCAGCTGGAAATATTATCGACTTTCGGGACATAAAAGTATCATCGTGTTGACCTCATGATACACTAATGTAAAAATAGTGACATTGTTTAGAAAGCTCACATTAAGCTGCGACATGACAATATCACACGGGAGAATGTTATACCAACGAAGAAAGAAGAAGTTTTTCAAATGGGCTTTTTGTATCATAAACAAAACAAAAAAGGATCATCGTGTTGACCTCATGATACACTAATGTAAAACTAGTGACATTGTTTAGAAAGCTCACGCTAAGCTGCGACATGACAATATCACACGGGAGAATGTTATAGGTACCAACGAAGAAAGAAGTAGTTTTTCAAATGGACTTTTTGTGGGAAAAATATTTCGTAATAAATGTCTCGATGTTACTAATTTAGAACTAAGAAATGATAAGAATTGTTAAATTTTGCTTGTTTCATAGAAATTTGCTGAACTTTTTTTCTTTTTGAAAGTTTTGGGATTTTGCTTGATAATTGCTACCGGGTACCATCTTGATCTATATTGGCATGTTGCTCATATCATCGTCTGAATTGTGGCTAAGTTGCTTTAGAACCTTTTCCGTGGCTAAGGAAGAGGCGAATTTCATATTAAAACGCATTTTGACCTTCCAAAAAACATACTTCTACTGTCATTCTGGCTGGAAACTGCTGTGGAAAGTCAAATTTCACTCTTCAGATGCGTCATCTGAAAGCGTTTATATTTTATCTGTTGCGGTACTTGTCAGCTAAACAAGCAGAGAACATTATTGTAGCGGATGACTCTCAAACAAGAATCAGCATCATACCGCAATTGGAACAGTTTGCTCAACGCATCTATTTGCCAACACAACGGGTAACAAAAAGTATAAATATTGACACAAATACCACACGCGGATGCAGAAAGCTAGCTTGTTTGCCAATCCAGCCAATGACCACCGATTGGTGATCCCGTTAGACAATCATTGCCTCCCGTAACATCTCTGACGACAATGAATCCGAAGCACAGTCCGGCAGAGATAACGTCTTTGCAACACTCGCGCTAACATGCTTACTTCATGTGGTTTTCCAGATTGTAGAATTATTCGTCAAATAGTCGAATGGATTTATCATCGATATGGGAGGTAGACATATTAGGTCATCCATTGATCGGCCAAATAGGAGGGGCTACATGGAAGATAAATAAGCCATGAGCCAACTTTGCCAAGCAATAACATTGATGGTTTCAAATTTGTCACCTTAAGTAGTTGTGATATCCGCGTCGTACATCTGAATCCAGGTTAGAACAACTTACAGAGCATCTACCATCAGCATGCGTGGGTATGAGGCTGGCCTTATTTCCAACTGGATTGTCGAATGTCTGGTCGATTGGATCATTCAGAATGCTGAGTCATTACTTGATTGTTTTGAGGGGCATATTGGGAAACCTGTTTCATGGTTGGTCACGCTCATATGGAGGTCACTACAAGTGAATGCTGCTGCGAGGAGAATCCTTATTTGTGTTGCGGTTCTGAGTCACACAAAAAAGAGAAAGCTGATCTTTGGAAAGGGATCTTTCGGATTAAAATAATGGCACCATTTGTATCTCAATAGTCATCGTTCTAAAGAATACATTTCTATTGTGGAAACGCGCAATATATCATATTCACCGAAAAACTTTTGTAAAATTATTCAAAGTAGAAAATTTCAAATGTATATTAGAGAAAACGTAATATCTAGAATTTTAATACGAAAAAAAACACTTTTTTCTTTTGATACAAAAACACTGTAACTCGCTCATACAACGTAGCACAAATGTACAATGACGACACCACAAACACGCGCAGCGGATCCCTTTTTTGCTTGTGACGAAATGGTGATGCTTCGATAAGAGGGACGATCGAATGGAGCGGAGACTATAGAACTGCAGAAACAAGTCTTGATAGCGGTTCGGAATCGACTGATGGCGGTTCGCTAAGCGTTCGACCAGATTGTGCACTTTTTCGCCCGATCTACCGATGCCAGGACGGAACTGAATGGGTGCCAACTGACGGCGGTCACCGCGGCGCCACTTCCACTGTGAAAAAACCAATGACGATCAGACCTCAAAATTTGAAATTGGGATTCGAATTAAAATTAAAGCAACTATTAGCATACAAAATAATAATAATAATGACATGGGACAAGGGACAAAATAAGCAACAAACAAACACACATTTAGTATGATGCCAGTCTACTCACTTGGGATCCTTTAACACTGTTTCCAGAGGACCGTTTATATTCCAGATATAAACGGACCCGTCAGCTGCTCCGGCAGCTATTCGTTGACATGTGGGATTAAAAGCTATCCGAGCCCAATCACATCCCACTTTATAGAGATCATGTCTACACAAAACAAAAAAACACAGTCCATTTTCTACCATACAACTAGCATTGAAATATTTCCAACATACCGGAACGTCCGCACAATCTTATTTTGCCGCAGGTCGAGCAGGTTGATGGTATCGTCCCTCACGCAGCACAGCAGAAACTTGCCGTCCTTGGATAGGTCCAGCGAGGTGATTTTACCTTGCAGCGGGACATCGTTGGCGGTGCAGTCAGCCGTTCGGGTGTCCCAGAAACGGATTTTCTTATCGAAGTGACCGCTAATGATGGAAAAGCTGTCGGTCGTGACCAAGTCGTTGCAACTGGAGCCGGCGAATTTGGTTTCCGTACCTGTTCGGGGGAGAAGAAAATGGTTAACACATAGGGTAACGGGGGTTAGAATAGGATGAAAAATGAGCTCATAACGCAAATAAATCAATGATTCAACGTTCTAAAATCTGATTTTGATTTAAAAAATGTATTGACTCGGGAATCGAACTCACGACCCTCAGTCCTGTGGGAAAGTGGTTACCTCCAATACATTTTTCAAATCAAAATCTTCCACATAATATACAATATAAACATCTGAGTTTTCAGAACATTGTAAATTAATGTCCAAGTCGGGTGGTTTAATGCCCGGAACATAGGCAATTAACTTTAATTGAATTGAATAATACAACGATAATACCTACATCGTTTTGTAGAGATATGTATCAAAGCTTTTTTTTTAAAGAGTCTATCAGGCATATTTGAATTCTCGCTTAACTTTTCAAAAGGACCCAAGTGAATTTTTTTCATGAATTAATTTGAATAGCACAATCAACAGAACAATATGAAAGCTATTGTATTCAAATTAATTCGTTTTGACAGTTGTGTACCGAGCATGTTTTGGAAGAGAACAAAGGGGATCGCAGCGACATTTCACTTCTAAGGTTTATAAGTTTCTGATATGCATGAATATGGAAAACTAATTAATTTTCTAAAAATAGTCAAAATTTACAGATAAACTTTTGTCAGTTGAAATCTACCTCAACGACTTTTACATTACTTGTTGATTCAATGAAAATTATTTGCAAAATTTTTCGTCCGAGAAACTTGGCATACTGGCGATTGCCCAGTGTTACTGTTATGCGGTCACTTTGTCCAATGTTACTAAACAACTTGGTAGATTTTTCGAGTTTTCTAGAACTTAGTCAGATAAAAGAACTAACAATTTGGAGACGATTCCTAACCTTAACTCAAAATCAGCAAAAATGCAAATGGTACAAATATGCAATCATGGGCAGAATTAGCTGACCCGTCGAACTTCGTCTCGCCAAACGTCAAAACTTGAGTTTTTTCAAATGCCAAATTTAGTTCCATTTCCATGATTAGTTCTCGAGTTATTTATTTATTTATTTATTTATTTATTTATTTATAATATTTAAAATCCAACTGACAGATAATGATGAGTTATGCGGAAATCTGTGCTGCATTTGTAAATGACACCCCTTCCAGAGCGGGGAGGGGTCTCGAATCACCTCAAAACCATATTGTTTTAAAAACCTTCACATGCCAAATTTGGTCCAATTTGCTTGATTGAATCTCGAGTTCTGCAGATATTTATGTTCTATTTACATGGGACTCCCCTTCTAGAGCGGGGAGGGGTCCCATACCATCATAGAAACATTTCTTGTCACAAAAAACTTCTACATGCCACATTTGGCTCCATTTGATTAATTCTCGAGTTATGTGGAAAATTGTGATTCATTTTCATGGGAGGCCTCCCTTCCAGAGGGGGAGGGATCTTGAACCATCTTAAGAATCTTTTTCGGTCCGAAAAACCCCTGTATACCAAATTTCACACCGATCGGTTCAGTATTTTCCGAATCTATAAGGGTCAGACAGACAGAAATTCATTTGTATGTTTATAGAAGAAAAAGAAAAAGATGGTCTTACTACATATTCGGGGCAGTCAAATATAGGCAGTCCTTTGCATCTGCAAAATTCACGGGAATTTCAAATGTTTGTCACTTATGGAAACTGCATCAACAATAAAATCAGAATGGATTTAAATTGCGGGGAGATTTATATTGAATATTTATGCTTTGGGAAGTTCTATTTTGATACCGCACGCAACAATGGTGATCAGGGTTGCGAATTCTCAGTCTTACAGTGACTAAGATTTATAGGATCTTTTCTCATCGCACACACAGCCCGCAGTGACAGTCCATTTAGTTCACTCGCTGGTGCGTGAAAGTGACGGACCTATATAAATACATGGGTGAATACTATCCCATGAACGAAAAAAACATGAAATTTGTGCCGAATGATCATTAGGGTGCCAATGAAAATGACATTTTCGAATTTCAAAAAACGACTTTGCTCACAAGTTTCATTACCCCAAAATATGACCCCAGTTTTGAAATTTTTACCCATGAAAATTTTCCCAAGGGGGGGGGGATCAAAGGAAAAGTCAAAAATCGAATTTTTGTTTTTGATGCCAAATGACTTAAAAATGCATGAAACGTCGAGATCTGACGTCACTTAAAAAAAAAATTTCTCTTAACATCTTTGAGAAAACCACTGCAGTGTGCATTACTTTTTTTGTACCACGAAACCGGATTGAACCTCGGAATAAGCCATTTTATAGAAAGCTCAAAAGACAGGAGACCTAACACTAATATTTACATTTTACAAGGAACATTTGCGAAAATGGAATGAAATGATGGTGATGATGATGACGAAATGATGATGATGCAAATTAACCAAAACAAAGACCGATCCGTCCACTTAAAATTTCGATCAGCTGATCGAAACAGTCTCATAAAATGGCTTATTGCGAGACATATGCGGGTTTGGATTTTGTTTTTAGCCCAATTATGAAATTTAGGCGATTTCTTGACAGATAAATCATCTCAAAATTTAAGTTCAAAATACTTACTGATGATAATATCGCATCAAATTTTATTAAAAATTTAAGTAGTTTTTACTTTCTTTTTCATGATTGTTGTCAAAAATAGGGCAATATGCATGGCTCCACCCGAGATTTTTCAGTACAACAACCCACATTTGAGTTGAATAAAGTCAATCTTAGGTAAACTAAAGTTTAAAACCCTGCCTTGGGTAATATGTCATATTCATTCGCACAGTAAAATATGAAAAGGACTGGAGACTTGATTGTTCGCTGGATATTGCCTGTTTGAGTGTAGTTGAAGTAACTTTTTCTGTCGCTGATCATTCGTAAAACCGTTATTACCCAATAATTATTAATACGGGGTGACAATAGGCTTGGAGATAAATTTGGCCATCGCTCTCATTACCAGTGGGAAGTCGCATAACAAAATCCTTCAAAATTGTTACATATATTTTAGTTTTCTTCTCCTTAAATACAATAATTCCATTATAAAGACATTATAAGTTGTTGAGGGGGCCCTCCTTAGCCTAGCGGTAAGATTCGCGGCTATTAAGCATGGGGGTGGCTGTGTTCGATTCCCGGTGCCGGTCTAGGCAATTTTCTGTTTGAAAGTTGTCTCGACTTCCCTGGGCATAAAAGTATTATCGTGCAAGCCTCATGATATACGAATGCAAAAATGGTAACTTGGCTTAGAAACTCGCGGTTAATAACTGTGGAAGTGCTGAATGAACACTAAACAGCGAGGCGCCAATGTCCCAGTGGGGGATGTAATGCCAATAATAAGAAAAAGAAGAAGTTGTTGAAACAGACAAATCTAAATTAGTTATGCATTATCAAGTTGTAATAAAAATTTTGAGCAAAACCTTGATTATCAACGAGATTCAACGATTTGCCGTTCTTCCACTCACCCGTGAGATTTTCGATCAATCCGCTAAAGTAAACAAACAACATGACCCTCATAATTTGTTTCCCGAGTAGTAAAGTAAAATCTGTTGATATATCTGAGTGATAACAAATTGTTCTTACATTTTCACCAACAAAATCATTACAGTTAGGGAACATCCATAAATTACGTAACGCTTAGAGGGGGGCCCGGGTTGACTCAAGTGTGACGACCCATACAAAATTTTCAGATGCTTTATACAAAAATGTCACACTGGGGGTTGGAAATGGTCAAATTTTGCGTTACGTAATTAGGTCTGGTAATCTTAATCCTCAAATATGGTTGTCCAGAACTCCTAGGCGAGTACGGTCTTTTAGTTCTATGCTCAAGATTCTGGTAATATTTTCTTGACATATTTGATTGAAATTCTTCAACTTCCTAGCGGTATCAACCTCAAGCCATCACGAGTACGTTGCTGCACGTCCCTCTCCATCTACTAATGGTTAATAATAAAAATATATCATTGTAAATATTTTATAGAATTGTAGCTTCGTTAAGTTTCATACACGGCTGAGCCTATAAATAAAAGCGAAGGTTAAATCAATCTGATAGTTCTTCTATATTTTTTTTCTGATAAGAAGAAGATTTCTTTACAATTTTATTGTGGTATAAGCATGTAAAAACGATCTGTTATTTAAAACCGAATACAATTAAAAAATATTATTGTTATTTTTGACAAATTTGAATCACATTTCATTTTTCTCGCTGGTATTTTCTCGCTGGTATTGTAGATACCATCTACAATGATGCAAATCATCGACGGGTAAAAACAGTTAAACTAAAATTTCACCAAAGGATTTTGGTACGCCAAAAATATATTGAAGCGAGATTTACTCCGCAAGGCTAAAACGACGGACAGACTGATCTAGAAATCGACACTTGCTTCTATTATTTGAACACGAACTGAGGAGGGTGTTAAAAATACTTACACGACCGATTTTTGAGGTCCCAGATTTTAAGCGTCCGATCGTGGCTTCCCGTGACCAGGAAGGTGGTTCCAAGAAATTTCGCTGCCAGCACCTTTCCACTGTGACCCGTTAGAGTATGCTATAAATAAAAACAAAGAACAGAATCGTAAAAGAAATTAATCACTATGCAACAAAACGATTGTTATCAAAACGCAGACAAAGAAAATGTGATCATTCAAAACAAATCATCTTCACGTGGGTCGCAGTAGAGTGTGGTAACGCGGTCCATTTTTTTCCCGAGCCCTCAATCTTTCACTTTCTTTTCACTCGACCATCAGTCAGACATCCATAGTTCCAATTTCCTCACCTTTTCACAGTGGGGCATCACACTTCACGCGGTGAGTCTAGTAATTTTCTCGAACCCTTCTCATAGCGCCAACATAGCTATAAACAGTTCAACCACAAAGCGCCACACACCCATGCCAAATAATATGTCCATCGCCGTCTCACGCAACTTCGAAACTCAAATTGGCGTGAATGTGTGATTTGGGTATCATTCATACCCACTTCTGTCTGCACGCAAGACTGGGAAGCTTCACCAACAAAGGAAGCCGAATCAAAGCATTTGAACACCGAACTAATCTTGAGAACATGAAGTCAGGCGTTAGTCGATGGCAAACACAACAAAAAGAGACAATTTCATGTTGAGCTGATGGCCCGGATGGTGGGGCAGCCCTTTAGCTCAAAGTTTGCCAGTTGGAAAGTGAAAATTCCCAGAAATCAGAAGAAATTGAGCAACGGCGGTGGCGGCAGCACGACAAGAAAACAATTCCTTCGAAACTGCCAAATGCCGATTCACCAATAGTGAAGGCAGTAAGGCAAGGAAAAACTAATCAACTCACGCCATCAACACCGACGCGGCGTACCTACTATTTCGACAAGGTGATGTAGCGGTGTGGTGCATCAAGATTGTGGGTGGGACCCCGAGCGAAAGCGCAAATCAAGTCTCGGTAGAGTTCAGTTCAGTGTCGCTTTTTTCGTTTATGTTTTGGATGATTTCGTCCACGAATGGTTCGATGTGGGAAAAAAAAAGTGAGACGATCGTTTGGCCCTGGTCGCATGTGAAAAAGTAATCCGCATTTCGGAACAAATTAAACGTTTTCCAAATTGGACCCAATGGCCTACTGATTAGATGGGCAGCACCGGACGACATGGTCGACAACGGGATTTCTGATTGGTACGAAAGACCACACAGTGTTTGTGTGTGATCTGGGACTGCGATTTTAAGGTACAATAAAATGGAAGCGCGATGGGTCGAGAAAATGTGAAATTATTTTCACTTCTGGCTCATTTATATTAGGAATCTTCAATGACCCAGCGGTGGGAAATAAAAACTAAAGGCTTTTGACAAGTTTTACAAATTCGAAAAGGAAAGTTCATTTCCCAGTAATCGAATACTATCCGGCAATCCAGATACTTGATGCAAGAATCGTCCTGGAGTTGTCCGTCTTGGGTATCGTAAATAGACGAAAAAAGCACCGCGCATTCATTTTATTTCAAAGTACCAATCCGCAATATAATCTATGGGTAACATAATTCGTATTCCAAAAAGTTCCAAGATGTTCCACCTTATACGTATCAATCGAAGCTGTGCGCATAAGTTTCACTTCTCAGTATTCAAATATAATGACGACAAATATTGTCTCTACTTATTCCAAATAATCATCATAATAACTATCAATGAAAAATAACTTAATGAAAAGTGCATGTAAAGTGAGGTTGCTCGGTTCCTTGGTCCATATCGGTATTATCCATTCACATACTTTAATCCCAATCTTAATCACACCCCACAAGGCTTCGTAATTGCCTTTACCATATACATCGTCGGTGTTAATCCCATTTAGATGGCAGTAACGCTTCAGTTTTATATTATGAGCTCCAAGCGAACGCTTTTGTCAGATATCCCTTCCAGTGCAGCAGCAGATTTCCTCTAAAAAGCGACAAATGCATCCAACAAACGAACCAGTTTGGTACGACTTTTCTGTTCCGATAAACGTTGACGACGACGAAGTGGTTTTTTCCTGGCAAGATGGGCAAGATGCTCTTAATCTGTTGCAACCCGGTTTTCCATCGACATCATCATCACCATCTCATATCACTATAGCAGCCACATTGATGATTAAATATTTTCTATTCGCAACTAGCAGTCCAGCAGGAATCGAACAGGTTACTCCGTATGGGAGGATGGCTAGAGGCAATGCTCAATTTTGCGAACCCTGATGTTTACTCAAATGTCGTTGATTTCTTTTCTATCTATTATAATCCTAAACGCTTTATTTCAATATGCAACCTTGTTTGCACACATACACAAATTCCAATTGTTTTACTTTAATGTAAACGATTAGAAACTTGCTTTGCGGATTTCAATCACGAAGGTGAACCTTATGATTATTTTCAATTGCATCCTGAATACCTTAGTGAATAAGCTTTACAAAAAACGAAACGCCACAAAGACTCAGACTCAGGTCGTAATTCATAATACATACATCAAAAGTCAAGCGTGTTTCAAATCTGACGATTTTTCAAAAAGTTCAATCCATGAATTTGTCGATGTTTCGGAGTTTTCTTGCTGAAGCCTGTAAAACTAGTCCATTTGTATCAACACATCCAGAAAAATCCATGAAATTTGAAATGATCACAAATTTCTGAAAATTTGCAGATTCTGAATTGGATTGCACGAAACTCTCAATATCTAATTTAATTTTAAACAAGCACATATGCTATCACTCAATTTGCGTATTTCAACACGAGTCAAATAAAATTGAGCTACACCTGTAATGGCAATATACAGACCCCGATTCGAGCGCTCCTGACAAGCAAAGCTTCCCACCAAATCACAACTGCGAAACTGCACGCGGAAAATGCTTTCACGACATTCACCACTTGCTAGCACGGTACCCGGCCAACGAATTGCTTTTGCCCGTATTTGGAACCCCCATTCTTGGCAGCCAGCCAGCCTGGGCGCTCAAACACTACCTACTTGCAAGCGAGAAGATCAATTCGAGTTAGATACATCAAAGTTTGCGAGCGCGCGCGCATAGGCGCAGGTTGCGCGCGTTCTCCACAAAGCAAGGCATTGTGGAAACGCACATGCAATTTATAAAACGTCTATTAAATTCATACGGGCTGGAATATAAATGCATATTGTTTCACTTTTTATCCCAGCTGCCGCTGCTTGAAGCGTGGTCGCAACTGGCGGCCTGCAGCGAATTGACCCAATTTCGGATGTTCCAAACGGGAAGAAAAGCCACTTTCTTTCTGCCCTAACCAGAAATGCGAAGCTCCCGGAGAGGTCTCGGAAGGTGGTCTATGGCCAGACGCCCTAATGCCAAAGTGCAGCCGCGCGATGGACGATTGGCATTTACGAATTTCCTTCAATCCGGCGATGATCTTCATCATTGCGCAGCCATCCAACGATGGACGGTTGGCCGAAGAAGGCTGAGCATTGATCCATAGGGGATCATGAGATGAACTAGTTAGACCAGTTCTGTTGTGTGCCCTCTCCCGGGTGTTGTTGATTTTCACAACAGGTTGTTCTGCTTAACCGTTGAAGCAGAATGACAGAAGCTCTTGGATGGTGCAGATGAGGAATGACTCATTTCCGTTGCTCAGTACGTCAACCTTTGAAGGATGTCATGGAGAAAATATGCGAGAGGATGGCATCCGATTAATTCTGGCGCTTGTTGAATGTATCTTGAGGAAAGTTGAAAAATCAGAAGCAGTATATCAGAATTGAAATACTAAACTGAAGCGAAAACAGAAAAAAAAGACTAAGTAAGACTAAGACTACTATTATTCGTACTTTGTTGAAAATTAATCATATGTGCTACTATGAGTGAAAGAGCATAAAATAATTATTATGAAATGTGCTTTTTGGTGCCATCTCCAATTGGATGATTACTTTTCTTACCATTTTTAAGCTACTCATAAGCAATTATGCATATGCACACCTCATGTAGATTCCAAATTGGGAAATTAGAAAATGAACTAAGATTTGATTATATCAATATTAGTCTGTCAAGATAGACAGCTCAATTAACAATATTATTAACTCCCCTTTCTAATACTTTTCACTCATCTTCATCACATTCCAATACACCACCGAACACTACAAAAGCACAATACCGCCAACGTTCATCAACCTGAGGAGGTTCATCATATTTCATTGATTTATTGAGGACGACTCAGCGAGCCGAAGCAGATGGTTGAAAATCTAGTTTCACGCAGCGTCTATAAATGAATAAATCTGGAACAGCACCGCAGACACGCGCCCGTAGTGATTCCCCATGCAAAGATGGGGAGCGGCCGGAAAAGTTCGATGGCTGTGGACCCATGCTTCCACCACCACTAGCAACAAACAATATAATGGTGCAATTAATTCTTATTAAGAAGAGGCAATTTATTGCGTGCTCTAAAGCCAACTACATTTTGCGCTATCCATGGCAAGTCTGCCCGCATCTAGTTTGCAATTAGCATGTTGGAATTGTCCGTCAATTAACCCGGTCTCGATTGGTCGCACTTTTCTTTGGATGGACGCGAAAAGTGATTGCTTACTCTAGTTTTAATGTTTCTTAATTTATTGCTCAATGCGCATAAAGGCAACAATGAACACAATCTGAAGCGTACCTAATTTAAAACCCATCATTAAGTTCACTTTAAATATTATCGCTCTTCATTATCACTGGAAAGATAAATGCATATCATTAGATAGAAAATAGATAAGTTGACACAACTCATATGGCAGACTTACTTTACTTTACAATTTTAAAATTTGAACATGAAAATAAAGGTTGTTTTCCTTCGTAGAGTTAACAGGATATGCTATGGCGAACTACATTCCGCAATCTCGACTTTGTAACGTTGCAGGAAATTTTCTTGATGGGACGCGAATATTCTGGCATCGAGAGCTGCATTCTACCAATGATGTGGCGCCATTAATGACTTGGAAACTGCTTCTTAGGTCAATGCCTACACGAAGTAAACCCGACGACTTGAAAAAAAATTTCTAGTCATGTCTAGAGCAGGCATGTAACGGACGTAGGAAAAAACGAAATGTACAGACCGGTGATCGGATCGAATAATCTTAACAACGTAACGAGTGACAACAATACATAAAGTTTGCAGCAGCTCATGGAATGGGAGTTAGAAGTATCTTTTCTTCTGAATTAAATAATCACAAAACCACAAGATAACAAAATCTTGAAACGAAAAATGAAATCGACGGTAAATTTTTCTCCGACATCAAGAACATCCGAATATGCCGCAGTTAGAATATATAACCAGTTCATTACCTAGATGCAGTATGCTTACAATCAAAGCTTTCAACAGAGCACAAAACGTGTAACGCATGTAACTCGTGACTACGCAAAGTAGCTGGGCTGGATCTACCACTATCAACGGAAGAGCAACTTGAACAACGGAACGGTGCACAATGGTTCGAAGGCAGCCAAAACCTCAAAAATCGAAATTCGTATTTCGGTCGGAATTATATTTTTCTCATTTTATAGGATACTTATGTGGTTCAAATTCAAAATTTGAAGAAGTTCTGTTGAGTTTTGACTTTGTTACATCATTTTTAATTGAAATGAGTGTTTATTTCTAATTGAAAACGCTGTTTGACAATGCGTTTGGATCAGCGTCGTACGGCTTCAATTACATCGCTGACCCCAATATTATTTCAAGACTTCATTATCAGGGTCTTAAATAGTATGCCTATGTCAAATATAGGTGACAGAAGTCAACTTAAGTTAACTTTATATACAAATTGAATTAAAATACTTACATTTTTTTATTGAAGTGATCCAAAAGTATATGTGCCAATGAGTGCACATAATGATTCTATGCTCATTACAAAGCTGAAAGCAATAGCTTTCTATTAATCACTATTTTGTTTTGCGAAAAGTTGCGATAAGCTGCTTTTTTAACGTTTTTGTATAAATTGTGCTCTGGGACGGGACTTGCAAAGAGGAAAAAATGTAGCTTCAGCTGCTGCCAGTCAACTGCTGTCACGAACTGTCAGGTGCAGCCAGCAGCGTTTTGAGTGAAAGTATTGGTATCCCAAATAAAATATTCCACATCATTTTTGTTTTACGAAGACTTTTTTACTTCAACGAGTATTCCAAACCATCCGTTTAGCTTGTTAATAATCAGTAATAAACCTGTGTTTTATTCCCGGTATAAAAATCCTTATGAATATGAATTTACTAATTCGTGAATTGGACACACTTTTATTGTGCTCAGAAGGGTCCACCTGGGGCTTAGGTGAAACAGTCAAGTAAACAGTTGAAACTTGATGGTCAACTGTGATGAAAAGAAGAACAAGTGTCATAACAAGAGAAAAGAAGCAGCGTCTTTGCAGGTCTCGTCTCAGATTGTGCTTAGTATTTTTTGGTCTGTTTCTAATTGAAACCTTACAAATGCGTATTTTTTGTTCACAAGAGCCTTAAAAATGCCTTTTTCTAATTATTAGATTTAAGTGTCTTACTTCCAAAAATCTGTTCCTGGCATCCGAGACTCTCTCAATTTTAGATTTTTTTTCACATGGATTTTACTGTTGGGATTTTGTTTTTGTCTATTAATCCGAAATATGTAATCATGCTGAAAGCTTTTCTAGAGTATATGAAAACTCATAGTATTGGATATTAGCATGGTTCATCACTTTGCAATAAAAATGATTCTACCTATAAATAGTTTCAATAGTTTCTAATGTTTTATCTCAAGCTAAACTATCCTTGCCAGCAATAAACAATATTTTTACTGATATTTGAACTGAAAAGCTGAACCGAAACAACTATTTGAACAAGCATAACAGATGAATAAAGCTACCGCGATTCTATCAATCAAATCACACACTACTACTATATTTGTCTTTGTTATGTTATCGTTTAACATTTGCTATTTCAATAGTCTTTCAAATTTTTGAGAGTTGATTGTAATTGAACAGAGCACAAGCCGTTTGAAGTTTGTATGGAATTTACTACGACAACAGTAACTTTAGTCAAGAAACAACGTTTCGCAGCACTGTCCACTGACCTTTTGAAATATATTATTACGTTGTGAACAAATAGATCATCTTTTGTTTTATCTTGTCTTAGCACATGGACAGCCAGTATTTAGCAAGCAATTATTGTGATAGGAAAACTATTTAGAGTTTTTTTGTGGAATATCTTCACTTGCCGAGTGTTACTTGGACGAGTTAATACTACCCTTTTTAATTCCACCACTTGAGTCAAGTACGAAACACTGAAGACGGCGTTGCTGTTGGAGTCGAAATACGTATCTGTAAAATAACAATCAAATTGTGGAATTGAATGGAATAGTATTAACTAGTTTTATAGCATGTGAGATCGTCTCTGTAACGATCAGTTTTCAAAAACCGAATTAAGATGTAAAATAAAAGTATTTGCTATTCACAGAAATGCCGAAAAACTGCTATATATTACTAAAGTAATGCTTGCAACAGTGCAACACCCACGATCAAGTCTGTAAGTGACAAAAAGCCTCGAAATACCATGATACAAACATAAAACTAACTTTAAGGGACATTTTGAGGTTTTGGCCACCCTTTGTTCTAGAGCGAACCACTGTGCGGTGAGGTCTTCGATTAACTATCGGCTGCTACCGATGGACTACTGTGGGCTCAGATCAGCAGAAAGATTGGTAGGATCACGTGTTCAAGACGGGAAAGGGCCGTTTGGCCGAATACCGTTCGGCTGAATGACATTTGGCCGAATATTTTTGGCAGAGTATACCATTTGGCCGAACAGACCATTAGGCCGAAAGTCATTTGGCCGAAAGGGTCGTTTGACCGAAAGGGTTATTTGGCAGAAAAGGTTGTTTAGCCGAAATCGTTTGGCCGAATGGATCATTTGGCCGAAAGGGTAATTAGGCCAAAAGGGTCATTTGCCCGAAAGAGTCATTTGGCCGAAAGAGTCATTTGGCCGAAAGGGTCGTTTGGCCGAAAGGGTCATTTGACCGAAACGGCCATTTGGTCGAATAGATCTTTGGAGAAGTGAGAAATTAGGAGTCATTCTCATTCCTCATTTCTCCCTTCTCACAGTAAAAAGTGGAAAGCGTGAAGTCTAACCACTTCGCACTACTCACTTTTCACAGTGAGAAGTGGAAAATGAGGAGTGAAAAGTGAGACGTCTCACTACCCAAGCAGCACGCGCAACATCTTTCAAATACCTGTTTGTTCCTAATAAATTGCATTGAAGACACTGGCAATACATCGAATCACATTTAAGCCACTTTCCAATTGCAGAAACACACAATGTTTCATTTCCGTTTAAGTAGCGTTGCAAGTTGTAATATGCCACGCATCTGACTTTTGGGTGATTTCGAATTTAATGTGTTTCATATCAGAAACAAAACAGATAAGTTGCAGTATTAATAACTCTTTGGTTCATTGATGTTACGATAATGTTTCTGATATGTTGCAAAGCACTTTCCAGCTCAGCTGAGCAGAAATTTATTTTTGACAATCCCCTTCATGTCCCGTATAAGGTACAATGATGATACAAATGATTATGTTATTCATGTAGTGCACTTGTAGGAGAATCTCCAAAAAGCATTGATGGTGTGATGGTTATATTAAAGGTTACAAATCTCAAGGTCTATGGTTCAATTCCCGATTGGTTTTTGTGTTTTTATTTGCATTGTAGCCGCAGGACGTGTTCCAAATACGACGCGTTGGCATAATTCAGACCTTTAGTAAGTCACACTACAGTTGTTGTTACTCACTGAGAAACAAGCGGTGTTGCTTGGGTACCCTAACTCACTTTTCACAGTGAAAAGTGAGAGATGAGAAGTGAGAAGTGAGACGTGAAAGGACCCTTTCGGCAAAATGGCTTTTGGGCAAATGGGTTCCGGAATAATGGTTTGTTTGGTCTAGTGGCATTCGGCCAAATGGCTTTCGGCCTAATGGGATTCAGCCAAACGACCCGTCTCCGTTCAACACATTAGCATGCAGGTCACAGATATCGGTTTTCAGCCGAATTGAAAACGTGGTCGTGGTCAGCCTAATTGAAAACGTTTAGGTGCTCCATAGAGATGGTCGGGTTTCACATTTTGTAAACCCGAACCCGACCCGAACCCGATTTAGAAATTCCTTTCAAACCCGGACCCGACCTGAAACCGGAATAAAAGCTCTTATCGAACCCGAACCCAACCCGTACCCGACCATTTTTGCAATCTTAAACCCGAGCTGAACCCGAACAAATTTTTGGCGGAAAACTCAAACTAGATATTGTATATTTCTCTTTACACCCCAAAACAACGAACAAGCCTTAAAATTACCAGAAACGAATAAAAAAATATTCAATACTTCATTTTTCAAACTCGTACCCGACCCCAGACCCGACATTTTATCATCTCACAAACCCGTACCCGACCAGAACCAGACATTGTTCTAATTTTCCAAACCCGAACCCGACCCGAACCCGTAAAGTAATTTATTGGCTACCAGAGCAGCCCACGGTTTAGTACACGGTCAATCGCACGCACCATGATCTCGACGATTACGATAAGGAACAGTAGAGAGAAAAGATAAAATACAGCCTTGCCTCACTTCAGCGACTACATTCATGGGGTCAGACAAAACTTCGTTAGGACATGCAGGACTCTGCAGATAAAATCTTTATACTGCGCTTCGATGAGGCCGACGATTTTGACCTGAACTCCCTCCCTTCTCCCTCCTTTCCCTCGGATTCAATTTTTGGTGCATGCGGTATCATCATTCTTGATACCAGTCGTGCAGAGGGAAGCAGGCGCGAAGTCGACCCTTCCCACCTTCCGAGGACATAGGCCACCTGGAAAGCCGGCAATGCGCTGGCACGATACCATGGTGTTCTTCTAAAAAAGCGAGCCACGATGTTCGGTGCTGCAAGGACACGCAGCTAACCTCGAGGGTGCGTTGTGCACTGGTTTCCCTTTGAAGCATTACTTTCTGGTTGTACCGAAGGGACTATCGGCTTGGCGGCAATGGAAATGGTGCGGGTCAGGGATGTAGTCCTGCCTCCCTCGTTTGCTGTTGTAGGTGGTCCCTAACCCCGCACTTTCTGGACAACCCAGGATGTCTGTTGAGCAGATTCCCCCTCCATTGCTTAGGAAGAAAAACAAAAAGTGAATAAGTTATGTCGAAAGTTATCTAGCAGAATACTATTTGACTGAATTGAATTTTAGGCCGAACAATTAGGCCGAAAACAGTTTGGCTGAAAATGTCATATGACCGAAAAAGATATATGACCAAATCGTCTGGCCGAACTGGCCATTTGGTCGAAAGGATCGTTTGGCAAAAAGGGTAATTTGGCCAAAAACTTTATTTGGCCGTATGGTCAAAAATGATATCTTACCGAACAGGTCGTTGGGCCAAATAGGTCATTTGGCCGAAAATGCTTATTGGTCGAACTGGGTAATACGGCCGAAATTGTCGTTTCTGCGAACAGTGAATGCGAAAAGTGTGAAGTGATTAATGATAAAATGAGAAATGAGAAGTGAGAAATGAGGAGTAAGTAATGAGTAATGGCATCTTATTTCTCACTCCTTATTGTTCACTTCTCAGTTCTTAAATTGCGCTACTCACTTTCCACAGTAAGAAGTAAGAAGTGAGAAATGAAAAATAAGCATTTGGAAATGAGAAATTTCCGAGCAACACATATGTCTTATAGCAGCTTATGTCTTTTGTATGCAACCAAATAACAGATCTTACTGAACTCTGTTCGACCTAATGACATTTTCGGTCAAACGTTCATTTCTGCCAAACGACCAATGGCCCTCCTTAGCCGTGCGGTATAACGCGTGGCTACAAAGCAAGACCATGCTGAGGGTGGCTGGGTTCGATTCCCGGTGCCGGTCTAGGCAATTTTCGGGTTGGAAATTGTCTCGACTTCCCTGCGCATAAAAAATATCATCGTGCTAGCCTCATGATATACGAATGCAAAAATGGTAACCTGGCTTAGAAACCTCGCAGTTAATAACTGTGGAAGTGCTTAATGAACACTAAGCTGCGAGGCGGCTCTGTCCCAGTGTGGGGATGTAATGCCAATAAGAAGAAGAAGAAGAAGAAGACCAATGGCATTTTCGGCCAAATGACCTATTCGGCAAAACGACTTTTTAAGCCGAATGTCCTGTTTGGCCAAACTACTATTTCGGCCAAACAACATTTTTGGCCCAAAGATTTTCGTCCTAATGGCATATTCAGCCAAACAAATGAGCTCCGGCCAAACGGCCCTTCCGCAAAATTCCAACATCAAAAAAGTCACATCACTACCGATAATTCAAGTTCCTCACATTACCTCCTCTTGCTATTGTATGTTTGTAATCTTACCCTCGAGTCGATAAGTAAGAATTATTATTAAAAGCTGTAAAAATTTCAAACAATTTAAAAAATATATTTTCTGATTTGTTGATTTTTATCGGTGATGAAAAATACACAATTTCCGTTTTTTAATAACGTTTCGGCTTACTCCATTCAACCATCATCAGATATTGGAAAACGTAAACTTGCCACCAGTGTGGTTTAATAACGGTTTACGGTGACCGAAACCCAACCCCACAAAAAAAAAAAAGATTGCCGATTGCCTAACGCTCAACGGCAAATATGCCTTCACTGGGCTCGCTTTTTATGCGGTTTGTTTTTGCTTGTTTCTTATTTGAGGTGGACGAAGAAATTGATAAAATCCATCCGCATAAAAAGCGACCCCAGTAAACTAAATAAAAGAAAAATAAATCTCCATATGACGAGTATTTGGAATATGGATCTGTTCTAGATTTGAGTCAAAACGATACCCATAATCAAACCTCTTCCCCTAAAGTTTCCTCAAAACAAATGTAAAGAATATTAATATAATTGAGAGCAAATTTTAACTAAGTTAGTTGAGCAATGCTTTAGTACATCAATCAAGTGCTTGTTCTGATCGTTATGTATGTACATACTTCCTCTCAAATAAATTAAAGAAAACTTCATATTATCCTATTAAACCATTCTTCGATTCTTCTATCAACCCTACTTCCTCTTCGGATCAAAACGCAATGTTCATCTAATTGTTCATTACAAGCTTTGCGTGGCAAATGCGAAAGTACTTTACGGGCTCTTTCCGGTTGTGAGCTAGAAGAACAATTTATCCTACCTAATGAGGCTCAGATTTTTTCCAATATTCTAGAGCACGCCATACACGCCACTGCAGCTGAGGTTATTGGCCACCCCGAAGTTCCAAATCTTCGAAAAGCAGATTTCAGTAATTATATAGCTTTTCGGTGGAAACGCCGTTTACGAAAGACCGCATCGCGCGGCGTCATAGTCGATTCGTGCCGGACCTCACCCTAAGCTTGAAGGAACACCACGCGCCGGCCAGCCGACCGTAGTAGTCGTGCCGCGGTGGATCATCTTCGCAATGAACGACATCGCGCCGCCATACCACGCCTCTTCCTAATATCAAACATACTGGCCTACTCTTCGGTGTGAGGGGAACCTGGGTAAAACGAATATTACCTTTATTATTGAAAATATTCGTTCAAAATTTCTAATTTGATTCTACAGGAACTTATACGAAGCGGCCAGCCGAAATCTAAATATACATAGACTAGATTTTCTAAGAACGTATTCGTTGTTCAACTGAAATTCATTACACTTTTCATTAATTGAACAGTTTTCATCAGCATGTTTCTGCGAGTCCGTTTTGTAGTCACCTAATGACAATTTACAACAAACTAAATTGTGCTGAAAAATGTTAGTCAAATTCTTAACAGTCTCGCTGAAAATGATCATCGAACGTAAGAGACATACATACTTCGCAAGCTATGGAAGACTAACCTTATTTTACCATCAGCTCCCCTGGTTGAGGTTTAATGAACACGATAGGGCGCGAAGAACCGAACAAAATAGATTATACATTTTCGATCACGTATAACCGACTTTACATGGTCTGTACAGCTTATTCAGAAGCAACAATTCGTCATCGTCTGCGTTGATTGGTATCTACATGCATATGCATGCCTCGGCGGGTGGCTCCCTTCCACGCAAGGGCATCGACATTCTGCCAAAGTCTCAGCGCCGATGCTGCGGTGAATTAATTGAAAGTCATTTGATTTATGTAATAAACCTAATTAACGGTGTACATTCTGTTACGAGCTTTCAAACTGTAAATATAGGGCCCGACACCAACACCGACAACTGCAGCTGTGAAGAAGTGTGACGATTCGTACAAAAAATAGAAGTGCAATGAAAAAAAGATCGATGGAGTGGAAAGGGGTTTGTAATTATTCAGCGTGACGTATTCTAATTAACAGCCGATGGCACACCAATTTTTTATCGCGACTGATTTTCGTAACTGTAATACTTCCTATGTTCGTCAAAGTCATACAATGGAACTTTAGACAGAATGTCAAATTACAAAGTTATTTTCCAAGGAAATTTTATATTATTTTATTCTGGATGCTAATTTGTTCGTATTTATAGTTACAGATTTCACTTGTCGTTAAAATTTCAATTTCTTGACTTATTGAGCAATAATTGAAATGATCCATTCTCAAGTTATTTTACAAACAAGAGAGCACACAATCGACAACCAATTAATCAAACAGGCTTAGATTGCACATAAAGTGGGTATTGTCCGATAGTAGTAGACCCATAAAACAAATCTTACAATTATTGTATAAAATCTTGACATATACAATTCTGTAAGGTTTTAATACAAGAAAAAGTTTTATACAGTTTCTGTATAAAGAGAACTGTATTAAAATCTGCCATCCGCTGGTTGGGTGTATCAATTGTGCAAATTCGAATCAATGATAGCAGATGACCAAATATACAAAAATCTATAATTTTTACTCATATTCTGCTTTATCTTTCATTTCAGGTGAGCCATCGTCTTCCAACCATAACACAAATAAACGCAGAGTTTAGTTTAAGTTCTTAAATACTGGGTCAACCGAAAGATCCGCTACATACAAAGATTCCCAGTTGCGGCAGACTGTCCCCCGCTGACCAAGAAAGCCAATATCATGTATCGAACGTATGTATAAAATTCCAGTTGTACACCTGACACATTTTGATGATTATCTCGATTGCTGCCGGTTTCGCTGGAGTATCTGGCGCTGCGGCTACCTCTTGGCATCTCCCGTATATGTAGGTACGACATAATGGTATGATTATTGGTAATCTCCATATACATTTTCTGCCAGGGGACCCAAGCCAAACTGCAGTTAGATGCTTATGTATCCGTACCACCATTCCACCCGCTGGGATGTGTCTGGAAAACCGACCATCCTTCTGCCGGTTTCGTCAATGGAAAAGCAGCAAAGCAAGAGCA
Source organism: Armigeres subalbatus (assembly GCF_024139115.2). NCBI lineage: Eukaryota > Metazoa > Arthropoda > Insecta > Diptera > Culicidae > Armigeres > Armigeres subalbatus. The sequence continues at coordinate 139,566,780 of NC_085139.1, read as the reverse complement.
TTTATTTACATAACATAAGACCGAAGCTAGAACGTAAAGATACTCACAAATGAACAGCTTATCTCCTCGATTCCAAGTTGAAACTTCGCCGTGCTCCCTATGTAACTAGAGCCAAACAATGCGACAGGTGCTCCCCCGTGTGATGAGTTTTACAATGCGTTAAGTCTTGTTCCATTTAGTGGCGGCACTGAGATTTTTATTCCTGACCCCCTTTTGCCTGCGCTACTGCGACTGTTGCTTCCCGCGAACACCAATTTTCCACGCGGCAAGATTCGCGACTTAATTTCTTATTCCTGGTACCGCTTCAAGGTATCCAAATTGGGTAAACTTGACAGGCGCACATTGGCCTGTTCAGCCGTAGAGAAAAAGGTTCATTAGCTACAGCGAAAGGAAAAATATGTATGGCATTCCACTTGTCATCACTTGATGGGTGGTAGCAGCAGATCCTAACTATTGCCCGTGGGGTAAATAAATGCACTGCGCTGAATACGGCGATTATTTTTCTCTTCGAGCAGCATTCATAACTAGATTTTGCACCTTTGAAATGAAGATACTCTACCCAAATAGTAATGAAATTACGCCCTAGATTAAAATTAAAGCAAAACATTAAAACCATGCTGTAAGACTAGGATAGACCACCGGTCTAGACCATTTCCTGGACTTTCCTGAGCTTTGGTAGTATCATCGTGTTAACCGCATGATATAAGAAAGCATAAATGGTAACTTGGCGTATGAACCTCACAGAATAACTGTAGAAGTGCTTAATGAACACTAAGCGGGAGGTCAAACAATGATGAAAAAACTATACTATGGACAAATGGACATTATTTATGTAACACGGCGAAAAAATATACAAATTATTTTATTTAACAACATTGATGCTCCGATTTAACTGAAGCTATTCAATTAGTTATAATTAAATTGTAACAATAGATTTTTTTTGTAACAGAAATACAAGTATGCACATTAAAACCATATGTTTTATGAGACATTGGACACTACTTTTATGAGATATTAAACAAACAATAATATCATAAAACTATCATCACAAATGCATAAGTACGCGTTCGATACCATTGGAATAATAAATAATCAATGACGTGTAGTGCACATTCACTCACCCATTCATCGTGTGTCTGGCCAACAAGTGAAATTGGTGTCAACCGTGTGGTGAACCTGACTTGGCGTCGCACAGAGGGACGAATCCTTAGAAAGAGGGTCAAAAGGTCATTTTCCAAAATGATGTATTCTATTTTTTGAATATTTTTCTCGCATTATACAGGTTATAAAACAATGTAAATTGCTTTGGTTGAGTCAATTTGACGATATTGTGCCCATTGGGGTACCTTTGAAGTTGGCATGAAAACTGTTTTAAACACCATTGATAATATATAAATATGAAGTATGATATCTTTGCAATATTTTTCAAATTTGTTATTCAATCATTTCAAACTCAATACATCTTCAAAGATAACATAATCAACTATCAATTGCATACATTGTATCACAAATTCATGAAATATTAACCCTTGGCTTATGGAGTTGAATTTGGGCTTATTTCGAAATTTACTCATTTCGTGGTGTTTTCATGTGGTCAGAAAACAATTTACCCATCATTACCCAGCGCTGAAAATCGCATGGCTACTACTTTACATTATATATTTTCAAACTAAACGAAATTTAGGGCCCGCCAGGGCCCGCAGGTTTTTTCCGAGGCATTTGAAAATGACGTAAAATACATGAAAATGTATGTATATGTACTGAATGCTACAATCACAACACTCGTTATGAATGTAGTTGAAAATGATAAAATTTCATCACAGTAAGTATAATAAACCCATTTGTTCTTATTTTAAGCCATATTTGTACTTTTGACCGTCTTTTTTTCAATCCGTCCCACTGTGCGTCGCGCTAATGTCAGTCGGAGAAACGCGCAACACGCGCATCGTGTTTCGCATAATAATTTCATTATGACCGACCTTATCATAGTACCCGTCCCTTGCAACTACCAGCGCAGTCGCGCGCCGCCAGTCTTGTCACATATCCCACTTTATGTGGCAGGAATACAAACCTGTCTGGAGCAAGCAAGTATGACGATGATGACGGTTTAGAGTAGCCGAGTTGAGGAGTTGTGTATAGGTGATAATCGCTCTTTCATGACTCAATTCGTCGTCATACAGTCGACGCTCTGTGGCGGGCTGGCCGTGTTGACATTGGCGTGTAGGGAACTGCAGCAAGTATTTTACGGTTTCGCCTTTTCGGCATGCGTGCGCTTTCTTTGTGTCTCTTTTGAAAAATGCAGATGCGTCAATTGGAACAATGCAAAGCACTATCTAATGCAAATCCGTTTGAGAAAGAGCACTCCTGAAAATGCATAATGCTTTGATTAAGTTTTCGTTTGTCTTAAATTAAACATTCGTTGGATTGTTTCAAATCAAACTAGATGTTTTCTTTGTTTGATTCCTTCGCATATACCCAACTGTACTAAATTTGATTTCAGCATTTTAAATTAAGCATTCGAACTAAGAATTTGTAAATAGGTATTATTTATAATACCGATTTTAAAAATGTTAGTTTCAAATAGCGAAACAGGTAAAAGTCAATACTGAAATTGGCTAATTTTGAAGTACTCAAGGCCCCAGATTATTGTATCTCAAAAAGTAGCTTTTTGAGATACAATAATCTGGGGTCTAGAGTAGTTTTATGGTTTATAAAAATCTTTGGGATTCTTTTTAAAACAACTCAATGCGATTTGATCCACACACAATCCTTGAAGGTCCTCCAACAGATTCACGTTACATTTTGAAGGATTGTTTGAATAAATTATAGCAGATTTCGAATTTAGTCAAATGCATTAAACACATGGCACGGTATTACCCAGGTGGAAGCTAAGGGTATGAGTCGCGATTGGGTCGAAGAGATCTTCAGAGTTGACAAATTTCTAGATTTCTCTATGCAATAGAGTGCTTGGCAAACAATACCTAAGTAGCACATTCTGAACAGATTTAATTGTAGCAACTTAAATGTAACTGCATTCGGCCACATGTGTGCTGATCTGGTAAACAAACTCATGCAGTAGTACATATGTCACGTCATTTATCATGTTATTCGTGATGTCATATATCATTTGGGCAAACAAACCATTAGGCCGACATCCATATGGCCGAAATGAACATACGGCGATGGTCGAAATGGTTGATTGGCATAAAGGGCCATTTGACTAAACAGATCAATCATTTATTTAGCTTACATCTAAACAGATAATACTGAATCAACAATTAGACGCTACACGGGTCGATGCCGCGTCTCACCATCCTCGAATGCCCCCACGCTCGCCAATGCGTTATGTACCTGGTCAGCCCACCTCGCTCACGAACTAAACGGATCATATTGCCTAAAATGTCGTTCGACCGAACAATAGCGATTGTGAAAAGTATGAAGTTATGGATGATAGTTGAAAAAGTAGAAGTAAACGATGAGAAGTGAGATTTTTTACTTTTTATTTCCCACTTCTCTTTTCTCACTATAAAAAGTGTGAGAAGTGAGTGATAAGAGGAATAACAAGTGAGAAATTAGACGTCTTACATCTCATTTGTTACTTCTTACTTCACACTTCTCACAGTGAGAAATAATGAGAAGTTAGAGATTAGAAATGATAAGTGAGATTTGAGAAGTGAGAATTGAGGCGTCTCACTTATAACTCCTCATTTCTCACTTTTTGTTTCTCACCTATCATTTATCATTGTAAAAAGCAAGAAGTAAGAAATGCCCAAGTAGCACATGCAACATCTTCCAAAAAGCACCATGTTTCTATTCAGTTTCATTAAAGGCATTAAAAACATCAAAGCACGAAAAAGTGACATCGAGATGTCAAAAACGTTCGAGTTGTGATCAACATTTCATATTTCATAACATTGCAATGCAGTACGTGTTTGACATTTGGAAATAAACAACCAAGGAATACTGCACTTTATGTTGCAAACACGAAACAAAATCATCAAGTTGCATATTTTTTACCATGTAACTTCAATGCGTTTTTAGAAATTTATTTGTTTGTTTAAATTAAGTTGCAAATAAGCTGAGTGTGTCTTCATGTTCAATTTAGCATCGTTCAACGTTTTGACAACTCACATTTTTTTTCGATGATGTTGCAATCAAGTAACAGAAAACCTGATTACAAAACTTCATAATTGTATGGTTTTTATGGTGAGTCAACATGCAGTCCCTTCGAAGTGTTGAATAGTGCTGTGGTAGAGTGAAGGACTATCAATCACAAACAAGGTCTGTAAATCGAATCCAGTTTTAAATTTTTATTTTATTTTTTTTCCGCTGTAATATTTTGCAACATTATTGCAATTTTACTGCAATCGAAGGATGTTTTCGAAGGCTCCACCTCTTTCGCTTTTTAGATTGCAAGAGAGTTATATTTGATGGCACATACGCAAAGATTGTTTCTTTCCTTATAGTTGCAGCACAGAGAAATGTTCAGTAGTTAAACAAGTTGTGCTGCTTGGGTGAGAAAATAGTGGTCAGAAGTGAGGGAGATATGAGGAAAGATTAGTGAGACAATTCACTTATTTTATTTATTGTTTTCTTCCTTCTCACTTCATGTTTCATATGAAGTGAGAAGTGAAACTCACTTTTCACTTCTTATTTCTCAACTCAGGTTTCACAGTTCTCACCTCAATTCACCATTATTCGGTCATACGACTTGTGCAACAAACGACATTTACGGTCTAATAACACGATCGGTCAAATGACATTTTCGACTAAATGGACCTTTCTGCTAAAAAAAAAAGTTTCGACCTTATATCCCTTTCGGATTAATGACATCGTCAGACAATTTTCGACCAAGTAACTATTTCGGCCAAACGGAATTCGACTAGAATACTTTCAACCTAACGTGTCATTCGGCCTAATAGCATTCTGCCAAATGACTTTTGATAAAACAACCCAAAGCAAGCAGAGCCTTAAAAGAGGAAGTATAAAAAAATCAACAAATTACTTTAAAAAAAATAAGGCAGGGCCTAGTTTTAATATGTTTTTATAGTTTTTCCAAACGAACGTCTAGGATTAATGGATTTCCTGTTTGAAGTCCACTACGAATTGGTTAAGATATTTGTCCTCAATGCCGTTGAAGAATATGCGGAAAATTTATTTTCCAGAAGAAACATCTTCGAAAAATCCTTCAATGGTTTTATTTTTAGATATTTCAACATTCCGACAATTTTTTCGAAATTTATTCCGAAAAAATCCTCAGAAATTCCAATAAATTTATTTTTTTGTTTGATTAAAAAAAATGTTTGAGAAGCTTTCTCCGACATTTCCATGATAGAAAAAAAAACTGTTCCACAAGAACTTCCACAAGAAAAAAAAGCCTTCCCATAAATGACGTCTTTTATTGTAGCTACAAGTAAATCCTGGAAATTTCCGTGGAAAGCGTCACGAAATCATGTAAGATTTTAAAAGCCTTTATCTTTCGATGGATTTTGGAGATTTGTATATTAATCGACTCAAAAATTCTCCAGAAATTTGTCGATTTAATTGAAACTTATTTACGATAGACTATTGTACCTTTCAATTCTTGTTATACCCAGTAAGAAAATCAACCAATCCATGCATTTCCAATGTTGTAAGAATGTTGTAATTTACGGGCCTTTTAACCAACCACTTCATTTCCTATGAGCATAAAAAGACTCATGTTTTGCGCTCGTGCGCATTTCCGTTCGTGAATACGCGGTGAGTGGACATGGAGAACGGACAGACCGATGGCGTCAGTAGCGCCTCAAGCATCAATGTCGGTGGTTCCTGCCACTTTAAACTTCGGTTAACTATCGAATGACTGTCGCCAGCGTCATCAGCACTCCAGAAAAATTTTCACAAAGGGTTTTGGCTCTGGTTTTGTTACAATTAGTGATTGAAAATGTGCAAATTATTCGTATGAATGCCGTCCGTAGCAGTAAAGTGAATTTTTTCTCAAGATTCTAATTTTGGTTTTGTTGCTGATGGCAACAGAATCACGAGTGCGTGTCACACGGAGACGCTGCAAGAACCAATTAATCTCTAATAATGCGCTTTTCGAATCATTAACAGCAACCACTTAATAGTTTGAATTTGCAAGAAAATTGTGGCTTGGAAGCTGCTTTCACTGATCGTCGATGGTACTCAAGACGCCATCGTCACAGAAATGTACACCATCGCTGCTTCAACAACTGCCGCAGTCGCCATCGCGATGCATCGTAGCAAAGCTTTAGAACCACACTTGTCATAAGACGAGTTTGTACAATCCCATTTAATTCCACCACTTAATTGTATCTTGACAGATTCGTATTTCGACCTCAACAGTAAGGTCGTCTTCAGTACGTCAAGTACGAGACACTGAAGACGACCTTACTGTTGAGGTCGAAATACGTATCTGTCAAGATACAATTAAGTGGTGGAATTAAATAGGATTGTAAAAACTCGTCTTATGACAAGTGAACACATTCCACTAAAAAGCTCAAAATAATTTTCTTAACAAAAGCTTTAGAACCAAAGCATTTTTTTTTCTGTAGTCAACTCAATTTTTTACCAAAAATGTCACTAACACCCCTCTGCTTCTAACCCCCTCAATTTGGTTTTGTTGCTGTTTGTGGCGCATTATTGACAATAAATCGGTTCTTTTCAAGACCATCTTTTCATACAAAAGAAAGCTGATCCGAGCAGAAATGTCTTCAAAGTACAACACACAATCGCTTAGTGACGGCATAAAGGTCATTCGCAACGATGGCCTTACGTTGTCCAACGTCCACCTTGCAGTCATGTTTTATACACAACCCTTCTAATTTTTAAATTCCTTCAAATTTATTTCAATAATTCTCAATGTTCATGTTTCGTCATTATTTTTTATTGATCCGCCCCGAGAATTTGCACGCTAATGAAATTTTTCACCGTTTATATGCAACATTTCAGTTCGTCCCGATACCTCTTCCGTAATCAGATTTTAGTTCAGATTATAAAGATTTTGACGTAAATGAGTCATTACATGGTGAGATACGATGATCAGTTTTTTCTAGTAACTGCCGTGTACTACCGTGGGGCATCGAAATCCGTACACGTAAGCACCTTAGTATATGAAAAAGTCATGAGAAAATAGCAATCGAATGTAAATGAAACGTTTGTCATTGACACAGGTGCATGGAGGCTTCTACTTTTGAAGTGTTTCACATTTATTCATTAAAACCTACGAAAAACATGATCAAGTAATGAATAAAATCAACTACTCCTGAAAGAATCCTCAAAGAATCAAAATCCGTACAGCTATTTTTTACCTGAATATTTGAATTAAAGCAGTCTGATTGACTTAACTACCACTGTAAATAGTTTGATACGCACCTTGAAAAGCGATCCATTCTATTTGTATTCCGCTTATCTTATGTAATGATTCGCAATGAGCAATTAAAACACAGTTTTTTTTTTGGTGCAATGTTGCTCTACCCGAAAGAAAAATGGCAGCAAATACTCCGTGTTTGGTGGGTGGCGATTTGTTTTTGATTTTTGATTTTTTAATTTCAAAGCCTTCTTTCCATTTATATGCCCTAAAAGCTTACTGTCAAGAATCTGAACATGATAAGATAAATTATTTCTTCTTTAATTAAATTTAACTCCCGTTAATTTATTGATATCTCATGAGGTGGACGGATTTCGGTGCTGTACGGATTTCGGTCCGCACGGTACTTTTATTGTTCTTGATATTATATATAAATCGTTGTAAAATGTCGATTCTCCCGGAAATAACAATTTTGTTTTCCAAGTTACTAGTTTTGGCTCTAGTTACTAGTTTTTTTTCCGAACATGGTTCATATTCCGAACACTGTCGTTTTAGCGCCCTAAAACTAAGTTTTCACTAATTTACCTCACTGAGGATCAAGTGTACAAACGAAATGAAAATCCTCTGGAGAAAATTACCCGAATAAAGCCAAAATGGTTATATCACAGGCTATGATTTTATTTGAAATTTTGCATGCATTCTCAATGACCAAAAACATAATTTGCAACATTTTTGGCTATTTTGACTCCAGTTTGTTCTGCATCTTTTTCAACTCTTCAACTAAAGAATTAAATAACACAGTTGAAAATCCTGAAAATTACACGCCATGGAAATATTTCAACGCTCATTATGATGTTCAATAGCCTCTAATTTTACATCCAACTTTTTTCTTGTATGCAATATTGGATGCAAGCTCCATAGTAACGACAACCTGTAATTTTATAAAATGATGGAAAAATGAGTCGAATCGAACGGAGCATTTTTGTTACATCATATATACTGTAACATTTTTATACTGTAAAGCTTATACATTTTATTTAAGTGCTATCGTTTCCGATATACAGTGATCACGATACCAAGAATTCGGAGAACTTTCAGTATATGTTCAAATTAGTATGTTTTTCGAGTTTATTTAACTTGAATTCGATGTTTTTGGTTACTAATTTGTACGTTGTGCTTGTAACAGTTCAATGGTATGCCTATTTTCATGGTATTAGGATGTGTGACGAATGGTAAAAAAGATGAATATTTATTTTTCTGAATACAATCTTAAAGTCGACTTTCTCAGGGAAGTATTATTCGGCAATAATTCTTTCCTCTGTATGTTTTTTTTATGGTTTTCAGTTGAAGCTACCTGGTAGCTTAGTTTGGCAAGGCTGAACCCTTCCCTACGTCCCCCTACTAGAACACAGACCCACAATGGACTAGCCTATGATGGCCACTTGAACATTGTGTGCAGTAGTTAGGTCTTGTGCCGGAGTAGTTTTTTTTTGTAATTTATAGTTTCCCCATTAGTAGCGTTTGAATTATATTCCCAATACCATCAAACAAAAGAAGCTCAAAAAGTTCGTTCAAAAATGTAACTGATCAATTCACAAGAGTCAGTCTTAATATAATTATGCTGCTGATGGAGAAGAAAACTCTAATGGAAACGTATTTTGAACTACAATATCGCATTAGATTTTGATATCAATCAGTTCGAATTTTGAAGATTATTTAGTGAAGCATCTGAAGCTGAATCAGAAGGCCAAAGCGGGCCACAGTTCAAAACCGTTCACCAAACAGTCATCAAAAATTCTTAACTTACAGTTTTAGCCGCTACATATTCTGAAGCTCGTTTCAAGAAAACGCCGAATACTATCATTATGTGCCTATGATGGTCTCAACAGCATCGGAATCGTCTTCAAACAAGATTCAACAGGTAATAAGTTTCAAAACATTACATGAGCTTCAGTTTTATAATGGGCTTGGGAAGTCTTATGGTCGATCTTTACGTCTGTGATAGAACCTAGGTCTATCTTAGCATTTCATCAGTCTAAATTATGTCAGATGTTTTGTAAAGTGTCATTTCGTCTTGCCGCATTCAATTCACCTATCACTTTGTCTGTCTCAGTTATTTAATGTTTCTTACGTTATTCAGTTTAAGTCTATTACTCATTTCAGATAATGTTGCATTTAGCTTAGTTCATTATGTTCATTTATATGTCTATCATTCGCTAAAGGTCCTCTTCGCTAGAAACGAAAAATCTAATTGAAGCGTAAGTAAGCAAGTTTAAAAGTTAAGCGAAAATGATAAAATGTTCCCTAAATCGTCTTGAAGCCTTGAATGCATAGCATAACTATAATTGTATGGGTCGTGGTCAGTTATGAGATTCACTTTTCGGTGGCAAAATAAAGCTTCATCACGCCTAATCCCTAACTATTAACCTTCGGGGACTCACGCCGTTGTAAAAAGTACAACACATTCGAAAAAGCACGCTTCTCGTTCACAACAGAAGCGGGACTGCATGAGCGGTCCAGGATCAAGCGAACCCCAGAGGGTAAAAAAAATGAATCCAATGAAAGGTTGTATGCATACCGTTGTTATAATTTGTTTTAATTAATTATGACTCTTTTAGGATTCTTTTGAGTGATACATAATAAGATAAAACATGCGCCACGATCCGCCACTACTACTCAGTGAATCTAACAGTCAATTCCCTATTGATGTAGATATACTTGATCACAGTTTCAATTATAATAAACCTATTCTAGCTAGTATTAAGCGTGGCTACGACTCATCACTATCAGGGAACGTTCAGAAAAGTATTGTAGACAAGAAGGGATCTCTCATCATTATCACTGAGGAAAGAGGCCAGCTTAACTGCACTACCGTTCAAGGTTCCAAGATACGATGTCCGTTAAATCACATCCGTAAAATCAGTGCGTCAATGACAGATTGTGACGCGAAATCAAATTAAAAAAATCAACATGTGATATCACCACGACAGGATATGTCTTTAGTTGTCATCTCAGTGCTAATGGCGTAGGCTGACCCACCGCTGGAAGGTAACATATCCGAGGGGAAGGTATTCTTTCCTCTGTATGTTGTAGACAAATATTCAATATTGCGCAGTGAGACAGAATGGAAAATGATGGACAAATATTGAAAATAAATGCAACAATAACAAATCCATGCTTTTCGTGCGTGGGTGGTTGTAGCGATGAAAAACAGCAACTGCTTTCGATTCATTACTCTTCAAAAATGTATGAGGAATTCTTTAAGAAATTTCTGGAGAAAAGGGATAGATATTGCAGGAAGAATTCTCAAGCAACTGAGAAAAAATCCAGAAGGATTCTTTAAAAGTCCCGTTTTTTCAGCAATCAAGCTGATCATTTCATTGTTTTTTGTGGAAAATTTATTCAATTGTGTTGCTTTTTCCATTTTTTTACTACTATTCAATATTTCTGTGGATAATTTCTAATGTTTCATTAATGTAAATATATTTGTTTTGTGGATAATTATCCAATTATGAATTGCTAAATTTAAAATAAATAAATATATGAAAATTGTGTGCGTCGGAAAACATTTATTTGCTCATGGGAAATAATGTTTTTATTATATATAATAATTTTATTAGAAATTTGATTTCGCTGCTTCTTTCATTGCGAAACGGTATGCCAAGAGAACTCCGTAAATCTGTACTGGGTTCCAGGACACTGCGACATTGGACGTATTTAACGAAAAGGCAGGGCCCTCCTTAGCCGTGCAGTAAGACGCGCGGCTACAAAGCAAGACCATGCTGAGGGTGGCTGGGTTTGATTCCCGGTGCCGGTCTAGACAAATTTTCGGATTGGAAACTGTATCGACTTCCCTGGACATACAAGTATCATCGTGTTAGCCTCATGATATACGAATGCAGAAATGGTAACTTGGCTTAGAAACCTCGCGTTTAATAACTGTGGAAGTGCTTAATGCACACTAAGCTGCGAAGCGGCTCTGTCCCAGTGTGGGGATGTAATACCAATAAGAAGAAGAAGAAGAAAAGGCAGACGAGCTTGCGAAACGAGGTTCAAACACACAGCTTATTGGCTCAGAACCTTTCTGCGGTATATCATACTGTACTATAAAAATGGAATTGAAATCCTGGGAAGCACAAAGGTTGATGACCAACTAGTTGGTTGCCGAAAAGTGTGCTCAATCAAAGAGATTTATGATTCCCAATGTTAACGCAACCGAAAAGCTCTTGGAGCTCAGCAAGAGAGCTCTTTGCACTTTTACTGGCCTAATGACCGAACACTGCCTGAGCAGATATCACTTGAAAAATATTGGCCATTGAATGATATCTGTCGTTTCTTTAACATGGAACGTGAAACCTCGGAACATCTGCCTGGCAGTTGTGATGCATTGTACAAGGGTAGATCTAAATTTCTAAATAGTGGATTTATGCAACCAGGAGATATTTAGACTGCAAATCCTGGAAAGGTAGTGGGTTTTATTAACTCAATGATACCGGACTGGGAAAATACGCTCTCAGGTTGTTTACTTGACAAATGGTAATCAACCTACAAGATGCGAATACATAGTTAATAGTAATCAGGGGTATACCACAAAAGTTCAACTCAATGGAAAATAAGAAGAGCAGATGAATTGAAAAGTGAACGCATGGTTGTTTGTGAGCCACAAATTTAATTTCGATGAATATAAAGGATCTTTCTCAACTTTTGCGCTATATCTCGAAAATGACAAACTATTAATATTGAACTGTTATGATAATAATTATTCAGATATATGATATCATCGACTATACGAGTGAGTTAAGAAATAGGCCAATTTTTCACATGTATTTTGCACCATTCTCTCCTACTCCACTAACAGCAATACAATAATATGACAGTCGGCTACAAGCTAATTGTTAAAAACAATAAGTATGCAAACGACTAGAAGAAGAAGAACCATACTCCACGACTAACGATAAAAGCATTTAAAAACCCGATACATGTACCCAACATTAATAATTATTATGACAGTAGCATAGGTTCGCTGCTTGCTCTATCATTCAAATCTTTCGTAAATGCATACTAAATGGGTCTTCATTCGGTGCTACCTACACCAGCCATCCCTACAAATCCCTCCCAAATTAGTTTTTTCGTCGTTTGTTTTTCCCTTCTAATTTATTCGCCTCATATCATGTGACTGAAATCTTAGCGCGATCGTTTGATTTACTATGTTTTCAGTCAAATCTCTTTCAGTACTCGGAAACAATTTGGATCAACTGCTTTATGACTAGCACGTGCCCTTTAATCTCATGGTAGAATCATAGGATACGGCGTGCGGTTGATGTGTCATTATTGTATCACTCATAAATGGTTTTAATTCATTTAAATATCACGACAGGGAGATTTCTTGAATCAAGCTGCTTTCATACCTCCTACTCAGACGATTTTCGGATGGATTGTGACCTATTTTTCATTTCCAACTGTTTTTTCGACAACGCGGTAGTTGCACAACAAGTTCGCTTTGTCTCGCCTATTAGAATTGTGTACAGTTAAATAAAAAGTTGATTATACTCGGGTAACACCTGGCGGTGACCACCGCCTGTCGCGCCATCATCATCATCACCATCATCTTAACGATGATGGTAAAAAGATGCAGAACAAGTTTGCCTAATGACTTCATCCTGCTGTTGGTGCTGGTGGTGCAAAAATGGTCTTGATGCTCCTACTATTTTTAGATGCATTAGTCCCCAGCTGGATAAGTTGTTTATGTGCATGTGCCACTGACTGCATTGACTGGAGTGGCATGCAAAATTCTCCGAAACGACAATATTTCATCTCCAATTAAATAAAGAGCCTCTCTTCCGAGGCGCGCAACTATTTTAATGTCGTTGCATTCTGGTTATCAGTTGGCGTGCGTCTTTGCTAGTAAATCTTGGGTACGGAAGTCTTTAGCTGCGTTATGTCGTGCCACAATATATGCTTGTTAGGCCGAAGGCAATATCTTAATTGACTGATATGAAAATTATAAACTTTGTATTGTGCACTTGGCATATTTTTGATATCGATGACGTGCAATTGAAATCGACTAGAAAAGGAGTTAAAGTAAACGGTACTGCTATATGTTCAGGGTATATATTCTAAAAGTAAAATGTCAGATTGGGGTCTAAAACTAGTGCTTGTCTTGATTTTGCGATAACGAAAGATTTTTATATATCGCGTATGTCTGGGATAGAAAGGTTTTTCAATAGCTTCCCGAAAAAAGGTGAATTATTTGATCGAAAATAATTTTTTACGCCTTTTTCCGTCTCTTAATGACTATCACGCTTGCTATCACTTCAAACATTCCTAAAAAATAGCGTTGAGCTCCGAAACCGTTACGCTAACTGGGTGACAATGAAAATAAATCATCTATTCGATTTTTGGTATGATTTGGTATGTGTTGTTTTGGCACAGTTCGATTTTGGTTGCTGACTGCTGGAACCAATGTGTACAAAACGATCTAACATTAACATTTTGACTTTTTTCCGGTTATTCGCATGACACCTGATATGCGACATTCCTTAAAAATTTGCCTTAATGTTTGGATATGGAACAATATCAAACGCGTTTAGATAAAATCAATCGCGGCCTCCCATGAAGCTAGATATTGATGATGATAGTGGGGAAAAATAACCTAGGATAGTGCATTCCAGAATCTTGTGGAATATTTATTTTACTATTCAAATATTCCAAGCCTTTGTTGGTTATAGCAGAATCATTAATCCTCAACGATTTATATCGTCAATGTGATCTTTGGAAAGATAATATTCCACGCCAGCCAACAAACACTACTGCTACGTCCTATACAACTATTTCATAAGAAGCATACAGAAGTAGTGAGCGTTACTGCCATACTTCACTTCAATAAAGGAAAAAAAGCATACATAATTGTGAAGGTTCTGTATAATCATTGTATGAGAATATAGAAATTGTGTACACCCAACCAGTGCCAGTGGATGGCAGATTTTAAATACAGTTTGGCATTAGAACCAAGCGGATGATTTTAACAATCGATGTATTGAAATCTAACGATTTTGTATTATTTTAACCCTTCCAAGATAGATGAGTCATATGCAGCAGCATTTTAGATTGGTTATGTAAAATTACAGAAGAGAGTGCTGTCTTCACAGGAAAAATATCGGAGGTCAAATTAGACTACATATTGAAGACCCAGATATCCAACATCTTGGGAAGAAAATGGTTCATTGGATAGATCGAATGATCTGAGCTCCATGACGTTTTAAGAAATCCAAAAAGGGTTTGTAATACTTGCGACTCTCAATAAGTCGCTAATGGAAGGGTCACTGACTCACGGATATATCGAGATCCCTGAACCGAAAACATATTTTTAGTATAACATCATTCGCTTCTACAGGTCGATATAGTCGACTCATGAAAGGTCCACTGTAGCTTGTTAAAGTAATGAGTGGAATCCTTACAGCTTGATGGACCTGCTGGGATTTTTAGTGATGCACGGATATTCATTCATTCTTCATTCATCATTATTTGACCGAGTAGATCGCATGCTCTGAGCTCCAGGACGTTTGTTCTAAACCAAACGTATGTCTTATGATCACATAGATATTATTGGATATATATTTCCGCTTAGGACATTTTGTTTCTAGACATATTTTCTGATACATTCGAGGATATGTACTCTAAAACAGTTTGGACGGCCTAGGACATCCGATTGGCAGGATCCAGTAAAAAAAACAAATATGTACGTTAGATCTACGTAAAAAAGTCATCCTGACAGGGCTAATACAGTATGAATACATACTAGAGATGCGCCGGCCAAGAGCTGAAAGTTTCGCTAATAAAGACAATAATTGATTTTTGCTGTTATAATCGGAGAATGATAACATCAGTTGATAAATGGGTCCATTGTGTTTTGTCTTTGATTCTTCATCTTTTGATCAGAAGAGCAAACTATTGGTCGGAACATTCAATCATTAAACGTCGACAGATTTCCCTATTTAATATATTAATTCCGCCAAATAAATTCTTGTTATGTTCTGCTAAATTATATTAGTATAATAAATTATTTGTTATTTTTGTTATTTAAAGGAAATGTCATATTCGGTGGAATGTCGTTTTTGAGGAAATGTCATTTTCGGAGAAATGTTATTTTTCAGGAATTTTTACTTTCGGAGAAATGTTATTTCTGGAAAAATCTCCCAATGACCGTTCAACACGTTTTATAATGGTCCAATTAGGATATGTATATCCCAATTTTAGGATATGTATATCCCAATTAAAGATACAAGACTCATTTAAGCATTTCCTGCTCAATAAGAAGATTGATCTCTCCGGAATCATCAAGACCAAACCGCGTTCTGATCGATTTTTTTACCATCATTTTTTCAAAATGTGGTGCAATTTTCACAGATGCATTCAGAACAAAGATGTTTTCTCCAAACTGCCAGTATTTAGGGAAACGGTTCGCCAATTCATCTCAAAGCTCCTATTTCCCTCCCATCAAAAACAAAGCAATGGAAAAGAATTTGGTTAGTACATTATTTTTGTGATTTTTTCAGCAGTGAGCACGCATGTTGACAAAAAGAAGCGATGAATTTGGTGCCGTATTTCTTTGTTTAGCGATGAGATGGATATATGTACAGTAAGATGGAGATCGGAACAGTTCCCCTATACCATATATCAAGCTTCCTACAGAACTTTCTTGACTTTTGAAAGCTTTCGAGCGTATTGAAAGGAGGCTTCCGAGCCTATAGGAAGGAGACTTCCGAACCACTTTAAAAGAGATTTCTGAGCCTCTTGAAACGAAGCTTACGAGCCTTTCGCAAGTATGGTACTAAGTCTTTTGAAATAAGAACCGAACCACTTCAAAGGAGTTTTCCGAGCTTCTTAAGATGAGGTTTACGAACCTTTTGAAATGAGGCCTCCGAGTCTTTTGAAAGGAGCTTGGGAAAAGAGCTTTCCGAGGTTTTTAAAAGAAAAAAAAATATAAAGAAAGTTTTTTTTAAGTTTAAAAAGCTTCCGGGCCTCTTAAAAGTAGGCTTCCGGGCCTGTTAAAAAGAGCTTTCCGAGGCTTTCAAAAAAAGGAGAAAAGTAAAAAGAAAGAAAGTTTGAAGAAAAAAGCTTAAAAGAAGACTTTCGGGCTTCTTGAAGGCAAGTTTCCGAACCTCCTAGATGAGCCTTTCGGGTCACTTCAAAGGAGGCTTCCGGTCTTTAAATAAGTAAATGAAGGCTTCCAAGGCTCTTCAGAGAAGGTTTCCGAGCCTCTTTAAAGGAGGCCTCCCAAGATGATGAACTCATAAACTTATAACTTTATAAAAAATCACAATAATAAAGCAAAACCGTCCCAACCTCTTGAAAGGAGTCCTCCAAGCCTCCGAAAAGAATCTGAGGAGTTCTCCAAGCATCTTGAAAGGAACCCTCCGAGCCTCCGAAAAAAGTCCGAGGAGTCCTCCAAGCTTCTTGAAAGGAGTCCTCCGAGCTGCTTGGAAGAAGGCTTCCGAGAAACGTAAGAAGATGCTTCCAATTCTCTTGCAACGTAGCAACTGAGCTTTCGGGAAAAAGCCTTCAAGGCCCACAATTGGAGGGTTCCGAATCTTTAGACTATAGATTTAAATAAGAAGCACATTCTTAACATATTATACCAATATTCCCTCTGTACCGTGGGGCATCCCAATCCGTACACTTTAGCACCTCAGTATGTGAAAAAGGGTCTGAAAAATTTAAAACGAATGCAAATGAAACGTTTATCGTTGATACAAGAGCACGAAGAACTCTATTTTCAAAGTGTTGCGCATTTACACATTAGAAATGACAAAAAATATTATAAAATAATTAATTGAAGCAACACCTCTTGAACCGAAATCCGTCCACAGCACCACACTATCTGCATGTAGGTATCAGGTTATTACATTTTGCTCCGCAAAAGCCACTACCGTTCCCTCGACAGCCGAAGTGTGCGAAAAATGGTTATCATTCTCCAGTTTTTTTTTTCCCGAAACGTGATTTCTACCCGAAAGATTTCTGAGTTTAAGGGAACATTACAAACCCTGGTAGGTACAAGACAAAGTTTTGAAATTAAATAAATACAAAATTATCAAAACTGCATCAATAAGTTTTGATTAAAATTTTAATTCATCCGCCATTACGCATTTTTGCCCAAGGTAACCCCTTGGCCCGGTGGAGGAGAAAAGGATCGTAGTGTGCCGCGCGCGACGGATGTCAATTTTTGTGGCTGCTCGATTTGTTTCCGTTTTGGCTGATGCTTAGAAACTATTTAAAAATCAAAACCATTGATAATGGTAGCATACACAGGCGGGGCTTATTGAGTGCAAAAGTGACTCGGACTGGTCATGAAATGCCAGGCAGTCTGAAACGGATCTCTGGAGCTGCAATAGAGATAGCACTTTCTAACTCCCAGATTTAATCTGTTGAATCATGTAATACAGACAGCTTTCTTCCATAACATCACTGCCAGACAGTGGGGGTTAGATTGGACACACACATTGCATGATTTGTCGTGAAATCATAAAACTTTTTTTACACGGAACGCATCCCCCGTGTAAAAAAAAGAATCGGGTGTATTCAAAATTTGATGGAAATAGATATATAGTTAGTAGAGTGGGGCGTTCATTTTTTCAAATCAATGGTTTTTCGAAGCCATTCTGGGTGCTGAACAACTGTGCAAAATTTGGGACCGATTGGTTGCTTCCTCGCTTTCCGCATCGCGTTTGAAGTTTGTATGGAAATTAGTATGGGAGAACGTATATTTTTGCATTTCTACTACTAGAGGTTTCAGTTCATCGTAAACCAAGTGGCACATTGCGTTAAAGTATAACCCAAAGGATGCCGAAAAACTTTGCTGAAGAAGGCACGTTGCTGGAACGTACACGAAAAAAGTTATAACGTTTCGAACATTGAGTGTTCAAACCATATGCAAAAAATCGTTTATTCTGCCAGCACTGCCGAACTACGTAGACCAATAACTTAACTGAGTGTTATTTCAAAATAATTGATCTTATATGGCTTTAGAGCTAATGGGAGCTATCCGGAATTATTTCACAAGGGAAAAAATCCGAAAAGAAGGAAGATGGGTTTTGCCCTTCGATAACCATAGGTCGTCCGGTAGTGCTGGCAGAAACATTGATTTCTTGCATATGGTTTGAACAATAAATTTTCGAAACGTAATAACATTTTTTGTAGACCTTCCAGCTACGTACCATCTTCGGCAAAGTTTTTCGGAATCTTCCAGACTATATGCTAATATATTGATTCACGTAATTGATGATAAATTGAAGCCGCTAAGAGCAAAAATGTAAAACAGTACGTTTTCCCATACTAATCTCCATGTAAATTTAAAACGCGATGCGGCATGCGAGGTTGCAACCAATCGAGCCCATATTTTTTACAGTTGATTGGGGTCCCAAAACGATTCAGAAAAACCTTGATCTCACTTGATCGGACGAAGTTTGCGTTTTTCCATACAACTGCGCCCCACTCTAATAGTTAGATATATCTAACATGTCTTACGACAACTGAAGACATTGCAGACTTTAATTTTTCACGTATGCAGAATGTACAAAGCCATGTAGATTTACAATGTTACTCGCACTATCGCTGGGTATCGTTCTGCAGTACCATCTCCAAATTACTTCATTACTTTATAATAACCTATTGAACCTTAACATGATTGGATAACCTCCACCATGCTTCAAACGATTTCCCATCAAAATCGATATTACCGAACTCGCCGATTGAACCATCCCGAACCGTGACTTTCTCAGTCATCATTGCCGGTCGTCAGTTCACTTAGTGGCCCGACTTTGATGATGGAAATCATGATGCGACTAATGGATGGCCGCCAGAGCTGACCACATCGGCTGACCTATTGCATTAAGAAAATCCCTCGAAGCCACTCAATCAATAATTCCTACTGCTAGGTTGTAACATTGTAAGCATCATCAAATGTCAAAACATATCAACCGTCCAGTCTTCCTCGTCATCGTGGGCTATTCCAGAGCAATCAGTCTGCGGACCACTTGCTCTTTGGCAGCGTGAAAGCCATTTCGGTGAGCATCCTCGGGGTTCCATCGCATCGCCGCCCCGTGTGTATGATCGACGAATATAACGTGTGGCACGCGGCGACGGTGGCGCGCACAGATAAACCGCAAAACACCAACGAGAGCAGCTCTAGAATATAGGCCAGCAGGTTCCCGCCGGTTTTCCATGCCGAGCATTGGCAAAATAAATCAGCTCGACCCCACTGGCCTAGAGCCACACCGTGTCGACCGCATGAGTTGCACATGGAAACCGGGTAAACCTACATCATAATTTCTTATCGTTGTAATTTTACGGGCATCCACGGACATGTATTGGTATGTGTACGGGTATATGAATGTAAACATTATTAATATACCCTATTCACATGGTTTACTGTAGCACAATTCGCCCTCGTCGATTGTGATGGGGTCTTAGCTCTCGGGCACTATGTCAAAGGAACGATCATTTGTCCAAGCGACCCTGCCATGCCATGGTGGGGTATAGAAGAGAACCGGAATAACAGTATGCATGGCAATCACGCGGAGGAAGGCCATTTCTGCGCAATGCGATCCAGGGGGTGATTCGTTGCAACAACCAACACCCGCCGACAGGTCCACCTGTGCTTTATGCCGTAGAAGAATAGCCATCCTACAAAGCATTGGGCCCCCACGGGCGGCGCTGATCGAGGTGGGAAGAGCGGAAGATCACATGAAAAGACCCATTTACGGCATTATTTATCTCGCATTTAGCGAAATAAAAGCCGATCCTGTGTATGGAAACTATGACATGAACGTTGCTGCCGTAGTGGCCCGTCAAGGTCTTTGGCGCGTGATGCCTATGGCAGCGGAGGCGGCGGCGGTGGCGACGACCTATGCTGAGTATTGCAAGTCGTATGAATTGAGTCGTCTCCTCCGTGAGCTTGCGAGCAGGCTGGTATTGAAGATAAGCAGTATTGCGAGTTGCATGGGTGTGCTGGGAAGAAAACAGATACTTTGCATACACATTACTCATTCATTTATTTATTGCTGCAGATTTGTGCCCGCCACTTTCACCGGCTGCGGGGGAAAGCACTTTGAAGTTCACTAACTTGTTTTCCGGAACGAGCTTGTGGGAATTGTTCTAATTTTATTTGATTGTTAGATTATAAAAGACAATACTTTTAGTTTGTAGCTTTGAATAATTGCATAATGTTGGTCTGTTTTACTTTACTGTGGTCACTTAGGACACAGCTGTGCAACTTTGTGTTAACTGAACGACTACGCGTCGTGTTACATCGTAAAAGGAAACTGTATATGTAAGTAATTTTTCGCTGTTTTTATTTAGACTTGTTAACTTAGATACAAAACCTGTCTTACTTTACGAAAAGATTTAAGGTGATGGCCATAGACTGCGAATCGATTTTGTGAAATTTCTCTGAACTAATTTGAACTAGCCACATTTTTCTCATTTCTGGTTTCGTTGTACAAACTACGAGCATGTGAAAAAGGACTACACATACTAAGAGCAGGGGAAAACGATCCGTTCCAATACCGTTCTTTACAAAAAATCTTCGCTATGATAAAAAAGGAATAATTTATGATATTCAAAAGTGTTTAATTAATCGAGTGCACATTATGCATTTCATTATCAATATCTTTACCGACTCGTTTACACCAGCTCGACAACCTACATGATAAAACTTTCTAATCCAAAATTAGGTCACCGTTCATCATGCGAGAGAAAAACCTTGAAAAGAATGTAACATCTTTAGCACACGCGCACTAAGCACCAAGCACCCTTCAACCATCATCATCGTACCGGCTCGCGTGCTATGCTGGCACCATCTGGGATGCAGTCTTCTCCATCGTTCCCTATACATCACGTATCTCCCATCAAATAATCCGTCGGCACACACCTTTTAATTAAAAGCACCCATCGGACTTCTCAAGTTATATGAAGTCAATTTCACTACAACATCACGCACCTGTCTTTCGATGATGAACTGATTCCATGTTAAAGATGCACTCCCATTTCCCTTTCCTAACTGCAACCACCCCCTCCCCTTCTCCTTTCATTGTGAGACGTGTTTCTGCAGGGCTAAAGTGAATCTATCATACACATAAATAATGCGTGCTACTGTAGCATTATAATAATCTCAAATGACTTACACCAATAAGTGTAATCAGATCTTGACACCTTTTTGGAAACACGTTCATCGGAACACCCACGCTCTCACGATTCTCAGGTTATCGGCATCGCTTGCAGCCAAAAACGACACAAGTAAACGTAGAACACTGCGTTGTCGATAGAAGTCAAATGTTACGAATGCTTCGTGCCGTTTGAAACGTGATTGAAGTTCACAAACTAATGCCTCTCCCTAGTCCGAAATTCGAATCGGCGGGAATCGGGATGGTGAAAAGGTGCAGCGTTACGAAAAGGTGGCCAAAGTAAAATTCTCAACCAATAAAAAAAAATAATGAAGAAATCATCTGTTGGATTTAAAAAAATCTAGGTAATGTTGCTGTATCTATGATTATCGATAATCAAACAATTAATTTTATAGCTGACCACCCCAAATAATCTACGCAAACTTGTGAACCTTAGGCAGACGTTGATTTTTTATTTTTTGTCCACCTGGTTCGCTGTAGTGATGATGGTCAGTCCGATTATTTATTGCTCCGTGATCGGAACTGAATGGTGGTATCGTTGTCATAACCCAGGCTTTCTTGTGTTTGTTTTTTTACACGACACTTTCTTCCTAGGAACTGCAACCTACAACGCAACGCAACGAAGGGAAAAGTGAAAAACAAAAAGTTATTTTTGCTATCTAGGTGAGTGTGTCGTGCGGAGTACCACCGCCGCCGTTGCCGACCATCGCATCGACGTCGTGCAAGCTTGGGATTCAAACGAGCGTGAGAGTTATGACTGCAGCACCATCCTCCGATGGCGTTGATGTGGCTGCCTTTATCGGCTAACCAAAGTTTATGTCTCTGCTAGTAGTGGAACAAACAGCTGGACAGTTAAGCGTTCACTAGCGTCGTTATCCCGCAACGCGGTATGCATTATGATGGCCTTTTCCCTCCATTGATTAACCAGTGCGCGCGGTGCTGGACGCGTTCATTGTGACAAATGAGTATCCAAAGAAGCGATAAATAATCAATTTAAAAACCATCAACGTACACGAATCATTGGACCTATAAACCAGTCGACTCAGCTCACATGACTATGGAAGTGTTTTTTTATTATCGTTTAACTCTAAGCACGAGGACATTCCCGGGTGTCTCACAAAACTTTCAAATTGTTCGAATTGCTGGAAACACCAGAATGATGACTGGTTCACCCAGATCAAGTGATACACTGATCCAACTTTATGAAAAGGAAAGTCAATCTAACACTATTGTTTTGTTTTTGCTCTTTTTATTGTTTCTCGAGCGAATTCTGACATCGTAATGAGAGCAACTCCAATTAGCCTTGTGAGCAAAGGCGTAGGATTGCCAATCCAGAGATGGCGAGTTCGATTCTCGGTCCGGTCAATGTTTTAGTATCGGAAACATTCTCGACACCCTAGCGTCATGGAAGTAGAAGAATGAGAGCAACATCAAATTGAAATTTTATATCATAGTTGATTACATATTTTGATTCTAATTGGCTGTAGAATTCCAAATTGACATCAAGTTGATCTAAGTCAACTTTCGACTTGCTCCCATTGACTGGAGCAATAGTTTATAGTGTATAGACCGATTATATCCGCTAAAAGGACCTGGACATAGAGGTGTGCGCTGCCGCACCACGCCGCAACCACCGACATTTTTGCATCGGCGAGCCGCGATTTAAAATTTATCACGCCGCTGATCTATAATTTTCCACGCCGATTCAGACTTTTCAGAATAAATTCCGAAGATTCAATGAAATTTCCGTACAATTTCCTAATTGATCCCTACAACTACTCCAAATTGCAAAGAATTTCCTGTAGAAATTCAAAGAATTTGTCGTTGAAATTGAATTTTTGAACGACAAAGGGTCATTCGGCGGAAAGCCATTTGGCCGAAGACCGGTTGAAATTTGTTTGGCCGAATATATCGTTTGACCGAATAAACCATTTGGTAGAAAACATTTGCTTGAAAATAACGGATGGTCGACTAGCTCAATTGGCAGAATATGTCTTTTGGCCGAAATGGTCGTTTGGCTGAATTGGTCATTTTGCACATTAACGAAAGAATATTTTCGCCGGAAGAATCTGATTAATTTCCTCAGAAAATACCTTAAGTTTTTCCAGAATATTCATTTGGAAATTATTCTCAGATGTTCAACGGGAGCTACTTTGAAGTTTCGAAATTTCTTTGGAATTACCAAGTGGCGCTCTTTGGATTTCCCACGAGAAATTATTTGGAATTTAAAATTTTGGAATCTGATCAGAATATTCACGGAAAGTTTTTCCTGTAGAAACAGGAAAATATTCGGAATATCCTTCATAATTATAGTAGCTTGTGACTGGAAGAAGGCCTTAAAACGTTGACTTTCTCAATCTAGATTAATTAAGACGACTAGTTTGGCATAGCCAACGTTAAAACAGACAATTGTTTTGAATATCCGCGGGAGGCTACCTGGAATTTTCACAAGAAGTTTTCCGGAATCTCCGCGATTTTGTTCAAAATTTAGATTAAAAAAATAGTTTTCAACTCGAAATTTTAAATTTCTTTAGATTTCTACTGGAAATTGTTGGACAATTCGATTGACCGAAAGCACCAGACAGCAGAACTTGTAATTTGGCCAAAAAACCTGTTTGGTCTAACAAGTAATCTTGGCCATTTTTCCGAAAATGTTAATTGGCATACGACCAAATGTCAATTACTTAATGGATAATATGGTAAACTACTTTTCAATTCGATACTGGCCTTTAAGCCAAAAGTCTTCTAGCCAAAATCCGTTTAGCCGAGCCGAACCGAACATTTATCTGAAAACTGGCCGAAAGCGAAATACAGCCGAGAAGAACATTCGGCCGAACTGGTCGAAAAAGTTATTTGCCCGAACATGTCATTTGACTGAAAATGCCGTTCGGCAGAAAAAGTCGTTTGACCAAATAGATCATTTGACCAAAAATGCAATTTGGTAAGAATGATCATTTGCCATTACAACCATTTTGGCCAAATGGCTTTTTCTGTGCCTTTTAAAGTATGTTTTTCGCCTAATCAGCTTGACTGAGCTGATTAAGCGAAAAACGTACTTTTAAAAGAACTTTTGGTTACTTGGGGATCATTCGGTTGAATTGATAATTTTGCTAAGAAGTCGTTAAGCCGAATAGGTGATTTGGCAGGTTAAAAGGGTTGTTTAAAAAAAAGGACATTTTCGGGCCAAATGGCTCTTCTGTCAAATGATCATTCCTACCGAACGGCATTTTTGGTCAAATGAACTATTCGGTCTAAAGATTTTTTCGGCCAAATTACCAGTTTGGTCGAATGTCCCTTCAGGCTATATGTCGCTTTTCGACCTGATAACAGTTTCGGATATACGTTCAATTCGGCTTAATGGGATTTGGTTAGATGACTTTTGGCTTAAACTGACTTACAAAGTAGAGAGGTTACGAAATTTCGTTCAATGATCTTTCGACAATAAGGCAATTTCAGTCAGTCGACGTCAGATGCAATAGAAATGCACCTGATTGTGCCGCGCAAACCAGCTATCATGGACTTTGACATCGTTTTCAAGTTCAGCCGTATAAGAGGTGAACCAACCTAACTGTTGCAACTATCGAATTGCAATTCCGGGACTCGCACCGTTATAAAAAGTACAACACATTGAGTAAAAATGAGATAACTTTTTAGTCAGTTGAGTAATTTGCTCCAAACCACCATGTATTCCTAAAAAAATTTGTTCTTCATCAATTGAAAAGATAATAAAAGTAATTCGATAGAATGCTCGAGTAAATATCTATCTATCTATATATATATATAAAACTCAATGTTTGTATGTTTGTATGTATGTTTGTATGTATGTTTGTATGTATGTTCCAGCATAACTTCTGAACGCATTGGCCGATTTCAACCAAATTTGGAACACACAATCTTTATCTTAAGGAGACGACGATGGGAGTTAGGGATGTTGTTTGGAAAAGGGGGAGGGTATGGGGGGAGGGTATGGGGGGAGGGGTATTGCTAAGTCATCGATCAACTCAGTGTACCTTCTGAACCCTTAGGCCGATTTCAACCAAATTTGGAACACACATTCTTTATCTTAGGGAGACGATGATGGGGGGTCAGGGATGCTCTTTGGAATAGGGGGAGGGTGTGGTGGGGAGGAGTATTGCTTAGTTATCAATCAACTTACTGTACCTACTGAACCCCTTTGCCGATTTCAACCAAATTTGGAACACACATTTTTTATATTAGGGAGACGATGATGGGGGGTCGGAACTCTCTTTGGAAAAGGGAGAGGGTGTGGTGGGGAGGGGTATTGCTTAGTTATCAATCCACTCAGTGTTCCTTCTGAACCCTTTGGCTGATTTCAACCAAATTTGGAACACATATTCTTTATCCTAAGGAGACGACGATAGGGGGGTTAGGGATGCTCTTTGGAAAAGAGGGAGGGTATGGGGGGAGGGGTATTGCTAAGGTATCGATCAACTCAGTGTACCTTCTGAACCCCTTGGCCGATTTCAACCAAATTTGGAACACACATTGTTTTTCTTAAGGAAACGACGATGGGGGTTAGGGATGCTAAGTTAAGATTAGGGAGTTAAGATTGCTGTTTAGAAAAGGAAGAGGGTGTGCGGGGAGGGGTATTGCCTAGCTATTGATCAACTCAGTGTATCTTCTAAACCCATTGGCCGTTCTCAACCAAATTTGGAACACACATTCTTCATATTAAGGAGACGACGATAGTGTGGTTAGGGATGCTCTTTTAAAGAGGGAGGGTATGGGGGGAGAAGTATTGTTCAGCAATCGATCAACTCAATGTAAGTCTTGAATCTAATGATCGATTTGAACCAAATTTGTATCAAATATTGTATGTCCTAAGGAAACAATTTTACTGGATGTGGGTAGGTCATTTTAAAAGAGGGAGGGTGTGAGAGAGGGGTATTGTTTAGTTATCGGTCAATTCAGCATAACTTTTGAACCCATTCACCGATGTCCACCACATTTGCAACCCATATTCTCAGTTTAAGGAAGACTATGTCAGACTGGGTGGGAGTGTCATAGCTGAATGAGAGAGAAGGTATATTTAGTAAACGAACAGTTTAGTATACCTTTTTACTGAATGGGTCAATTCACACAAAATTTGTAAACACGTAATCTCTGCCCAAAACTATGATAGAGAAGCTGGGAGACACTGACATATCCCTGAATGAAGCAGGCCATTAACATAACACTATTTGGCCTAAGGTCATTCGACATGAAGGGCATTTGGGATATTTATGAACAGCATCAGAAAAACCTTTCATAGAAAGCATGCTGGGTATAGAACAATGGTAATTGTTACTCTTCATCGGAATCATGGTTTGCCCAGTGAAAAGCAATGATTCATTTGTTTCCTTCTGGATGGTGGATGTGATTGCTTCTTTAAAAGTAGGCATTTGCCCGGAATAAGGCAATGGTGAGTGTGATCCCTTCTTTAAAAATGGGGGTTTGCCCGGAATAAAGCATCGGTGGATGTTTTTCCTTCTTTAGCAATTGACGTTTGACCGGAATAAGGCAATTCAAACCAACGATCTCTTTTTCAAGATCAGTCAATGCTTCCAGAAGCCTTCTTTAAATCAAATGATGAAGTATCAATAACTTAGCACAATTACTCTGTTGATCAATTGGTTTTATCTTTTTTTGATTGTGAAAAAACTGAAAACCAAACTGGCAATTCCGAGCAAGGCCGGGTACATAAAGCTAGTAACTAAATAAAAGGCTCAGGTGCACTGGGAAAAGTGACCAGTAATGAATTATTTATTTATTTCATTAACAATTCATCCTAAAGTAACTCGATTTTTTCTATATCATTTCTGATAATAACCTTGGAGTTAATTCGCAGTTCTCACTCGCCTATGACCGTAGGTGGCCACCAGGCGGCCTTCCGGAAAACCCGGAACGTTCGTAAAAATGGTAATTTTGGAAAGTTCGTCCGAGAGCAGCGCAATTTTTTCTAAACCATTTCTGATGGGGATGTTTGAGCTAAAACACATGTCTCACACTGCTATGACCGTAGGTGGCCACCAGGCAGCCTTCCGGAAAATCCGGAACGTCCGTAAAAATGGTCGTTTTGTGAAGTTCGTCCTAGAGCAGCGCAATTTTTCTAAACCATTTCTGATGGTGATTTTGGAGATATTCCACAGTTCTTACTCTGCTATAACCGTAGGTGGCCACCAGACCTTATAATTCGGAACGTCCGTAAAAATGGTCATTCTGGAAAGTTCGTCCGCGAGCAGCGCAATTTTTTCTAAACCATTTCTGATGGGAATGTTTGAGCTAAAACACATTTCTCACACTGCATTTCTAATTGGATGTAAGAAATAAGTTTTTCCTGCATTTCCAATACTAACAGCTACTGTTAGACTAGTCAAGTTGAAGATACAGGATTGAAATGGAAACGCTACGGAAATCCATTTCCTGTTCTAGCGATTGCTGTAACATGAGAAGTATACAAAAAGATACAAAGTAGGCGAATGAAATGGGCTTGAGATCGAACCCAAGGCATCCTGTGTATGAGGCAGAAACGTTAGTTGTATGACACACTTTTCTGAACACATTGGTTTTCAAATCCCAAATAACTGTAAATGACGGCACTTATAAATATCCTGCGACATCTAACAAAACTGGTTAATCCATATATCACCACCCAGCGAATTTAATCCAAACTAAACAGTTTTTCAGAATAGTGGTTTTCATCTTCGATCAGCTGTGTAGAAGACGGCCATATTAGAGATCACAAATCCAGGGTTATATAATCAAACTGGTGGTCTCACATGTACTATCAGTACTCTACGAATGAATTTTAAACTTCACAATATTTCAACATATTGGTTTCCAATCCCCGAACAACTTGGTAGAAAACGGCAATTTTCTAAATCCCCCAGATCCCAAGATATCGAAGAACTGATATCTCATATGCAGTAGCATCTCCTTGCGGATGAATTTTAAATTATTCTTCTTCTTCTTATTGGCATTACATCCCCACACTGGGACAGAGCCGCCTCGCAGCTTAGTGTTCATTAAGCACTTCCACAGTTATTACCTGCGAGGTTTCTTAGCCAGGTTACTATTTTTGCATTCGTAATATCATGAGGCTAACACGATGATACTTTTATGCCCAGGGAAGTCGAGACAATTTCCAATCCGAAAATTGCCTAGATCGGCACCGGGAATCGAACCCAGGCACCCTCAGCATGGTCTTGCTTTGTAGCCGCGCGTCGTATCGCACTTATTCTATTTTTCAAAATATTGGTTTCCAGTCCTCGAACAATTTTGTTGAATACGGCAATTTTCTAAATTTCACAGATCCCGAATTATCGAACTAAACTGATCTCTTATATACACTAGCGTCGCCTTATGACTTAATTCCGAACTTAACAGTTTCTCAATATATTGGTTTCCAATGCTCGAACAACTTTATAGAAGATAGCAACTTTCCAAAACCAATAGATCCCGAAATATCGAACCAAACTGATCTCTCAAATACAGTAGCGCCACATTGCGGATGAATTCTAAACATATTAGCTTCTCAACATATTGATTTCCAATCCTCGAACAACTTTGTCGAAGACGGCAACTTTCTAAATCCCACAGATCCCAAGATATTGAAGAACTGATCTCTCATATACAGTAACGCCTCCTTGCGGATAAATGATATATTATTCAGTTTCTCAACATATTGGTTCTCTGTACTCGAACAACGTTGTAGAAAACGGCAATTTACTGCATCCCAATGATCCCGAGATATCGAACTAAACTGATCTCTCATATACACTAGCGCCGCCTTACGGCTCAATTCTGAACTAAATAGTTTCTCAACATATGGGTTTACAATGCTCGAACCACTTTATAGAAAATGGCAACTTTCCAAAACCAATAGATCCTGAGATATCAAACCAAACTGATCTCTCATATACAGTAGCGCCACATTGCGGATGAATTTCAAATTAATTAGCTTCTCAACATACTGGATTCCAATCCTCGAACAACTTTGTAGAAGACGGCAACTTTCTAATTCCCACAGATCCCGAGATATCTAACCAAACTAATAACTCATATACACTAGCGCCGCCTTACGGCTGAATCCTGAACTTAACAGTTTCTCAACATATTGGTTTCCAATCCTTGAACAACTTTGTAGAAGACGGAATTTTCCTAAATCCCATAGATCTCGAGATATCGAACCAAACTGGTATTTTCATGTAAACTAGCGCCGCACAGTGGGAGAATTCTAAATTATTTTTTTTTCTTGACTCTTAGGGCCGCATGGGATTGTAGATGGATCTAGATTTTTTATCAGAGTTTTTAGAGATTTTAGAATTCTTATAAGAAACATTGCACCATTTATTGTGAAGATGGACTATTTTCACTCCGTTGGTCCCGGATTTTCCGGAGGACCAGCAGAAGATCCATTGGATTTAAAAAATGTCTTCAATGAGAGAATATATCCCCTTTATTATTTTCCCGAAAAAATCAGGTTGATATCATTTGAATTGGCTTCATTATAACGGATTTCAGGACTGTTGTACTTTTTACAACACGCGAGTTCTCGTGTTATGAAAGTTGAAGCGAGTTGCGGAAGGTTAAAAAGCAACTGCAACGTCATCGTTCCTCCTGGAATTTCTACGGAAGTTCATTTGGGAGTTCATCCAAGAGTTCTTACGAGAGTTACTCTAGAAATTCTTCCTGTAGTTCTTTAAGAAATTCCTCCAGAAGTTCCACCGGAAGTTCCTCCGAAAATTCCTCTGATAATTTCTCCGGAAGTTCCTCCAGAAATTCTTCCGGGAGCTCCTTTGAAAATTACTCCAGGAGTTCCTTCTTAGAGAAACACTCGGAGGAACTGCCGTAGAAACTTCCGAAGGAATGCTCATAGAAACTGCAGATGGATCTCCCGGAGGAATTCCCGTAGGAACTGCCGGAAAAGCTCTTTTTTTACCGAGATTTCGGTAAACTTTACCGAGTCATCGGTAATCATTACCGAGGTCTCGGCAGAAACTCAACTTTGCCGAATTTCGGTAAAATATTGACTGAATTTCGGTAAAGAAGTTACCGAATTTCGGTTAAAAAACCAAATCTCGGCTGTTGGAATCTCGGCAAACATTTTGCCGAGGTCTGCAAAATAATTTAAGTGTGTAAATGATTTCCTGAAAAAAAGCCTGCATGATTTTCTGGAAGAGCTACTGGTGGAACTCCCGGAGGAATTCCCTGATAAACACCCGGATGAATTGCCTGTGGAATTCCCGGAGGAACTCTCGGAGGAATTCTTGAAATTACTTCCGGAGGAATTACTGAGAAAACTTCCGGGAGAATTTTCAAATGAATCCCCGAAGGAACTGCCAGTGAAACTACCAGAAGAATTCTCGGAAAAATTCTTGGATCATTCATCTTATAGACAAATCTCGTCTAGCTGAAACCTTTCTAGGGGTATGTAGCTGGATCATCATCATCATCAGAGGACCTCCCGGAGAATTCCTTGAGGAGTTCCCAGAGAAATTCTCGGTGGAGCTTCTGAAAGAATTTCTATATAAATTTCTGAAGAAGCCTAAATGAATTCCAGAAAGAAAGCTTGAATGAATTCCTGGAGGAAGTTCTGGAGAAAATCCCAGACAAATTTTCAGAGGAACACCCGTAGGATCTGCCGATAGAACTACCGGAATAATTCTCGGAGAAAATCCTGCAGGAGCTCTTTGAGGAACTGCCGGTGGAATTCCCGGAGGAACTCCAGGAGGAATTTTCGGAAAAGCTCCTGGAGGATCTCCCAGTAGAAATCTTGAAGTTTGCACCGGAATTCTTTCAGGATTTCATTGGGAATTTATCTAGGAATTCCTCAGAAAATTCCATTGTTGATTACATTTACGGTATAATTTCTATATAAATTTTCGGTGGAATTCCTGGGTCCCTGGATTGTGATCGATGTGGCCGGATTGAATCCGAGTGGGCCAGGAACCCTAAAAATATCATTCCCATCATTGCTTTGTGAAATCATAAAGTTTGAGGTGTCGCACGACCTATCTTGAATCAATTTAGAAAATGGCCATTCCGTTGGTCGCCGGATTGTGACCGATGTGGACGAATTAAATCCGAGTGGGCCAGGAACCCTAAAAATATCATTCCCATCATTGGTTTGTAAAATTATGAAGTTTGAGATGTCGCCCGACCTATTTTGAATCAATTTAGAAATAGCCTCGTATAAAAACCTAGTATAAATGGAAAATTGGGATCCATCCGGATGGAATGCAACTTGTTGCGAAAGAATCGGTCAAGAAATGCGGTTTTTACAGCAGTTTAGATTTTTGAAAACCCTTAAAAACAGACGTTGGGGACGGAAAGGTTAACAGCGTGAAACGCTAGGATCACTCAATATACTAAATGATAATAAGTGTTATTATCATTTAGTATATTAAATGATACTAGCGTTTCCCGTGATGAATATTAGACATAGACAATGTACCCTTAGACAAAGTTGTAGAGGGGAATTCCGCTTTTGGAATGAGTTATTGGTTGAATACTAAATGATAAAGAAATGATAAGTTCAATCCCTGCTAAAGAAGCAGTCAGCCTTATTTCGCGTATCTTCAAAGAAGAAATCTTACACTCTCCTGACTTAAACTCGATGCATGCATGCGTTAGAAGATTCTCTTATTTTGCATTGCAGGACAAATCATATCCTCGGTTGGCTTATTCCAAGAAAACAGTTTTTATAGAAGTTTATCTTCCTTTTCTTATTTTTTTTCGTATTTGTCAAATTGGTACACTGTCGCTTGGTGGGTTAATCACAGCACTTTACTTCTTCTCAAAGGGCATTGAAAAAAAACAAATGTTTACACCCTTATCCGCACAGGAGTAGCAGGAAATGTTGATCGGATGCAGATCAGTCTTCACTTTTTGCAATCAGTCACTTGTTTGATGCAAAAACTTAATATAAACTGCTATTTTTCCCAAACAAACCTATTAATAAAAAGATCGCGGAGCGAATGTAAACACCGACACCGCTAGCAGCAAACTAATGATTAGGGTGGTTCAAAAAATTGATTTTGCTCCGCCACGCTCAGTCGATTATGTTTCATGTTTTGGGTGTCGTTCTATGGTTTGGGCTGATTTGAATAGTTCAATGAAGATTCTGGAATGTGACTTTTAGCTATGTGGGTTCTCTTTCCATCGGCGCTTGGGGGCCCAAGCAGCACAAGTCAAACGAATCTGGTTATCATTATAGCTTTATTAGAGAGCAGGCTTCGGAATTCTCGCTCATATGAATAAAAACCGAGGATTGATCCAAACAGCGGAGTGCAATTTTTCCATATTCTCCTTTGAGCAAGTGTTCTCACACAATATTTTATCTGGATAGAATGACGGGCGATGAACTCGCGAGCGCCGGCTTGCCGGATAATTTACTTTTGGGCATTCAAATTTTCCACCTCGCCACTTCTCCAGATAAGTTTTAAAAGCATACTCACAAAAATGTAAGTCCGAGGTGGGATTCGAACCCAAAACAATTTCAAAATGTGTAGAGCGCCCACTATAACCACACCACTACACGAACCGATTGAAAGCAAATAGAAAAACTGCTCTATTAAGCCTACTTCTTATGGTGGCGCATCGTCGTATGCAATCAGTTTGGAGAGGCAAAGTAAGCAGCATTTGATTTTCGCGAAACATGGGAAGAGGTATAACAATTTTTCGCACCATCGCTTGTGCCGGAGTTTATCGCACTGTAATTTATCCGGATAAAATGCATGGTGGAGTGATCAGTTGTCGCGTGAATGAGTGAGAAATCCGAACCCTGTTAGAGAGGTTTTCTGCCGGAGACTGGTTCGCCTCTTAAGCGAATCTGGTTGCAGCAACTTAATTGTGACGGAATCCGGCCATATATAAGTTACTGTAATTCATGTGTAACATGTGTGTTGTTCGGACGAGGCAATGAAACACAATGAAAGGTTTAGTTTCCCATACTAGTTTTCATACAAACTTGAAACTGCTTGTGCTCATTCAGTTTTTGGTGCTCAGGTTTTTGAAGGACACGCGGAACATGGGACGGAATGGGCTGAACGTGGTGGAGCTGGGTCATTTTTTTTTAAACACCCTACTAATAATCTTTGTTTTTATAAACACCTACTACAGTATATGAAAGTTTTTATTGCACTGAAACTTTCAAAGTTTTGTTTTGGGTACTCAATCCACCTTCACCATAAGAAAGGAGTGGAAATTGACATCGCCAGAGAATTTAGTAAAATCCGTCCGCGTGAAAAGTGACCCCAGTGTAGATGCTTTTCGATTACTTGTTAACTTCTGGAAAATGTTATTTGCAGAGAAATATCAATAGGCGAAAAATGACTTTCCATATGTCACCCTATCAATTTATGGGACCCAATCAAATATTCCCCAAAAGCGATCTACACATGATTGTTTGGCGATTGCTATTCCGATAACCAGTTGACAGATTGTTATAAAATTCTTTCAGCGTAAACATCACACTTGTAGTTTAAATTTTATATATTCAAACGCTAAAATTTACAAAATAAACAGATGCTCATTTTTTCCGCAACAGAAGACTGCAAACAACGAGTTTGCGCTAATAAATTGTTAAATTTAGTTAGTTTTATAATATAAATTGATAACAGCATTCTAAAATTTCTTTTCATTGCAGGTAAAGTGTGGACACGAAAAAGAGATAATCGATCTCAACATCTCACCAACAGAAAATTCGTAAGAAAAATATATAGCCCTAAAAATTGTTTCAAATATACCTTTAGTATACAGGGGGAAGATGTAAGCCAAACTTTGTTGAAATTGATAAGACCATCGGGCGCAGAAACTTTGTCTTTATTCTTAATCTCAGAGCACCGCACATGTTCCGGGTTGTCGGAGGGTATGTTAAAAATGCATTTTTTTTTTCTTGGCTATATGGCTATTTCCGTGAAAACGTTTCCAGAAATATGATGAAATGTTTAACAGATCGGAGTAATGTGAATATGGTACATGGCTTTTCAAGACGTTTACAGAAAAAAAAAATTGCAAGATGGTCGTGTCCACTGCCTTCCTTTTAGCAGATCCCAGAGGCCTCCAAGGAAGGGTCGGTTTTGGAACCGACTGGAACTAAATTTCAAGTTTTTTCCAGGAAGATGAACATAGAACCAACATTAAAGATACATTTTGAGGACAGAAAGACTCACTGGCTTGTAACGGCTTTGTAACGGGTTTCGGGTGTTCTGCGAAAGCGACTGGTACGAAAAAATGACACGACTTTTTGCACATACATTCGCATACCTCCACTCGTCGAACTGAGTCGATTGGTATAGAACGCTATACTTCCTGTAGTTGTACTACCTTATAGTTGTCCCATCCTTGCTGGGTTGCCTATTCATATGGGACAGTTATGCGATTACAGGCATTATAGGTCTTCGAACCTTCTATAAAAAGTTTGTTTTTGAAACGAATGTCTAGCTTTTCGGTACACTTAGTGTACGAGAAATGCTTACAACTCAAGGTCACAATGCTGAAACAGCAAAACTTTCACCAGGTTGTCCAAAAATTTCCCAGTACGAAATCGTCCAGAAAATTAGAAAATTACTTCAAGGTTATACCATCGGAATCTTCGCACCCCTCAAAACCCTCGGCATGGACCATAGGCGCAATGGTCATACCTCCGCGTCAACAATAAGCTTATTTGCCGCGGGCCACCGTTCAC
Organism: Armigeres subalbatus; assembly: GCF_024139115.2. Lineage (NCBI taxonomy): Eukaryota > Metazoa > Arthropoda > Insecta > Diptera > Culicidae > Armigeres > Armigeres subalbatus. Next base: position 139,531,601 of record NC_085139.1, on the reverse strand, counting down.
GTTTATGAATACTAATCACCATCCAATTCAAATCGACCCTCATCAAAAACAACCTCATCAACCGACCCGCCAGAGATAATCGCTTGTATAAAGCCGAGGGTACCCAAAATTGTTAGCAATTAGAGGGAAAAACTGCTGTCTTTTCGAGGTGCCCAGTAGGCACCTCGCTACACGAAAGTTGCTTCATAAAACTAAGACTGTGAGAAAATTGCTTCATTAGGCATTCACTCTCTCTTCTCCCAATAAACAATCCTTATTCCCAACAATTGGGTTAAACCCTACGCGACAAACTACGCTGGGCGATGAAAATGTAAAACGGGGAGATGCCTGCTGCTGATGATAATGATAGTGGCGTCGAGTGATTTTGTGAGTGTTCTTTTGAATTGACCTCACAATGCTAGCGCACTGCATCGTCGCCGTGTCGGCGACCTCACAATGCTTAAAAGACATCACGAATTTCGGAATGCATTTCAAACAGCTAGTACCGCGTGGAATTTGTAATGCGTTGGTCTGTTTAAGCAGTCCCGCTTACTGCTGCAATGTGCATGAATTGCTTTCTTTTTTAATGGCCCGAATACCTTTGGTTTTTAGACCTCTAGTTGATAGATGGAAATGTGACCATGAAAATACCGTTTCTTATGAACTTTCATGAATGCCTAATCACGAAAAAGAAACTGGTTCATGGGTGCAATCGAACTAAGTAATATTGCAAAAGTAATCCAAAAAAGAAGAGATGCAACATGTTGTATGATCACAAGTAGTATAACAATATAGTCCACCATCCAAGGTCGCAATGGTCAATAAGTATCCCAACACAGAAGTTCCTAAATATCAGCAATCCGGAAAAGAATGCTCTCTCTGGTCTTCCTATTGAATGTTATACTTTATAAACTCCGGAGATCTTAAGAACGGCATGAATGGTGCTGCTGATCGTCAAACGATTCATTGACTATCGAGGCTAATAAGACTGGATTACCCTATTTCGAGCCCAACACACAGTGACATAAATAGAAAATGGTAAAACATCTTACAAATCCACCCAACCCCCGCAAGACCGTGAGTCTGAAGGTGTGCTGAGTAAGAGTGATTATTTCTCACCATCACTTCGCAGCATAACCCGCGCCAGCGGAGATTCGTCACGCCGAATACAATGGATACTTAATTCTCGTTTAGAATACACTCTCATCAGCAACGCAACAGGCCGGAGAAATGGTTCGACAAAAGACGACAGAAATTCAACCAAATGATGGCATTCACTGGCGGGTATGTTGACTGGCTCGAAACGGTAGCTTCATTTCTTTACACTCTGACGTGAGATCCATAAAATATCGCACAGCAAGGTAAAACTTTCTTCCTAGACGAAAGCCCGGTAAGGTAGCAGAATGGTAAAATTTGCTCTCTGACCGCCTGCTTCTAGCAAGCTTCGAAAGAAACTGTTTCATCATGAAATGACTGGAAAATTAGCATAAGAAATAGAGTATTTAAATTTTCTAAGCTGGGATGGTGGACCATGCCTCCACCGAGAGAGATGAAAACCGAAGCTATTGCGAGCGACGCCGTTCCATTTTCCGCACAAAGATTGTTCGATGTTCTTTCCCCCAAGACGACGACGGCGAAGAGACAAACGGTGTCTCTCGTAACGACCGAGAAAACTCGGTCAGACTTCATGGCTGCCAGCCAGTAATTGGACTGGGTGGTGGAGAAAAAAAAAACGAAGTGGAAACAAGGAATTTGCCTAGTAAATTTGTTCTGACCGAATTATTGTCTTATTTTGTAGAATGGATGTATTGATGATGAAACCACAGATGGCCTATGTCAGTAAAGGCATGGTGTTAGTAAGCCGGAAGGTAGTGGAATGCATTCCCGGTTAGGTCGAGGTGATCTTTCCGGTTGGAATTATTCTCGATCCGATTAAGCATGTCACAAAATACTCAAATTCATGCTTTGGTTAGCATCGTACACTCAGAAGTGAATCATGAACACTAACATGTCGAGGGTCGTCTGTGAGCTAATTGCCAGAAGCAATAAGATTGCAAAAAAGTGTCATACAAACAAGAAGACAGACGTTAATTTAATGACGATGCAACTTGTGGTTTATCCGAAAATTCGTATTTGTGCATTAGCTGCCATAGCTATATGCGGCTTTGAAGTCGATGAATAGATGATGTTTAGGCGCGTTGTATTCGCTGCATTTACCTTTTCCTTGCAATACCTTACGTACGGCGAACACCTGGACCGTGGTAGATCGTTCGCCCATAAATCCCGCCTGATACTGCCCCAAGAGCTCTCACGCAATTGGTGTTAGTCGGCGGCATCAAATTTGGGAAAGTACTTTGTTGGCGGCGTTCAGCAATGTGATTGCGCGGTAGTTGCTACAATCCAGCTTATGGCCATTTTTGTAGATGGAACACACGACACCTTCCATACACTCCTGCGGTAGAACCCCATTATCAGTGCAACACTTTAGTGCTTCACCACCGTGTTTAAACAGCTCTCCTGGTAGTTAGTCAACCGCATGTGCTTTGTTGTTTTTCAGCCGGTCAATCTCTTCTTGCACTCCCTGGAGACCCGGAGCTGGAAAACGTATGTCCTGCACGCCTGCTTCCAGGATCATCACCATACCGCCATCACTGACTGACGGCGTTCAGATGCTTTTCGTAATGCTGCCGCCACCTCTGGATCACCTCACGCTCGTTTGTAAGAACGTTTCCGATTATCTCCTTACACATATCGGGCTGTGGCACGTGGCCTTTACGTGAACAGTTTAACCTCTCATAGAGCTTTCGTGCGTTATTAGCGCAATACAGTTGCTCCGTCGTGGTCGATTTGGTTTTTCGTTTCCTGCATAAGTGGTCTCCATGTGGGCTTGTAGATATTCTTCCTGGGAAAGAAGGTGCTTCGGACTACCATTCCATAAACTGCAAAGTTTATGTATCGTTGGCCAAAATCATTCGCTACGTTATGCAGACTGTCCGGTCCGATCGCTGGTCTGTACATTCCTCCCCACCTGTGCGTTCATGTCGCCGATGACGATTTTAACGTGCCAGAGTTGGAATCTATCATATGTTTGCTCAAGGTTTTTTATAGTCGTCCGGTCGCTCTTCGTGTGGGCATTGCACATTGAAGAAGAAAAAGTTATTTATCCTTACCATGTACATCGGTTTTACCGTTTTTAATAACACGATCCGTGAGTTTCAGTTGATAAAATCGGAACAGTGACAAAATCGGAATAAATTTTTTTGACGATTTTTTTAGCTAAAATCTTAGTAAAATTGATATATTGCTGGGAAAATATTGGATTATTAGGTTCTAACATTTTTAAATGCTAAGGGACTGTTCATGAACCACGTGAACATGCTAGTGGGAGGAAAGGGCTTAGGAAAAGAGACCAAAGTTATTATACATAGGAACTGTATATTGATCATCAATGGTGACTGTTTAAGGTTCCTGGCAAGGAGTACATTAAGGGAACGTCCATAAATTATGTCACGCAAAAAATAACCATTTTCAATCCCTTCTCCCATCATTGTGCCATTTTTGTATGAAAAAACCCTCTCGCTCCCACTAAAAACGTCACGTAATTTATGGACGTTCCCTAAGATAAGATGACATCCGTTGATAACAAAACAATAAATTTGAAAATACCCTTTCGTGACGGATGGGTCATATATGCCCAGCGTTATGATTGGCTGTGAAAAATCACAGAAGAGAGCTAGGTCCACAGTTTCTTCAGAAAAATGTCCATCAGGATGTCGGCTACTTAGGAAAAATATTGGAGATCAAGTTTGACTATACCCTGAAGACCTAGATAAACAAAACCTTGGGAAGATTTTGCTCCTGACAGTTTGCAGATGAATCTGAAATATTTTGATCGTTGAGACAGTGATAAATTTTCTGGAATACGAGATGCTCAAAGTTCTCCAAAACGTTTTCGATTTAAGCCTATGGTCTCTACCATATCAACAAAGGCTTATGCAATGTCTTCATCATCGGCATATACCCAATTCAGTCCAATAGGCACATGCGCATCATGTAAATCCAATTTTCTCGAATACGTGATGTTCAAGGTACTTCAAAACGTTTCCAAGTTCAACCCAAAGTATCTACCGGACGACCAAGGCTTTTTGCAATATCCTCAACATCGATATGTACCCAACCTGGTTCAATTAGCATATGCGCACCATGCAAACCCAATTTTCTTGAATTCAAGATGTTCAAGGTACTTCAAAATACTCAGTTCAGCTCAAGGTATCTACCATGTCAATCAAACAAGGTTTTTGCAATGTTTTCATCTTTGGCATATACTTAATATATCCAATAGGAATAATGTAAACCCAATTTTTTTGGAATACGAGGTGTTCATGGTACTCCAAAACGTTTTCGAGTTCAGTTCAAAGCATCTACTAGATCAATCATGATTTTTGCTTTTTTTTTGGCTCACTCTCCTCATCGTCAGTATGTACCAAATCCAATTAAAAAAAACATAGGATCCTAATTTCCATAAGCATAATCCAAGGAGTCTCCAGTTAGCTTTGCGAGCATAGGCGTAGGATTGCCGAACCGGAGATGGTGAATTAGTGGTCCGGTCTAGGATGTTTTCGGGCGGGAAACATTCTAAATTCCCTGGGCGTAGCGTTTCCTTTGTACTTGCTCCACAAAATACAAACTCATGCAATGGCGGGCATAGAAAAGCTTTAATTTAATAACTGAGGAAATGCTCATGGAATACAAAGTTGAAAAGCAGGCCAAGTTCCAGTTGAAATGTACAGCATGAGCATGAGCATGATTGACCGCCCACGGTTGCTACTCCGTTATTGCCAGGTCAGCTGTAATTACACATAGAACCAACAGATGAAGTTTGGGACTAACATCATCTTCAATGTGTAAGAACTGGTGACCCAAAAATAAGCAATACCAGCGCCGGCCGTGTCCGAATGCAGATCAATTAGGGAAAGGAGAGGATATTGTTGACGTGATACTCGCTTTGATAGAAGCCGACGAGTCATCTGCACTTCCACGAGAAATCACTGGGATGTTGGATGTATGGGGTAGGGAGTGTGGCAGGGTTCGTTTTGGTAAACGGTATGCCGTGTATAGCGTGTAGTTTGATCGATGAAAACAAAACTATTTTTATTAAAGGCCGCACAAAGCAGAACAGAATTTCGGCGATCAGCTGATCGTTCTGCCTACCGCACAAAGCAAAACAAAACTTTGATGGCCGGCCGATCGTTCTGCTTACTGAAAAAAAACATGTCTGGACGCGATTCAAACTTTAATTTTGTAATTGATTCACTCACACGCACGAAGCAGAACAAAATTTCGGTTACCGGCCGATCGTTTTGCTTACCGCACTAAGCACAACCAAATTTTGATGACCGGCCGATCGTTCTGCTTACTGAAGAAAACACGTTTGGACGCGATCTCGGATCGTTCTACGTTTAATACAAAACACGATCAAAGCTGCACTGAACTGATTGTTTCACTTTCCAATTAACTCGTCCACACAGCAGAATCAGACATTTTGATAACCGCGCGACCGCGTACTGCGTCCAACACAAAACACTAACTAACTTGCACTCTTTACCTTCATGATTCTGCGACGAAGAAAAAAGAAAAACTCGGTCGTTTCTGCATACTGAGAATCGTGTTACTCCGACCGAATCGACGCGCACTAATCTGTTAACTAGAGAATCGTAAGAACAGGATCAGAACAAATTTCCTGGAGTATCAACTGGAGCTCGAATATATGAACAAAGAGCACTTCGGCTAAAACGGCTCTATACGAAGCATATAAAAATATGAAACTAATTACAATATATTTTGCATAACATAGGTATCCTGTGTTGGCTATTAAAAGTGCGGTGAGATTTGATGTGAGATGTTCAAATTATAAAATATTATTGGGTGTAAAATAATAAACAAAAAAAATATCACACATTGCGATCAATCATGTTTCATGAATCATTAACAATTATTTACTATAAACTATAAATTATTACCAGGAGCAGTTTCAACCATACTTCCGTTAACTATTTCAAACATAATGGGCGTGAATGTCATGAATAAAAAGATAAAAATAATCAACATCATTATTTTAATTCGTATGATGAAACTACATCCTAAGTTATAATTATGATGCACAGGGGCGATATAGTAAGTAATTATTGGAGAAATATTTACAATTTAATCCTTAGTTGTAAGAATTGACTTTGTTGACTTTAAGAATTTAAGTTAATTCGGGTGCACAGAAAAACATCAATCGTCTCGGACCTAAATATATGAGCCGCCGATCATAATAAAATTGGGGTTGCTGGAGTGCGATTGGGTGCACTGCTTTGGAAACCATCAACCCGAAAAATATGTACATTAGTACATCCAAATTATCAAAATATTGTGAATAGGAAATTTAATATTGTTAATATAAAACCGAATAAAGGTAAAATCCGATTAAATTGAATAACAATTGCACAACTAACTTTATTGCTATTTTCTTAACAAATACCTGCAACAGCATTGGTTAAAAATATAAAAAATAATTGTACTCACCTTCTCGTGTTCCCCTAAACGTACTTACGTAAAGTGACTTACAATCAAAGTCCACATTCCACATTGTCCATTACCCGTAAGTTCCACTATGTGAGGACTGCGCAGTTAAATTCGAAAAATAATGAAGTTCGAAAAATAATGAAATTTGGGATTGAAAACAATTTGACGCGAAAAAAATTTAGGTCCTTCACATAAGCACGGCTTACTTCGATTCCTCTACCTGTTTTCAGTTCCAGTTGAAATGTAGAGCCATAGAAAAAGAAGAAGAAGCTGTCCAAGATCCTCCAAAATAATCTTGAGTTAAGATCAAGATACCTACTGGATGCACAATAATTGGATGCGGACTTTTTGTTGAGGCGTACAACGGACTTCGATGATTATATCAAACAACACGACTTCCAGGATATTCTAGACAACCTTATTTGCAATGGCTAGTACAAGTGATGATTGAAGTCACATAAGCTAAATGGACTCACTAGGATATCATATCTAACATCATTCATAAGTTGAATCATTGGATAGGTAAAAGTCGTTTTGAAAATTTGGTATTGAAATGATCTGAGATCCAGGACGTTTTGAAGAGATGTAATACAGTCGGTATCTACACGTAAAGAAAAAACCTTATAAGTTATGGCGAAAACCTGGAACAGAAGTTCTTGGAAAATTATTCAAAAGGACTATCAAAGTAACCGGGAACATATTTTAGTATGACATCATTTGTTTCAACGATTCGATATCGAGTCTTAGAACATCAACTCATGGAGGCTACTGTCTGTAGCTTGCAAAAAATTTAAGTGATATGAGCGAAATTCTATTGGCTTGACCAGCTAGGATGTTTAACGATGCACTGATACATCCTTCAGGACTTGGTTGATCGGGTTGATCACATGTTCTGAACTGTTTTGAACTCGAGGACGTTTGGAGAAACGAAAAGGCTTATAGTTGCTTGTAAAAGTAATGAGTGAAATCCTATCGGCTCAATGTTCCTGCTAAGATGTTCAACGACGAATGAAAACGTCGTCCAGGGCTTGGTTGATCGGGTATATCACATGTTCTGAGCTCCAGGACGTTTTGGAGACCCTGGAATAGATTACGTTTATTCAAAACTCGATCAAGTCATGTCTTATGATCCCATAGATATTTTTGGACATATATCTCAGCTTAGGAAATTTTATTTGCAAACATATTTCCTGATACATTCGAGGATATGTACTCCAGAACAGTTTGGACGGCCTAGAACAACCGAAAAAGTATTTCAGCGAGTTTTCATTTATATCATCACGCCAGATAACAATGTAATTCTTCGTCCTGAAGTAATGAAGTGCAAACAAGCCCGCATCTTGTCACTTTTATTTCGATGAGGGAACGTCAGTGCAGAGAATCCTCTCTTGCTAGCTACGGCCTTATTAGCGCTAGTGCTTGAAATATTATAAATACAGGGTTAGGGACAAAAGGTCGAAAGACAAAAGGTCGAAAGGACAAAAGGTCGAAAGACAAAACGCCGAAAGACAAAAGGTCGAAGAGACAAAAGGTCGAAAAGGACAAAAGGTCGAAAGGGACAAAAGGTCGAAAAGACAAAACGTCCAAAGGGACAATTAAAAAAAATTAAAAATAAACAGAATTCATTTAGTGAGTACAACTAATAGATGGATATTTGAGTTTTCTAAATGTCACTTCGATTTGTCAAAATGACGCACGCCACACATCTAATACACCGGCATGTATTACACGCAGGTGTATTTTTAATGCAGGCGTCTTGTTTACCTCTGACAGAACTATCTAGATATTCATAATATTGTTTCATAGTCATTACTCCTTCTTTGAAAGTTGCTCATTCTTCAACTTTGAATAATGAGATGAGTGTTATTTCTGCTTGAAGTTAAATGCATTTCAAAAAATCCTTTGGAATACACAAAATTTCAACTTGTGCATGATCGACCTTTTGTCCTTTTCGACCTTTTATCCTTTTAAACCCTTTGTCCCTTTCGACCTTTTGTTCTTTCGACCTTCTGTCCCTTTCGACGTTTGGTCCTTTCGATCTTTTGTCTACTCGGCCTTTTACCTTTCGACCTTTTGTCTTTCGACCTTTTGTCATAGATTCATAAATACAACATTTGGCCAAAAAATAATCCAAGTTATCGGAACATACCTGTATCATCTAAAAATCTAAAGGGGTGCATATTGGACTGTTCTCCTCTACATTCATCCATACTGCATAAATTTGGGTGAATTATGTTGCCTAAGGCCGCCCCCATGAACTTGGTCTGTTTTAAATTATAGAATAGGTCTGAACATCAGTTTTCATGTATGTTTTTAAATTATAATCCTATGAAGAAAATGTTTCACTGCTTGGAATTGTTGTCTCAAATGCTGATTATACTGAAAATTTTAAAAAATGGTTTCGGTTTGTAAAAATCAGAATTTCATTAGTCCACAAACAAAAGTTGAGGATGATCTCAGACAAAAAATGAAAATCGTATCTGTTAGTACTTTTAGTGGAAAATCAGAAGAAATGTAGATTTATGATTGTTTGCTGACATGCAGTTCCAATCGCTTTGCATAAAAACCTAAAAAATAACATCGATATGTCTCAAATTCAATTTAAAAAACCATATGTCATATTCTAGAATAATATAACGAGCTACAATTTACTAAAGCATAACTAGCGTGTCTTTATGCGAATAAATGCAACCACAGTTATTCTGTTCACTACGTCGACCATTTTAGGGATAATCAGCGATCGTAGTCAGTCCTATGCCCATCCAACTGAAATCTACCGAAGAATGTTTATTTTTCGCACATCAAGTACCGTCGTACTAGCGTAATGATGATTAGCATTGGAGCACCGCCAAAGATGCCTATCGTCAATCATCATCTAGCATTTCTTCGACTTGACACAAATGCGCGAAAACCAACTTGCGCATGGGAGCCATTGCCGATCACAGGCTGGGAATGTGCAAGTTAAATCATGTTCCAGATTGTTTGATTGCCGATACCAATAGAGACTGTACTGCAGCATTTCCGGAACATGTTACATTCCGAAAAAGGGACTACAGATATACACATGCATATTCATAGGTACTGCTGTTAAAAAGCAGAAATAGTTTACTCGAATGACAACTCACACATGGATGCAGGCAAAAAACGAAATCGAATTAAATTTAATCTCTCTGAACCAGTAATCTGTTGCAAAGTCTCAAATCGAAAGCTATAGCCAAAAGAAATCCAACAGTTATGTGCTGTTTCTCACAGAGGTAATTTTTCTGTGCCATTCACAGCACTAATGGCAATCAATTCTTCGATGGTCGGAAGATTATGCCTATTGAATATATTGAATGGAATTGGCGCCCCCCTGCACACGTGCTGCTTTATGATACTCATCGTCGCCAGCATCGCCGGAGAAACAAACGAGATCGGCCTCTGGTAATCAGATATGATGGCTGCATGAAAGGTGATGAAAGGCAAGGCCTAATTGGTCTTTAACTCTGTGATCCCAGAGCTGGATACATTTAAATATCAATATCTTGTCTAAAGCACAACAGCCAGTGGTTGGAGAAGGCATCACCGGCGACTCATTGAAGAAATGCATGGGGTTTCAGCGGTGTGCGAAGGCCACTATTCGATGGCAAAACAGTACCCCCGTACGTATGATTATTATAAAATTTTCTATTCCCCAACTTTTTTTTATTCCTATATCGATAGCACTCTATAGAAGATATGTTCCATAATTGAAAAAAAGTAAGAAAAAAGCGCCAATCCCTCTTTGGCACCATAAATGCCTGCACACACCCATAACTGAACTGCACTTCGGCTATCACGATCTCATCATCGTTGTTATCCCGGCTCTGAATGACAGCCTGTTTACTATTTACCGGATCACCTCCTTGTGGCGGCAGTCAGCGCCTTTGGACGTTGAAAGCTCCACTAATGTCAAAACTCCACCTGATATCAACTCAAAACAAACTGTCACTCTTCATTGATGGTTTTGCCCTTCCCCTCCGTACGGTTGCCCTATCTCCGTTCCATGAAGACGTTCAACTCGCCCGACGTCGTTCTCTTTCTGTCTACACCAAACGATTTCAATAGCAAAATCCGATCATCGTATGAGATGCCAGATTCCACGAGCAGCATGCACCAAATCGCAATACATTGCGGCGTAGAACTGTGTTTCTAATGTCATGTTAAAGTTTTTTTTTATCGGCCAACCTCATCTCACCTGTTCGTCTACGGCAAACGAGTTGGTCAGGCTGGCGCAAGCAGTCTAAGGTATTTTGTTTTCAAAACGGGAGCAATAAATGCATCAGCACAAGTTTGAACATAACGAAATGGAGAGAAGTTGGGAAGAAGGAATCTCGTTTAAAAAGTTTATTTGGAAAATAAACAATCTATTCTGTGGTTATGTTGCGGTGGTGGAGGTTTGCTGCTGGATTAACCACGGGTATAAGCTCCCAGAAAAGGGACCACTGTTTGAGAAGGAGAAACGACACACAAATTCTGTCTGAAGCACGCGGAGGCACTGCGAAGCACGGCGATACTTGAGGGAGGAGAACTGATCAATCTCGTCCAGCTGTGGCACGGGATTTGTGAGACTTTGAATAAAGTGTCGTTTTGTCGCGGGTAGGCACCTACGGTCATGGATCCTGACGACTGCGACTGTGGGTAAAGCTGGGTGCCACAGTGGACTGGCGCGAGCGTTGCGATGAAACGGGCGGCGGTCCGTGGAGATTTAAAGTCGGCTAGATAACCAGATTGTGAGGTCATTATCGTAATTGGTACATCGTGCTCTGGAAAGTGAGAGATGACTAGGATTTACGTGATACTGATTATCATTAATTATCGGCACGCGGGGAGAAACTTTACCTTCGAAGCGGTAGAGTACCGTAGGCGGGATAACGATCCATAGATACACGGTTTTAAGGTATGACATTGATTCTCAGATTGGAAGCAAATAACTAACGTTTATGTGTATTGTTATGCGACATGTTCATAAAGGCCTCTCGCATTTTCTAAAACATCATTAACAATGGAAGAAATTTCAACGCATTGGCACTGCTGAAAACTATTCTATTAAAGTTTTGCTTTGAGGATAGAGAACCGAACCAATACGTACAATTTAGTATCTATAGTACGATTTAGTGCCAATGGTACGTTTTAGTATCTATCAACACTAAGCACACAGCTATGAAACCAAATTATAATTGTCCTCGTTTTATCTTAACCATAATATTGCAAAATAAGTCGTTTTTCATATTAACATATAATAAAATCATATTCACATTACAGAATTGAATCTCATTATCACTGTTAATGATGATCTCCATCTTTCGGCACATAGGTGGAATGCCACTTTTGATACAAATCACATTAAAGGTCCTTAACAGGGTTTGCAGAAATCGCTCTTAATAGATAATAAACAACGATAAAAGATAGGCAAAAACTGTTCCGAATCATAACAAGCCATTTGTTTTCGCTCATTTTGTGTTGGATACCGCACAGCTGTGTAGAATTGAAATGCATCATCAGAACCATTGCTCCCCGCGTTTGGAGCTTATTAAAAGAAATTTATCATAAGGTATTATAATAGCCTTCCGAATTAGTTCTTTATCGTGACAGCTAGCGAGAAAAGTCTTTAACTATATGTTAACTATATGCTCTAACTATATATCGTAAATGTATACAGAGATGATAAGTGAGAGACTTTCTCAATCTCTTTTGGATTCAATCCCTGGTCCTAACCACGCCCATCTTCACCGTTACTAGGGAGAGGATGGAAGCATTGACGTGGTACTTACTTAACGAGATGCCACCGACTTAGCGACACCCTCAAAAGTACCAGGGAATTGGGTCAGGATTTGCCTGTTGCTGGCAATGTAACCGTGGTAGATCGTACCCCGTAACACATAAGGTGTAAAGGTGTCTACCCAGCGTTACGAGTTCTAAATGGAAGCTTTTGGTGTGCTCTAAAATTCTTGTGAGCAATGCGACTCATTCCGTTTAGGTTTTGACCATGTGAAAGAGATTTTCAAGCTTTAAAACTTTGTTTTTCTCAATAGTCGGTGTTTTAAAAAATTCCTAAATTAATTACAGATCATGACTAATTTATTATATTATTATTACTGTTTTTTTCCTTGACCATTTTAGTAATATAAATGCTAATTGCTAAATTATCGTTTAATTCTACAAAATCAGAAGTTGAAAACTTGTCATAAATTCAAACGTTAGGTTTTCTTTAAGCAAGTTGTTCGAACAAAGAAGCTTTGATTTTATTCATTACTACGACTTTATTTATTACTCGATGGCAAGAGCATACACACATATAGTGCAATGAACCAAATTTGGAAGTCGTTTGTAGTAAGCATCGAATATCATCGAAAATCAATGTATCTTCAAATGCATCATGCGGCATATCAATCATCGGTATTTTGTCTGTAAACATCCCGGAACACCCGGAACCGATTCCGGAGACCCTGTGGAAGACTTGAATCCGATTTTTGAGAGGAATATAGCATGCAACATATCAAACTTCTTGATTCTTCATCGAAAAAATATATATCATTTGTTTGGTGTTGGTACTACTTCTGACCGCTGTCGGGAAAATCCGGAACTCAAAGGAAGCTCGTTTTATAAAACTTTTATTCAACATCACCTAATAGCTTAGTTGTACGCACATTTCGACTCTCTTATCTTATTTTGAACTTTGTTTGCCCGGTTTGGGGCACTCGCAACCGGTTCCTGGAGAACTATCTGGGACACATATCGGGATGCTTTTAAGCCATATCAATCTTCAAAGTTTTTTTTTGTTACGAAATACATGATGATGAAGGCTCGTTTGAAGAAACGCCATTTAACCGAATGCCGCTTGACTGAATAACACATTAGGCCAAAAGTAATCTAACCGAATTGAATATATGGCCCAAACGGTTATTAAGCTTAAAACTAGGTCGAGGGAGACGTTTGGCATTTGGCCATTTAGCAGAACAAGTCATTGGGACAAAAGACCGTAACATATCATTCTATCGAAAATGTCGTTTGATTGAAAATGACTCCTGGCTGAACGGGTCTTCTTCTGCTTCTATGGCTCTACATTCATACTGCTTGTCAATTTTATTTTATTGGCATTTCCTTAGTTATCATTACGAACAGGAGGTCGTACTTTCAATCCAAGGCTCGTTCCTATTTGAGAGGGTTAGAAGCAGAGGGGTGTAAGTGACATTTTGGTCAATTATAAAGTTTGTACGTTATTTGTAAAAAATGTGAAAATTCATAGAAAATTATTTATTTTTTGAACTTCCATACGATTTGTATGGAACAAAAAAATATTGAAAAACTTTGCACTTACACCCCTTTGATTTTGAACCCCCCATTTTTTTTTTAAACGGCATGGACTACACCGCTTTCCTTGGTGAATCCTCGATACATGCTTTAGTTTATCTACCCTACACGCTATGTTTAAAGGCAACTATTATGCAAAGTGAATGCACCTCGGATGTTAAGCCGTTAGATCATAGTTTTTGACCTCTAGTTTAAGGATCTGTGTCAATTAAAATATTTCATCGGTGAAATTTTGACTTTTTTACTATTTAAGGTAATATTTTTACCCTAAAAACCTTATCTGATTTTTCTAAATTTTTTGAAACAAGTTATATAAAATCCAATCACTACATTTTTTTTCATGATGCTTGAAGAAACATTTTCATATAAAAATATTTTTCATATGATGAAAATAGTAGAAGTTATATTAAAATTACAGCCAGTTATAAATGAACTTAAGGTTTATTATGAATAGATCTGGAGTCTTCCTTAGCCGTGCGGTAAGATGCACTGCTACACTGCAAGACCATGCTAAAAGTGACTAGGTTCGATTCCCGGTCTTGTCTAGGAAATATTCTCGCCTTCCTTGGGCATAAAGTATCATTGTAGTCTCATGATATACGAATGCGAAAATGGTAACTTGGGCTAGAAACCCAAGCAGTTAATAACTGTGGAAGTGCTAAATGATCACTAAACTCCGAGGCAGCATTTGTCAGAGTGGTTTATGTAATGACAATAAGAAGAAGTATTATTAAATTTAAGAACATAATATCACTTTTTAACATTTCAAATCAACAAAAAATTAATCCACGAACTAGTTCAAAGTAGTATTTATATTCTGTATTTCAAACTGTATTTAACCTCAATGGACGTCTGCATTATGTGACCAATTGTATATGCTACCATCGTGGATAACAGTTTACTTGCATTCTGTTCGTGGTTATCTGGCATTTTGTAGTTTTGCTAGATAGTATAAAAATGTTTAAGAATGACTTCCGTTGTTTGCTCCGTGTACTTAGTAAGGCCTCTCAAGAACATGGCATTTTTTAATATGAAATTTTTCGGTGATTGGTAGCCCGGGTACAATCCAACTGTCACAAAAAGCTTTTATAGCGTGTGAATAGAAGCCCTAAAATTTTACACTAAAACAGCAATCAACTACCTGTGGTAGACTCTCCAAAACTTTATAATAACCATTGCATTATTTTCCTTTCAACACACCCCGTTTAACTAAAAGACTTCGGCAGTAACGCCCAGTGCAGTGAAACCAAGTTGAGCGTGATGGGTTGAGTTACCCTCTGATGTCCAGACTTTAGATTTGTCTCTGGTTTTTTTGTTCCAGGCCACAGGGCCGAAAATTTGGTAGACCAATAATCCCACCAGCCAATGTAGCGCTGGAGTAGGGGTTTTGTCTAAAATTGTGTCATAGTCTCCTCCTTCCAGAAGATGATTATAAATACAATTGAAATATAATCGAGCATCTTTCTTGACCTGTCCAGCGTTGAATTCTGTTTCTATGGTAATAAGTGGACGGTGAAAGATTGCTGGTTTTTAAATAGATACGTATGAGATATTCAGTTACACAAGAATTCGCTATAGAAAAATGAAATAAATATATTTTCGGTGTCAACAGTATTTCTAGTATAACTTCTGCTACTTTCATCATATGAAAAATGTTTTTATATAAAAATGTTTCTTAAAGCATCAGGAAAAAAAATTTAGTGGTTGGATTTTATACAACTTGTTTCAAAAAATTTAGAAAAATCAGATAAAGTTTTTAGGGTAGAAATATTACCTTAAATAGTAAAAAAAGTCAAAATTTCACCGATGAAATATTTTAATTGACACAAATCCTTAAACTAGAGGTCAAAAACTATGATCTAACGGCTTAACATCCGAGGTGCATTCACTTTGCATAATAGTTGCCTTTAAACATAGCGTGCCCTACCCAATTAACAAAACTTTCTTTCCATAATATTGTGGGGATGCAGAGGTCTCTAGTAACAACAATAACTACATCGTGATATTTGGCCGGCGCTATTATTGATCTATATTTGTGAGCTGCTGAATGGGGTACTTCGAGAATAGGTGGTAAATCCCAACATCTATTCACTTGGATCGTAGTGAAATTCATACATGTTCTAATCAATCACGGAGTAGCAACTATTACTGATATGTACAGTCAGTCTAAGCTAAGCTCAGCTTTGTACTGTGTTTGTTTTACTATTTGTGGACCTTATCGGCTAATAGATATTTTCGAAAAAACAACATGTTCAGCTTAATGTTATTGTCCAAATCTCCCGTTCGAACAAACAACATTTTCGGCCATATGAACTGTTCGACCAAATGACATTTTCGACTGTAGAACTATTTCGGCATTACATTTTCGGCCAAATAACAAATTGGTCAAATAACATTCTCGTCAAATGACGTTGTTTTTGGTCTTATGAACTATTTAGTCAAGCAAAGTTTTCAGCCAAATTTACCAGTTTCGGGTGCCCACAAGTTAGAACTGAGAAGAAAAAAGTTAGAAGTGAAAAGAGGAATCGAGACTTCTCGTTCATTTATCTCATTTATTACTTTATTCTTCTTACAGCTCATATCTAAATTCTCATTTATTTTTCTCGATTTAGAACGGAGAAGTAAAACTTAAGACGTCTCGGTTCAACGAGTTTTCCTACCAAATCACCTGTTTTGGAAAACATCATTTTCGGCTATATGAACCGTTCGGCAAAATCGCTTTCGGGATACGATCTGTTCGACCAAATGACATTTTCGATCGTATGACCATGTGACTCGTTCGGTCAAATGCGCTGTTCAGCCAAGTAACCTGTTTGGCTAAACGACAATTTCGGCTCAATTAGATATTCGGCCAAGCGATATTTTCGGTCAATTGCCTTTTCCCGCGATATGACCTGTACCGTTGAATGCCTTTTTTGGCCTAATTCTGAGTGAAGTAATTTTCGGCCAAACAATATTTACGGCCGAATGATCTTTTTCGCCAAATCTCTTTTTCGGCTAAATGGCTTTTTCGGCCAAACGTAATATTCGACAATCTAATTTTAAGCCGAATAACCGTTTCGGCTAAATTTGGCTAAAATTTGGCTAGATGACTTTCGGCCTAATGCGTTATTTGACCAAGTAGCATTCAGCCAAATGGCAGACGTGCTCGGTGGTCTAGTGGCTACCGCTTCTGCCTTATAAGCAGGAGGTCGTGGGTTCAATTCCAGGCTCGTCCCTTTCCTACTTTGTATTTCTATCATAGTTCTTTCTGTGTTTCACGTTCTACCAACACGATTCCTACTGTTATAACCTTCCACACTAACAATTCCAAAACCTCCCGTGGCACCTATGAGAGGTCTCTGCATTTTTCTTAAGTAGGTGCCCGACTAACCAGCCTTCCCCTTCCCCAGCATTCGCAAAGACGTGGCCAGGACAGATCTGGACTATTGGAGAGTGCATTGCTTCCATCTAAGAGATAGTGATTAGTCCCAAATCAATATCTGTGGTAACGGATGAAAGTGACGCTACTCTCATACAATAATCAAGGCTTGTACCACCTACGAATTTGTGCGAATTGCTCAATGCTAATGCTAATGCTAAAGTAGCATTCAGCCAAATGGCTTTCGGCCGAATATTTTTTGGTCAAAGGAGCCTCCATTCGCATGTATTTCGTATAAAAAAAAAACGTTGAAGAATGTTATGGTATGAATATATCCAGATATGTGTCCTCAGCTAAGGTCCCGGAACCGGTTGCGGGTGCCCAAAATTTGACAACAAGGTTCAAAATTAACTCAGAATAACATATGATTGTTTATTTCACCATCTGATTTAAAATGTCGAAATGTGCATACTACTAAAGCCATTGCAGCAAAATAAAATTTCCATAAAAAATTAGAAATTTTCCATAAACAATTTGAAAATTGCCAATAAAGATATCAGGGTATGAGCAATAAATAAATATAAAATTTCCACAAATAAAACAAAATTTCCACAAAACAAAAATAAATAAGAACTATTAAAAGCAAATATAAAAAAATAATAGAAGAATTTTCCATAACGAAATCAAAATGTTCCACGAAAAACAAAACAAAATTTTCATAAATAAATCAATATTAGCAATAAACAATTACAAAATTTTCCACAATTTTTTTTTTCATAATAAATTTAAAAAAATCCACAAAATAATCAATAAAGAGCAATAAAAAATAGGAAAATTTCCATAAAAAATACAAGAAAGCAACAAAGCTGATGCAATTTTACATGAACTTTAAACGATTTTAAAGAAGGGGTCATCTATGGAGAAAAAGCACAGTTTGATTGCTTTTTTTATATTTCTTTATGGAAATTTTCTTATTTTTTTTATTACTTTTTATTGATCATTTTGTGGAACTTTTTTTTTTTTGGAAAAAATATATTTATTTTGTGGAAAATTTTGAAATTTTTTGTCGCTAATATTGATTAATTTATAGAAATTTGTTTTATTTTTGCGTGGAACATTTGGATTTTTTATGGAAAATTCTTCTTTTATAATTGCAATTTTTGCTTTTAACAGTGCTCATTTATTTTTGTTTTGTGGAAAATTCTTAAATGTTTATGGAAATTTTGTTTTATTTGTGGAAATTTTATATTTATTTATTGCTCATACTCTGATTTCTTTATTGTCAATTTTCTAATTTTAAGTCCTAATATTTTAGTCCTAAAACCATTAATAATGTTGGACATAAGACTTTTAAAACGAAATCGCTTCGAGTTCCGTATTCTCCCGAAAGTGGTCAGAAGTAGTATAAATACTAACAAATTGTAATCCTACATATTTTTTCGTGAAGAATCATAAAGTTTGATATGTCGCATGCTATGTTCTTGTCAAAAATCGGATTCAAGTCTTCCACAGGGTCTCCGAAATCGGTTCCAAGAATTTTTCCATTGAATTCAAGAACGTTAAAACAGATAGCAGAACTCTAAAATTAGTTCCAATATACGGGTATGAATAACGAACAAAAAAAAATATCGTAAATGACCACCCGACAGACCTCACTGGAAATCCGTATAAATCCGGAACCGTTGAACCGACTTGTCCAATCGATTGATTTAAAAAAAAATGATTACTTATGGTTTATGTCTGAAATGTTCAAACAAATCTATTGAAAATTGAAAGAATTAAAGCAAAAAACATTATAAAATATTAACGAGACGAGCTTGGGAATGCAATAGTTAAAAGATGAGTAAAGGCTTTCACAGACCTACGCGATTTCTTTGCGCGACGGCGACAACTAGTCGCCGCGATTCTATCGTTGGGTCACTGCAGGCAATATTCCATTTACGCTTACATACCAACGCAACGGCTACAGAATCGCGTCGTGTTTGTTTGGAGGAACCTTAAATTTGTTGCGTCACACATAAATCAACACATACAGACGAACTTCGTCTCAATTAGTCAAACTAATGAGGCGGCCTTCCATAAAAAAAAATCGTTTTGCATTATAAAAATTGTATTTTGGTCATAACTCTTGAGCCCGTAGTCCGAATAGGCTAATTTTTCATAGAAAACAATGGCACAAAAGTCCCATATGTCTGAGAAAGGTAAAAAAAACTCAAAGTTTCGAGAACTGACAAAAAATGACTGCGGCGCCGTATAAGGAAAATCAATATAACACACCACTTATGATGTCTTCTCCCAGTCGAACGAACCCACCACAAAACAAAATATCAGGGATCTAATAGCGTTTGATGTTGGACGGTAAGTAGGGGAGAATGGTGCAAGATGTCCCCATGGAGCAGAATGGCCCAACACATAAAATCAACTACATTTCTGATTTAAATATTTCCATCACATTTCAATATCGTACTGTAAGATTTTCGTTCAATCTTCGAATATAATCAAACAAACATGCGTTCACCATTATCGCCTTTCTCGTACACTAAGTGGACCGTTAGACTATATGTTCGTTCCAAAAACAAGCTTTTTAGAGGAGGCTTTGAGACCCATAGTGTTATATTCCAATCGACTCAGTTTTTACTCAAGTAGTTGGGTATTTTACAGCAACATTTGAGCGTTTTCCTTAGGTCCATTTTTTATACATATTTCAAATGCGTTAGAAAGTTACGAAAACCTTGGCGTTTTTTGGGCAGCATACCATTGTGACATGTAGCTAGTTTTGTAAATTTTTCATATCCATACGTTGAAATAATTTGGAATTTTAGTTTATTTCGATAGAAACATCGAAAAATCTTGAGAAGGGCATATTAGGCCATCCTCCCCTAATGGTTTTTCGATCGATGAGTTTTACAGTCCCATAGAAAATGATACAATGATAGATATTTTACCGTTAGTAGCCGTGGGCCAAACCACAAGTGCCCACCACTGGCGTCCATCCGTGCTGAGCGGTTGTGTGGTCAAACAACGAGTCAAGCGATAAACACCAAGCGCAATGAGCACATTCGTCGTACGTTTATCAAAAAGAAATCCCTGCCAAGATTCTCTTCTCCGCGTGTGATCGGCAGCGCCGAGCGAGAAAAAGACCAATCAAATCGATATGCCAGTTACAGAGTTCACAGAAGCTGCGAAGCGCTCCGTACGCGCTTTTGTGGTGAAAACTTCCGCTGATCTTGATAGAGAGAGCGACTGTGAAGGGAAAGCGCCCCGTTCACACGTAGATAAATCACACCCGTTGACTTTCGATCGAAACAGGAAGCCGCTGCCGAGGTGCACTGTGTTGATCCAATTCCAATCGAATTATCATCAGTATTTTGCGCAGCTGTTTGGCAAACGACTGTTGCATTGATTGCATTGCATCCGATTAGGGGAAAGCAGCAGTAAGGTAATTCGCCAAATGTTGAACGGGTGAAGTAGTCGCCTTTTGTCGAACGCTCGTGCATTCGTAATGGGTGTTTAACAACAGGCAAGAATTTCAGTAATTCAGCATTTCAAAAGGTACCAAAATATTACATTTTTATGTGCCAGTAGAATCTCTATCGAGAATTATTTTACTGTTCGGCATCCTTGCTACATGCCCGGCCCATTGATGTCATCCGATTTTCACGTTATAGACGATGAATTTGCCTTCTCCATCCCCCGTTTTACATCTGAACTCTTTCTTCTTACTCCTCCGGTAGAACATCCTCCTGTCAAATCATGATGATTACACAGAGCAGTGTCCGAACCAGCGATACATCACCAATCGCTACAACATGTTTACGAGGGTGAAATAGTTGAGAACTATTTACTTTTATCAGCTACGCAGAAAAAATATACCAAAAATGATGCTCAAAAATGTTGTCAAAATGTCAATCACATTATGATTTCCAATACCTTTAGTTAAAGTTAAAGTTAAGTTTTCGGCTTATTCTAGCACCAAATAAAATCCACATCACATACCCTCAACCCCATCCAAACGAATGGAAGTCGTCATTTGCGATCTTTCATCCACTTCCTCATTTCGACCTCTTGCGAAAACTGTCTGCCGATCATGGGCCATAATCTCAGCTGACCTTCGCTCGCGGTTCAGTCCCAATGCGACGACGCGGCTGAGAAGCGTTACGATTTCAACGCGGATATGGAAGCCCATTTTCAGCTAATAAAAGTGGCGGCTCGATCGCGTGCTCGAGTCTTGCCGGAACGATCGGGTGTAAATCATCGCATCTCGGCGGCTATCGACGCTGAACCTTATTAGGATGATCATAAAATGTAATGGTGCTCGAGAAGAGGCGCCGATCATTGACTAAAGGCACCAAGATGGTTTGAAGTTATGTATACAAGTAGCTAAATAACGGATTAAGTTTCTAAAACATCTTTGGGATGGAAAATATTAACATATTTAATATATAAAACAGTTCTTAAGGTGAGTTTTGAACTTAGCTCACAAAGGATTGACGCGTTCTTCAAAAAAGAAAATTAATAAATGTATATACCCATCATTCAAAGTATTTTCCATAACTAAAACTTATAAGGATAATCCTAATGAAGTCATCACATTATTCACATTATGAACTAACTATACCTTCGAAAAACACGCATTTTGTTTTGCCGTCAAATGTCTTACCTGAAAAAAAGAATAAAAATGATATTTTATTCCAAGTACTAGAAACGCATGCAATCTGGAAGATATGGTCAAAACGATGGAAAATAAAAGGCAAGAACGGAACAGCGGGGTGCTTAATTATATGATTGCGTTTTGTTCGCACTTCGGAGCGTGTAAAAATAATCATATAATTTATTTCGTGATGACCCAGTTCTTGACTACAATGCTGAGGAGGTGAAGAAATTAAGAGTGACTCAAAATACTAGAGCGTCTGAAAGAAGGTGAAATGCTGTGAATTGGGTTAACAGAAAGTGGATGGCGACAGAAGACAGTTTTATTTGGTAACTGTTACAGTAGTTATGTGGCATTGCCAAGTACATTGCAGTGAATCACAATATAAATAATGACTAACAATCTCTTTAAAGCAATGTCATTTTTATGACTTTGAATAGGAAACTTCTACTGTATAAAAATTAGCCCTTTCTATTAAATCACGTATGATGAGCAATGGCAATGTATAAATAGGATTAAAGTAAATAAATTCAAATTATACACTTGAACTAAATTCGCGAAAATTGAACGATAGAATATGGAAAAAGTATATTGTTGGAGTATTTAGGTCGAAACGTTTTGAAAAACGCCCAAACTCAAAATCACAAATGCAGAGATGATTGCTATCAAATAGGAGTTAAAATTCAGTAAAGTAACCCGAGCAGGAGCGACGACCTCAATAACAGAAATTGGTATGAACTAGCCTTGCATAAGAGGTAAAATACCAAAAAATAATACCAAAAACTTATATGCAGAATACTTGAGGCATAACATGCTTAGGTATTTCAATACCAAACGAATTATAATTGGTTATGCATTTGGTATTGAAATTCAATCTAATAACTGAGTATGTTATAGCTCAAGTATTGTGCATATTAGTTTTTGGTATTATTGTTTTGGTATTTTACCTCTTATGCAGGGCTACTTCATAACAGAGTATGGTATCAATAATAGAATTAGGTATTATTGAGCCAATTTCTCTTGCTCGGGAATAAATCAAAACAAAAGTACTTTTGTTATTTTTGAATTGTACTTTTTGTGATAGATAAACTTGTTATAAAAACGCGGCTTAGCAGCAACACGATCAATCGCACTCTTTTTTTATCACCTATCATGCCATATTTGCGCTTTTACGAGATCAATCAAAATTTTCTTTTTTATTCCCTATACCTCGTAATGATTACAAAATGAACAACATTATTACTAGAAATATGTTTTTTTTTGCTATTTTATACACTCAGTATTAAAAATAGAATAAAAATTCCAAAAAAAAACTTGAAAATATATTTTTTGGCTTATAATTTTTTAAGGGTTAACGATGGCCCTCAAAGGGTTAAAAAAGAGTTCCTAAATGTTCCTTCACATAATATATGCTGCATAAAAACAGTTTTTATTGAAAACATATTATTGACCGCCCATTTGTATGAGAATTGTCCATAATGAAATGGTGCAAGCATACGAGAACTGGGGGTGCTACAAGTAATTCCCTCACAGAATGTGTTACTCAGGGTTGAAAAATGTCATAATCAATGCAATGAAAAACATGGATCTCAGTATATTCTACAGTCAAGCTCATCGCCTCCGTCATCGAGAAAAAATCATTTCCGGAACCAACT
This sequence comes from Armigeres subalbatus, assembly GCF_024139115.2. Classification (NCBI taxonomy): domain Eukaryota; kingdom Metazoa; phylum Arthropoda; class Insecta; order Diptera; family Culicidae; genus Armigeres; species Armigeres subalbatus. The sequence continues at coordinate 139,508,056 of NC_085139.1, read as the reverse complement.
TTCAAATTACAATTCATCCACACACAACTCACCCTGACAGGCTGCTGATTTCGAGCGTTACCGCAATAATGTGAGTGGCCCATTAAACGCGTGGTGAATTTTTGTGATTTGCTGGGTGAATGTGTACATTTCACTGTGGTGAATTTCATATTCTGGTGATGTGGTTGTTTACTCCTCTCCCTCTTCGAGAATGTGAGATCGATTTCAAGAAGGGAAGAAAATAAATAAATTAAATAAATGATGAACTTCTCTTTTTTGAAAAAATCACGTTAATAAAGATTAAAAAAAATAAATATTGAATTAAAAAATATCACCTTCATCCAGTGCTGCCGAATATTTACAACCCTGGAATTTCCGTAGAATTTTCTGATGGATCCCTACAACATCACGTTGAAATTCCAGATAATCTTTCGTGCCAATGATTTTCTTGAAAATTCCATACAATTTCGCATTGAACTTTCGAAAAAAAAATCTCCCAAAACTTAGGAAAAACTCGTGTGAAAATTGCAAAGGATTTACCGTTTAAATTCAAAGAATTTCTTGTTGAAATTGAATTTTTGAACGAAAAAGGGTTGTTTGGCTGAAAGCCATTTGACCGTAGACCATAAGGCTGAAAGTTGTCTGACCGAATAGACCATTTGGCAGAAGACTAAGTAGCCTGAAGTTATTTGGCCGAAAATGTCATTTGGCCGAACAATTCTTGTGCCTGAAAATAACAGTTGATCGACTAGCTCAATTGGCCGAATATGCCTTTTGGCCGAAATGGTTGTTTGAAATTTGGCCAAAATGGACATTCGGCCGATAGTGTCGTTCGACTGAATTGGTCATTTTGGATATTTTTAAGACAACCTTTTGAATTTCGCCAACTTCCTCAGAAAACTCTTGAAGTTTTTACAGAATATTCATTTAGAAACTATGCTCAGATTTTTCACGGGAGCTTTTTTGGAAGTACCAAGTGGAGCTCTTTGGATTTCGCAAGAGAAATTGTTTCTAATATCAGCGAAAAATTCTTTGGATTTTACATGAGAATCTCATTAGAATATTCACGGGAAGATGTTCCAAATTTCTATAGGAAAATATTCGAAATATCTGCAGAAACTTCCTGTTGAGATTCTGTTGAGTACTCTTCAAAATTCACATAGAAAATCCTTCATAATTGTAGGAGCTTGTGACTGGAAAAAGGCTTTAACGTTGACTTTCTCAATCTAGATTTATTAAGACAACTAGGTTGGCATAACTAGACGTTAAAACAGAAAATGCTTGGTAATTTGGCCGAAAAAGACGTTTGCCCTAACAAGTCGTCTGGCCAAAACGATCGTTTGGCCACATGAATCATTAGGCGAAAATGCCTGTGTGTGGATAATGTGGTCAAAATGGCCACTCGTTTGGCGGAATGGCCTTCTTGTCAAATGACAACTGAACAAAATTACGTAACCTTTTCACTTTTTAAGTCGATACTGGTCTTTAAACCAAAAAACTTTTGACCAAATTCCATTTAGCTGAGCCGAATTGAACGTTTATCTGAAACTCTTACCAGGTCGAAAATGGTTTAACCGAAAATGTAGTTTTACCGAAAGCGACATACAGCCGAAAGGAACATTCGGTCGAACTGGTAATTTGGCTGAAAAAGTTGTTTGCCGTAACAGGTCATTTGACTGAAAATGCCGTTCGGCCGAAAAAGTCGTTTGACCGAATAGTCCATTTAACCGAAAATGCCGTTTGGTAGGAATGGTCATTTGGCAGAAACAGCCATTTGGCCGGAAATGTCTTTTCTGCAAAACAACCATTTCGGGCTAATGGCATTTTTGCGAAAAGGGTCGTTCAACTGAATTGATCATTTTGCTGATAAGTCGTTTAGCCGAATAGATCATTTGTCAGAAAATTTCGTTTGGCCAAAAGGGTTAATTTGCAAAAAAAAGGACATTTTCGGGCCAAATGACACTTCCTGCCAAATAATCATTCTTACCAACGGCCAAATGGCCCATTCTGTCAAACGACCATTTTGGGCTGATGACCTAGTTGGCCAAATTACTATTTCGGCTAAACGACCTGTTAAAGACTTTTTCGACCAAATTACCAGTTCGGCCGTATTTTGCTTTCAACCAACGGAATTTGCAAGAATTATCCTATGGACAATAGGGTAAAATACCCAATAGTGGACCCCCTAGTAGCGAAATTTTGCTCTTATCGTCACAAGGAGTAGAAATTTTCAACATATTAATTCTGCTTGACATCTAACACCAAGTTCTGCATCTCCTCTTCACGATACATACATAAAACACTCAAATACACGACGTTATTCGTTGAAATTAACATTTTAAAGTCTGACTGAATTCGCCCTATAGTAGACTATAGGGAAGCAAATTCCTATTAGGGGGTCCATAATAGGAATTTGCTTCCCTATAGTCGACACTTCATTTGATTTTTATGTTCCGTTTCGGGACGTTCTTCTTCCCTATTATGGACCCCCCAAAATATTCCTATAGTGGACACTCTCGTGTTTATTTTTTATAGAATTGCAAAAAATCATTTAAATTTACTTTCCATAGCATTTCCAATGCATGTAATCGAATCATAGGACTGTAAGGTAGGTTCTCCCGATGGAATTTTATAGCAAAATGTTTACATTGTGCTGTAATAATGCAAAAATGGCTGGAGGGTCCACTATTGGTTGGGGGTCCACTATTGGGCACTTTACCCTACTCTAGTCGTTAGATAACTGAAACATGTTTACGTTTCAGTTAGCGAATGTCGTTCGATAACTAAAACGCATTCTGTCAGTCGACGTCAGATGCAATAGAAGTGCACCTGACTGTGCAGCGCAATGCAGCTATCATCGACTTTGACATCGTTTTGAAGTTCAGCGGTCTGATTACTGTGAAACTGACGCCGACAACGCCGTCGCCGCCGTCCAAAATCCTGACCAACGCCGCAACCGCCGAATATCGGACCGGCGCACACCTCTACTCAGTGACGGAGTAAAATTATATTGTCGCTCTATTTCCCACAGAAAGTTTACTCAATTTCCATCAAAAGCAGGATTACTCATAGTGTTGAGTAGTCCTGCTTTTAACGGAAATTGAGTAAAATTTCCATCGGAAAGAAAGAGAGGGCAATACAATTTTACTCAGTTACTAAGTAGATAAAAGTTAGCGTGCATTCGTAGAACAAATTCAGCATCAACGATGAATTAATGTTTTGGTTTTGAAAAGAGACATCGAATGATGCGGTTTTCAAATAATTAAAATCTATCCACATTTGACATCAGGTAATCAGAGAGAAAAGGGTATATTATTCACAAAATTTTCCAGAAATAAATAACTGGAAAACGTTTAATCATCTAAATGTGACTCATTGGTCGTCATAATCTGGGGTCGTATCAAGTAATGATACTAATTGGCAACCTAATGTTGCATAAAGAAGAAGAAACAGGAAAGATGAGATTTGAGAGAGAAAAAAAAGCACTGAGATAATATTACTCCTCTCAAAAATTTCAAAAAAAAAATGATTATCAATACGGAGTCGGAAATTTCTCATACTGAATAATAATCACACCATTTCGATTTGAAATTTTATTCAGTGATATTGCACTTCATACACAATATAAGAAATTTCCGACCCCGTACTGCTAACCGTTTTTAATTAAATTGTTTCTAGAATTTTCGAAAACACAATTTATTCTTGGATATCATGTTTCTGCTTCTTCTTCATGCAACGTTTTTTTCGCCAACAATAGTTAATAAAATTTCTTTCTAGACAGCAAAATATTTGAGTGTTTCAATGTTGGCATGCTGATCAATGTCTAGCTATAGTTTTAACCTTTTATCAAGTTAGATTTCGGACGACTTGCGGGACTTGCGCCTCTGTGTGGTCTGGGTCTCAATGAACTACAAACGGCCGAATTGTTGATTCTCAACTGTTTCGCGATCCATCTGTGGAACAGGCCTGGATTTTCCATGAACGCGCTCATAATTTTTGTCGAAGGCTTGAAAGCCATCTTGATAACCACTTGTGACAAATTGTTACCAAATTTTGAATATATCAACATTACAGTCAAATTTCATCAATTTTTAGCCTTGCAAAAAAAAACTATAATGAAAGCATTGCCTTTTGTTCGATTAAGTTCAATCGTTAATACTTCAAAACATACTGAGGTGTAAAAAATAAAGCTATGTCCATTTAGAATCCGGAATAACAAAATCATCTGTATCTCGGTAACGGATTGACGTACAAATAAGGTTAATACATCAAAACAAAGATAATTTACAGTACTTTAAGGAAACAATTATGATTCAAATAATTTCTTTCTGTTTCTAGTGAAAATTCGCACTTTCTTCTTTATTCCTCTCATCAAAAGTTGCACACCTCCGAAGTCAACTTCCTTGGCACATTTGTTCCACATTTTGGTAATCTGAGTCACGTCCCGAGCTGTTTTTCCACTTTTCTTAAGCTTCCGTTTCATTACTGCTCAAAATGTCTCGATGGGCCGGATCTGTGGGCAGTTGCGTGAATTTATTTGAAGGCAGTTGCGTGGATATATTTTATCGATGAAATCTTCGTTATTATCGCGGTACCACTGGATGACTTTCCGGCTGTAGTGGCAACTCGCCAAATCTGGTCAAAACTTCACGGGACCTTTATGGGCTTTATGGAAGGTAGACCGCGGTTTTTGAGACATTCCTCCTTGTACAGCTTCGAGTCCATCGTCTTATTCGTCACAAACACTTAGGTCTTTGCTCCACAGCTGCATATCCCTTGCCAAAATCTTCTTCTTTTTTTTGCAAGTTTGTCCAAAAAGCAAACTTAAACTTCGCAGGAACTACTCCTCGTGCCATCGCCATGTAGAATTTTTGGCTAGGAAGCTGTCCGAAATCCATTTTGATGTAGGTTCCATCGTCGATGAGCAGGATTATCAACGTGGGTGTGCAGATTTTTTTCTCTCCTTTCGGCTTCCATCTGGAATAATTTTTGACTCGCTGCACGAAACATAGTGAAATTTATACAACAGCAAGTGGGTGCCTAGGTAGACAAACCGCCGTAAAAGAATTCTTGCAGCGGTCACTTTCCGTTCCGCTGCAATACAATAAATGATTCCGGATTCTAAATGGACATAGCTTTATGGGCTCCTGACGGTACTCGGAATCGATTGAGCCTATAGAACGAGATGCACTTTTTTGTTGGGAAAAATCAATTCTAGACACGTTAAACCACTGCAGTTCATCAACGAATCAGGAATAAGGAAAATGTGGCACAAAAATTGTAATAATAAAAATAGGACATCATAAGAGTGCAATTGAATCATGTATTTGAGAAACTGCATAAATCCATTTTACACAATTCCGAGAAAAAAGCAAAAAAAAACTTTTTTAAAAAATTGGCACTATTTTTTTTGATTTGTTTGATACGGATAGTTTTTGACAAAACTTAACAATGATGTTTTCGATCATTGAATAATCTGGGTTCGTTTAGTAGTTTATCAATATCTCATTCCAAAGGCTGAATTTCAAATTATGCGATGGTTTTTTGCAACCTTACTTAATAGTTCGTTGTTTTAATTTTAATAATATAGCACTAGTTGCAGTAACTTAAACTAAATGATTGGCTGTCACATTTGTTTCCACCACTTGATTAAAATTTTACTGCTACTCGTCCTGACATACTTCTGTTGAGGTGAAAATACGCATCGGTAAAATTATAATCAAGTGGTGTGATAAAATAGGATATCACTAATTCGTCTTATAACAAGTGAAGACATTTCCCTAAAAAAGTTCAAAATAATTTCCTATAGGAAAACCGTTTCTCTGTTTCTACATGCTCTGACACCGCCCATAATATCAAACGGACCTGCTTCAGCAGTTAATCATTTCTATTCAACATTTTAGCAAGTTCAACATATTAAGTTTCGAAAGAAGTTTATGTGGATACATTTTCGGAAACAGAGAAATTTCACGCCAAATCGACGCACGGTTGACAACACCCTTTTAGAAAGCAGTGAAACTGTGCGGGCTTTGTGAAAAGCTGATGAGATTTAGAAGGTGTGATTTGAGATTTAGCCGTGTGTCCCACTAATTTTCTTTATATACTTTCTTAAAGGATTTTTTCCAAGTTGTTGGAGTTCTTCACTGACACAAAAAAAGCTTTCGAAAGGAAAGCCTGCGCACCATCTATGGTCGGATGTAAAACAGATCTGCCGTAATCTGAAAAAGTGACGTATACGCCATTTTCCAAAAATGGTGTTAACGAGTACTACTCATCGAGCTTTTTAACAGAAAAATGGAAAACATGCATGTTGTAAAATGGCTGTTACGTCACTTTTCCAGATTACGGCAGAGATGGCGGACGGTACGTGGAGAAGACGAATGAACCACGAGTTGCGTGCAAGGTGGGTCCCGTAGCATAGTAGACTACACGTTCGCCTAATAATCGAATGGTCATGGGTTCGATTCCCAGCCTCTCCACCAAACTCTTGTCAGTCACCAGAAGCGCAGTCCGCACGGTGGCGTTATGCGGAACGCGCCTCACCGACACGGCTCCCTGATGACGACTGACAAATGGGCATAATGGACTCACGATAAGATGGACTGGCAACGACATCAATGACGTATTAAGGATATCTACAAATAGAAACTGTGTGGATTATGTACAGCAAACTACCACAGTCGATCACGACACAGTAGCGGTTAAGAACACTACCAAATAAGTACATGAATAAATACAAAGGTATGATCAGTTGTTTGGAGATCCATCCATCGTTCATATCGTGAAAATCGGACGAATGCTGTACTACGATTAACTACGATCCTATATTGAGCTAAATGCTTTGAAAAACTTAAATTCGATGTTCAGAAATACAGTCATTTATTCGTTACGAGCTTTGGTTCATTCGGGGATATTTGCAGTAATCACTAATCCTCAGTTATTGTATTTATGTCTTTTAAGTTTTAATTGATTCCTACTTGAATTTTTTTCATAAACAAAATTTCAAAAACACACGATTTTCCATTAAAGAAATAATACAACATTTCCATAAATAAATCAAAATTAGCAATATTTTCCACAAAATATTTTTCATCAACACAAAATTAAAAATTTCTCTCATAAAATAAACAAAGACCAATATTGGAATTTTTCAATTACATCTTGTTCTTCATTGATTTTTGTTTTTAATTTTTTAATAGAGTCAAGATTTTCTTGGAAAATCTCGCAATTATTTCCTGGGTTTATGGAAATTTAGAATTTCTACAATGGAAAATTTTGTTTTTTAACCGAAAATCCTTAATAATTATGTTTAAAATTGGTTATTATTTTCTTGGTTTTTGGAAATATCTTAACACTTTATGGAAAATATCTGATTTTTCAAGGGGAAATTTTGTTTAAGTCATTTCAGAAAGTAAAAATTAAATAATAACGGAGTTTGAAATGTCCTTTATTAAATGAGTTTTTTTATAAACAAGTGTAACAGACCAACTAATTCATTACTACAAATCCAACAACGCATCATACTGCATCTTATCCGTCATTAACAGTCTTATTTGTTTTATTATGTTTTATTTCAGATCACTTCAGCCAATTAAGGTAAGGCTAAGCTCTATTCATCTACATACAACTAAAGATATTTTAAACAGCAATCAATTTTAAACAGCAAATAATGGAAACGCTTTGTTCGCCTAGTGTATCAGATAAAGATCCCCAACGATGATGCTTTAACGATTATTCTTCAACGAGTGAGTCGATGATAAATCTATTCAGTTTTCTAATCTTTTCAACCCAATGGAAACGAAGCGATACTCCCAGATCAACCCAGAGCGTTCTGAATTCAGAAAAATCTCAAGAACGCACAACCACCCGTGGTTTCGATTGATTTGTGGAATCTGACAACCGGCGCTCACTTCTCGTGCATATACTCAATAAGGTTCAATAACATACCCATCAAGCAGTGCCAGTGCTTCCAAAATGTTTACAGAGAAAATAAATCGGAAAAGGGTGGCGGCTTCTTCCTCCACATCGAACTGGCTTCAGCTTAGATCATTCAACCAACGTCAGCGAGTCGGTGTGCCGGTGAGAAACAGTCGCGGAAAGTGAGGCTGAGGCAAATAACTATAATCAAAATGTATTTAGTTTACCCTCCGGGGCTCTTGTGCGAGAATCGCGCTGGGGAGATTCCGCGCGCAAAGCTAACAATCATTAGTAAAAATGTTCCGTTCAGGCAGGAGTCTACCAGCCACGCGAAGTAAAAGTTCAATCAAAAGCGAAGCAATCGGTCAATTGTAAGCACTGAACCAATAAGGCGCGGCACGTATTGGGAAGCAATTATTGGTTTGTGTATACACACATTAGTGAGCGCCGAAATGCAGCTCTCACTTAAAGCTCACTTTTCCTACACAGGCGTTTAACTCTGCTGGAAGACTACACGCCACATCTGCTCGGCGAAAAAAGAGCATCGTAGAATGGGTTAGTTGAACTATGATTTGAACCCGAAACAGCCAACACCATATGTTGGTATTTCATGGAGATTTTTTGCGCGATGTGAACTCCTTGTAAGTTGTACTTGTTGGTAATGGAAGCTTAATTTAAATCGAGCAATTTCAACTCATATGTATAATTGCTTTTGATCGCAAAAAAAACCTTTTAGGATACCTTCTAGTTTTGCGTATGACTGTCTGGATTACTGTAATTAATATTGCAACGGTTTTAGCGAGAAATGAAAGCAGTGAACTTTTAACCCGTGCTGAGAAATATTTATTTTTGGATGATTTTTATAAATTTGAGAATGAATCATTTAACTTGAACGAACAGATATCATGCTGCAAGTAATGGAGTTGCATAAATAAGTTATGTTAAAAAAACAAACCATTACTCAACCGGCGGATAGCACCGCTGTGAAAAAAAGTAACATTACACAACACCGGCGAGATCGCGTGCATGACTCAAAATGAAGCAAATCTCAAAGTTACCGGCGATACCTTTAATAGTTTGTGAAAGCTGATCTTCGATCATCAACTTTTTCATTGAAAAGTTTGTTTTATGAAAAGAAGTGTTCACTTGTTAGGTTGAACAGGCGGAACAGTGACGGAGATTTCATTTCAGAAGGACATATTGATATTAGGACACACGAATGAAATGTACACCATAAAACTTGAAAACATATTTCCCTGTCTAAATCAATCTATGTAAAGCTTCAAACGAGGATAACACTTCGTCTGCAAACCTAATACTTGCTTTATATGATCAAACATTGCACGCTGAAAACCCAGACATCATTTGCATGTGCTAGCCCTGCAGTACATGTTGTAATCCGTTGAATATTTCTTGATAGTCCTAAATCGAAGAGTTTATTTCATATTTTTGTTCCTGGATCAATGTCCGAAGAGGTCATCTTAATTTGGAAATCATCCAGATAAATTTGAAATAAACACACTAAGTTATAAAATATGATTTATGTATTGTCCACAATGGTCATTTATTGTTATTAACATAAGGATTACTTCAATAATATTCTTTATCTTAATTATGCCGCCGCAGCCCGTTGTGATTCGAGCTATAAATCTTGCTTTGCCATTTTGCCGAAACAAAAAAAACAGTGAGCAAAATGATCACCATAATCAGCAGGTCGCACTACGCCGTTATGCTCGATCTAGCAGTGCATTCCGCCAAGCGAATGAGTTCTTCTTAATTATTCGATGGCGGGGATTTTAAAAACCCCGCCAGACGACAATAAAAGTCAAACTTATCCAACGCATATTCCCAGCTTTGTAATTCCTTAGTCGGCAGTTATTCCTTCGATTCTTGCCCACCTGTGGAGCCGGTCACAGCTGGTTGAAGCATATACGTCCGTCGTTCACAAGACAACCGACTTCCACCGAACCGGCCAGAATGGCGGTAACGGTGGCGGTGAGTTATGCCGAAAGGAAGTTGCTACTGTGTTGCTCTTACATCATTTTTCTTCGGCAACGACAACGGTGATGTCAGAAACCGACAACTTCCAGCTGAGTCTGCCACGGCTTCGCCACAAGAACATGATCTTACGCTGCACTGCGTACCTGCAGAATGCGATGCATGATTCTCAAACGTGGCCCAAGATAAATCGGAACAGAGCGCGTGAGGGTGCCATCACATTTTAATTAACTTGTTTCCCTTTCTCGGTGGGTCCGAGTATGCGTGGTCCATCCCATGTTAAAAGGTTGTTGTCACGATGTCGCACCGGGCGTAAATTCTCGCGAACCGATTTAGCGCAGATCCTCTTGCTCAGCATGAGGCCACCCTTCCAAAGTTCCAACCAAGCGAACGCGGCAGGCAAGCGATAAACCGATTAACCGGCCCAGTGAAGATTGTTTGGTTGGTGGTCGGTTGGTGGTTTCCGGTCACAGGTGCACCTCCGCGTGCACTCGGAACGCATCTTCGTGGGAACTGCGTTATTACATTTTATCGGGCAAAGAACTCGCTTACTGTTGAACGAGGGAATGGACGATAAAACGTAGATCACAAGAACGCTACGTGTGAGACCTCTAAGACGATTTGTGGCGACAAAAAGTTGAAAAAGCAACGGTATTTTTCTCGTATATGATTTTTCGCTTTTAACGTTCGTCAAGGTAGTGTAGGGTCGTCATTGACCCTTACTATTATTTGAACCATATTATTATTTAATAGTTTAAAACTGGAATAACTCTACAGAAACACATAAAGCTGAAAATTGACTTCCCGAAAACTATAGATGGCTGTCAGATTAAGAACGTTAGAGCGTATGAAATCAAATTAAACATGGGTTCCATAATTAGCTCAATTACCTTAAAGCCAGGAAAAGAAAGTTCTGATTCTAAAACAAACAGACCGAAAGAAGAAACAATTGTGTGCACCGAGAAAACCGGCAAAAGTCTGTGAAATTTTGAACAACCGGTTTCTGGGCAACTTTTTGTTTACTTTTTCTGTTCACACCGAATTTCAACAGTTTTGGGTTTATTCTTTCCCTTTCTGTTCTTGCGCCATAACTCTTCCTTGCAGTTTGCACCACCAACAAGCGGGCTTGTTGAAGCTGCTCAGCTCGCTTCGCCTGGCCCGAAGGAATGGCTGCGTGTGCACCGCTAACGAGACTCCGTGTATGCATTTCCGGCATAGCTTTGAGTGCGCTTCGGGCGACGCTTTTCTTACCTCGAACCTTGGCCATGGCTGAGCATTGAGCTCTAATTATGGGCAGTGTTTGCTGATATGAGATGCAAGGTCATAAAAAGAACCTGTTTTTTATATAGCTCTGATCAGTTTTTACGCTCCATTTTGACGCTCGGACGATTAAAAGAAGTGCGTCCTTATTTGTTTTATTCGATTACAGTGATAGTAAAAGAGTAAGAATATAAAGTTTACAACTAAATTATCTTTGAAGTCAACATATAGATAGGGTGTCAATTTCGGTCCTTCCTCACTAGACTCATAATAAAAACAAAATATCTAGAGCAAAAGGACTCCTTTTCCATTCGTTGTGAGATAACATGAATATAAGATCGAAAGATGGAACAGTTGGAACAGTTATTACTCAAGCCTCAAAAATATCCTTCAAGACTACAGCTCTGATAGTCAGCCAGTAGTTCAAGTACCATTCTGAGTCATCCAAGTCTCATCATCAATAACCACGACTAATGTTCCCATTTGTCTCCTTTCTCCAATCGGGTTTTCAAAATTCAAAACCCGTACCGGCACAGTTTTGACAACTTTTGGTTTCTCGGATAGTTTTTGGATGCGTCATGCATATTTGTCAGGTAATTTGTCGTGCTTGTCACGGTGGTTTTGGCATGTGCCGTTATACCCTATGGCAAGCCGAATATACGGGACAAAACAAAACCACCGATGTTTAATAATTATTGAAATCATTATTTGATTTCTAATAGTGGATATTTCTGGAGTCTCCTGTTTGCCTTGCGAGCAAAGGCGTAGGTCCATCCAAAGATTTTTTTTGGATGGGAAACATTCTTGGTTCCCTGGGTATAATGTTATCCATTGTACTAATAGATTAGACTTGTGCCCCTAAGTATTTGTGACCGGCAGCAGCGTAAGGCAGTGGCAATGAAGGCGTCACGCCGTTGGCAATATTCGGCGGTGGCTGCGTGTATCGACGTGAAGAATTTTGAACTGGAACAAAAATCCCCACGCTACAAAACATATCGTGCTTTTTATTAATTTTAGGTTTTTTGTACAACTAAAAACTAGCTACAGTTGAACTGATGGGGTGTATAATATCCTATTAGCTGTAGCTTGAATCTTCACAAAATAGTCCCATCTTTTCCTCTAGAGCGTGACGCAATGTATGAACGTTCTGTGACTACATTAAATAGTACGTCACAGTGGATATAAAAGGTGAAATGCTTTTTTGGTACATAAGATGCCTATTCAACTGTTTTTAACCCATTATATCTAAAGGTGTATCACAACTGGATTATAATGTTTTAATATTCCGCTGAAGTACCTAAAACATCTGCAGGAATATTAAATGCATCGGGTTTTGTTAATCATCTCTGAAACATTTTCAGCACATCTTTGGGTTAAAAAAGTATGAAAATCGCTGTTGCGTTGTGTTATTGTGCAATTGTGCAACGTCCATCCAATAATGGCTAACTGTCGATCTTTCCAACGTTGATTACAGAACGTGGGTGGGCTGAGGTCAGTTTCGAAAATGTCATGAACTGACTATTATTTTGGCAACACACACATGTAAATTTTGCTGAGAAATGCCTGAGATATTGCCGAGTCAAATTCGGATTAATAGTACATGGACATCTTGAATGTGATTTTTATTTTACCACTGTAGGAAGTTTAATAACTGATAGGTTACCTTACCTCGGCTTGTGTTGCCAAATTTTCGGCGTGAAAAATGTAATCCGGCGGCGCAGAGTCAACCGTGATATGGCGCCGCCGACACTTTGACCGAGAGGAGAAGTTATCCCTCACGTAATTAGTGTACGGCCCCTGACATCGCACGTCGTAACTTGACAGACGCAATGGCTCTTTTCTGGAAAGTTCACGCATAACATATTATGGAAATTGCCGCTGCAAGCATTATTTCGATATCAAACATATTGAGGACTGCCACCCACAAAATAAATTCCAGTATTTTAAAGGCCTTGTCTACTTGTGCAGAATGAGTAACTTGCAAGCTAGTTGGGAGTCGAAGATGACTCCCAAATTTCTCATCTGCGTCCTGCGTTCGATCTTTGCCTGTCATAGTCAAAGACAATTAAGTGATTGTCAATCTATAAAACTTCAGTTGATGATGCACAAAATTGAAAATGATTCAAGCGGATTTTGCAGACAGTGATAATCGTAGATTGTGTTGATACGGATTTTTTGGATTGACCGCGTTGCGTTTCGTACATAAAACAGGTCACGTAACAAAAGTGTAGTGAAAACTACCATAGGAGATGTGTAAAAACTATTCCATAAGATTTAGCAACACTTTTCAAAATTAAATGCTGCCATCACTATCAACACCGCAAAACGTTGAAGTCTGTACATTACTTTGAGTTTGATGACACGTTTCGAACATGTTTGCTTATCAATAGTTTTTCACTTCATTTTATTGTCACTAAAATAAAAGTGCAATCAGGGAATCAATTTTGCTTGGATGCGCATGCGAAATTGGCGATTAAAGGTTGCATAAGAAGAAGAAGTCGAAGGATGATATTTGAAAAAAAAATCACGGAGAAGCATACGGGAAGTTTTTTGAAACTCTTCTAAAAAATTCTAGAAACAATTCAATTAAAAACGTAAAGCAGTACTGGGTTGGACTTTTAGTATACTGTGTATCAAGTGAGATACCATAAAATAAAATGTAAAATTGAAAAATTTCGTTTATTGTGCAGTAGAAGGAAAGTCCAACCCCGTACTGCTCGCCGTTTTTAATTTTAATTGCTCCAAGAAATTTTGAGAAGGGTTTTAAAAAACTTCCCTTATGCTTCCCCGTGCATTTTTTTTTTTAAATATCATCCTTCAACCTTTAATCGCCAATAAGCAACAAAAGAGAACCAACGACAAAGCTTTAGTTTTGTCAGAGATAATAATGACAAAGATCCGAGAAAAATTGTCAGCAACAAAAAAGAAGACAATTTTGTTGCTAACTTTTCATCCCTTTATTTTACATCATCTCTAAAGCAAATTTCGGTTTTATGCCATCGTAGTTTTTGCTTTTATGGAAATATTCGAGAATCTAACTCTGATTACAAAAAAGCATCGTATTCGGAAATACAGTCGACTTTCTACATCTCGATGTTCTACATCTCGATATCTCTTCCTATGTCGATGGTTTCCTCAGTCCCTTCAATCTACATACATTTGGTCTTTCTACATTTCGATAACCTCCCCATCTCGATATCTCTCTATCTCGATGGGTTCTGATCATATTTTGTTCATGATTCACTCTCCTTATGTCGATATGTTCAATTTTTTAGGCTACTAGACCATCTTCCCGATCAGGAATGCATAACAAAATTATAACTCAATTCTATCAATTGTTGTTATTTAAAACAACGTGTGTTATTATTAGATAATTCGACAAAAATGTGTCTTCGGCCAATTCTATTCCATATCAAAAGTATAACAACATTAGTTATGTATATTTTCGCAAAATAATTGCCTACATTTTTCGTAGACATTGGAAAAAAAATCGCAGGTAATCACCTTCAGTATAACTTGAACCCGCTCGATATTAATTCATAGCTGGAACAAAGTTAATCGCCTACATTATGGATGGAAATCTGTCGTAGTAGCGTTCAGGATTTCTATCCGTGATGTAGGCAATTACCTTGAAAGTAGATTTTGGTACAGACAAATTATGTCAATGTTTGTTATAATGTTGATATGAAGGTATCACCCTCTGTTCTAATTATGTTACGGCTTGAGGTATTTTTGATATAATTTTTGTTATTTTAACAACTAACCAGCCAATTTTATAACACATTTTGTTACAATATTTTTCTGAAATAAATAACACCCCTTGTTATAATTTTTTTTAAGCATTATTGATCGGGTTTGGACAATGACAAACACATCAACATCAGGAAACGAAATTTGTTTTGTTGACGTTTTTCATAGCAACAAGCCGTTTTGGATCTATTACCCATTTCAATTTTCCTTCCATTTCTCGATCTCTCCCTATCTCGATGGTCCTTTCAATATTGAGATGTGGAGTGGCGACTGTATCAGATCATGCAACGCAAATGATTCTTGTCATATTGTGTTCCGATTCTGACGAAGGCGTTACTCGAATATTGATTTCCTGAGTGCAATACAAATGATTAAAACACAATGCATAAAGTAGTCTATTATAGGGGAACTGTTCCGTTTTCCATCTCACTGAAAATATATTCATCTCATTGCAAAACAAAGTCGCTTCTTTTTTCTAACAAGCGTGCTCAGGCATTGAAAAAAATCAGATCATGAGTAAAAATCGGCTAAATTCATGCCAACTTGATGCTCTAATGCGACCTAATCGCTGATGCTTTCTAGATCGTTGAAATTTGGCGTTCGTTGATTCAATGTTTAAAGATCTTCATCGCTCACCAATGGGAGACAACTGAGCGAGGCAAATCACTTAGTAACCTAACAATGAGTGTTCTTGCCACACGTTGTTAGAAAAATCTCTTCAGACATTAGGAAAATTAAGTCCACTATGAGAATGGAACTCTGATACACTGCATGAGAGGCTTTGATACTTTCTCTCCTCCATCCCAGCTACTTGAAAGCAGAGTGAATAAAGCAAAACACCTTATGTGTTTTGGTTTTATTCTAGTAGAGCAAGCGTAACACAAATGCTCCAGTCGTAGCTTCCCTGGATACCATACCAAGTTTGGCTTGGCGAACTCTGTTGCTCGTTGTTTACGCAGCAACGATCGCTCATAATCGTTGTTTGGTATCCACCTGAGCAAGGCTGTTCACTCACTGGCATAGGATGCTATGATTGAATTGAAAAAAATCACAAAAATAAGAAACAAACCAAATTCCTTTTCATTGTTTTGGTTTTGGTGGGATGAAAATAGGATCTTTAGGATGAAGTGTCGAACCGTTCCCCTTCTTGCAAAACTGAAAAAAAGTTTATTCGATAAAAAAATAAAGTCTATTTAATTACAATACCTGCAACAAAAGCAAAACAGATTGTTATAGTTCTCAATGTTATATTGGCCCAAGATGGCTGCTTTCACATGTCTCTGAATATAATATCTTATAAAAAACTAAGTTCTAAAAGCTTCAGCTACTCGCTTTATCCTTGATCTGGATTCAGGTCAGATTTCTATCGATTTCTTTTTTTTTTGTTAAAGCTTCGTCGCAACGAGCCCCTGAGTCTGCCTCTGCTGCGATGTCAATGTCGATGCTCTTGCGAGAATGTGTGGTCGACTCACCTCCATTTACCCTTTCGAATTTCTGTTGACAGCGGTTTTTGATGCCATGGAGCTCGATTTGTTGATTAAAATTTGCGGCTTCTGCGCGACCTCTGCTGATACGCACCAAGTATCACTGGCGTACAATAACACAGATTTCGCGTTAGCGTTGAGTATTCGGTTCTTGGTCCGTGCTCCTATATCAATACACCATCCGACGATAAATGACTGCCAGAATATTGTAAGTCATCAACCTTCTACACTGCCTGCCCGGCAACCGTGAAGTTGGAGGGGTTGTTCGTGTAGACGTGGGCTTTGTTGACGTTAATGGTGGAGCGCCGTAGTGCAGCTTTCGTCCAGGTCGTTTAGCTTACTCTGCATATCAGAGCACCGTTACGCTAGTATCTTTAGCAACATCAAATTGAAGTCATTTAGGTGCTTTAGTAGTAGGCTGTCAGAGCATACCATGGTTTGGTTCATGATCAATTGCACCAACAATGATCTCTTCAATTACGATGATAAAATAGGGATTAAATACGTCCAGCGACAACCCGCATGGTGTCTGACAAAAGACCGTCATACGGAATTCTGCATTTAAAAGCTTCGTACTACGTTTCGATGAAACCGATGATGTTCCACAGATTTTTGAGGTTCATACGATCGGAATCTTTTTGGTAGTCAATATACCAAATAGAGGGATACTTGGAATTTGTAGATCTGACCCAGGATAATACGGAGCGTAACAATTTGGTCCACACATGATCAATCACATCTCCTATATTCAATTTAGGCAAACTTTGCATAAAACTGTGAGTAAAATAAGTAGTAACTGACTTGTAGCGTCTTCCACAGCCTTGCTCCACTAAGGTGTCGTGAGATATCGTACAGAAGGCGAGTGTCACCAGTTGTTGTGGGTTTCTCCCGTTCGTCGGCTAGGGAATCCATTCACGCTCGCTTGGCCTGTCTGCCGTTGATGGGTCTCCAATTTGGCTGATCTGGTTCTTGCCTGCTCTACTGCGACCATTGCTTCTCTACGCTCCTCAGTCTTCCACCAGGTTGCTTCAGTAATCCACTCTTTCCACTGAGTGCACACTTGGTTCGATAAAGGCATTCTTGATTGACGTCCATTGCTCTTCTACGCTGCCAACTTCGCTGTCCAAGTCTCTAGTTCTTCAACAAACGTTCTCTTCACAACTGGATCTACAAGTCAGCGTGTTTTGAATCGCCGTCCGAGTCTTTCCTCCCACCGATGAATCTTAGCAAGTCGTAATCTGATCTTGCCAAACAAAAGACGCGTTGCGTTTATTTCGGACATCAAGAAGGTTTCGCCTCCCTTTTCGACTGATGCAGACCTTGTCGTCCCATGACGCACTCGTCCGTATCCGATCTTTGCATTGAGGTCATCAATGTTCCTAGGAATCATTATCTTACTCCACAAGCATTCCAAGGTAAACAACGTCCTCAACACCTTCAATCACATATCCTACATATCATCTTATTTCTATTTCGATCCGTAATAATCTACTTCGTATTGGTAGAGTGATGGATTATATCTATTGTTACTGAAGATTGCCAGTGAGACAAAAAAATACACCATTCCTATGCGATAATTTCCAATGAGGTCGATATCGTCTGCAAAATCCAAGAGGATATGCGTTAGCTCTGCTCAGACGAAGTACATGGTTGTGTGTAGAGGCACAAATAAGCTGCACCTTTACCTTTTCAAATGTTTGGAGAGGCCTTTACCTTTAAAATGATTGGAAATGTATGTTAAATGTTTGTCCGTTAGGATACGGCAGGCATGAAGAATGTTTTTATAGAAGTCGATTTGAAAGCGAGCGGAGGGCAATATTTGTGATGGTATATATCGCACGACCTTCCTTCTGCCAAACTCCCGTGTGAAGGGGGAGGGAAGAATATCAGTGTGGAAACTGATATATCTCCACTGGCGATAGTGAATAAGTTTGTCGTCTTGTTTCTTAGTTTTAAATATCCTGGAGGTGGTCCAATTTTTTGTACTTTCAAAGGTCTGTACGTTCGAAGTCCGTGATCCGAAAAATGTGTATCCACGGCTGAGACAAATTCAGGTAAATTCCCCCGGGCAGCCAAAAATTCAGCTCGATTGGCCAACTACAAGCCGAGATACAAGTTTTTAATTATTGATTGTTTTCTGTATGCATGTATGCATGTTGGAAATAATCATAAAGCCACTCCGCTTGTATAGAGCTTTATATAAAAGTGGTGGCCTTATAAATGTTTCCAACTAAAGTGTGTCTTTTTTCAGTGAACATGCATTCAAAAAATAATCATCAATTGAAAATTTAGCTCATTTTACTGCCGTAATCTAAAAAGTGACGTATGCGTCAATTCACAACATACATGTTTTCCATTTTTCTGTTAAAGAGCTCGATGAGTATTACTCGTTAACACCATTTTAACGTCATTTTTTTCAGATTACGGCAGTTTAGGCTTAGGTCATTTATGTCTAATGTGCATTATGTCTATCGTCCATTCTGTACAACGTATTTATGCCGAGCGTATCTATGCCTAACATCGGGCGCCCACTAGCACATCTAAAGTTCAATAACAACGTAAATTAATGTAATTTTTAATCATCATTACAATTTAATTCATTATTACACAATCGTGTATGTTTGGAATAATTTCGTTTTTTTTTTATTTCAGCGCGTTTGTTTAATTTGAATTTAGTTCACATTGATTCAAATTATTTGTAATAAAAAATAAACGTGAAATATAAAATTATTATTGGTGCTGTAGATATCGATCTACTTCAATTCTCCCAATTGAAATAACGAAAAGCCTAAGCCTAGGCCATCTAAGCCTAGCGGTTAGATGCGCGGCTATAAAGCAAGACCATGCTGAGGGTGACTGGGTTCGATTCGACGAATTGATGCAACGTCTGTATGTGCGTGAGCATGTTTGTAGATACACATTTCAGGTTAAAGCATAGTGTCATATGAGTATTCACTAAGTTCAATCAAATTTTCAACCCTCTAATGTATTTTTTATTGCCCTTTGCAACGCTCGAAGAACATAATCATCACTTGGTGAATGAATATGTTTTTTTTTTTGCTTATTCACGTCCTCTAGAATATAATGTGCTACCGGTATAGATCTAACAGTTTGAATAATCGCCATACTTATATCAACTGCTACTGTTGATCCCTCTCAGTGTTTCGTTTAGTCCAACGGTCCGCTTCTTTGAACAGGCGCTGCATGTTCCACTCGATCGATACTATTTACGTTATCAATTTTCCCATCAGTTTCATAATATACTGCTCGCTTTCATTCTCTTTAGCATAAAATTTAAATTGATTTTCTCCATTCCACTGATTTCGTCTGGGACTCGTGATTCCATCGACACTCCATGGCTTTTACCATCACAACCACCACCACAGGTGAACGAAAGTTTTAAACTACCGTTCTGTGACCAGTGGGGCTGGACTGGACACTTCCAATCCGATCGTTCTCCATTTTGACACAGCATATCGGAACCCTCCACTAAACCACATAACGTGCGAATCCGATCGAAAGAGTAGAAAAGAAAAATATATTCACAATGAATCTAATTAAAAACAGAATGCAAAACCGCAGAATAGAAAGAAAGCTCAACGGTCAATGTCTTTTTATAGCTGTTTTATTATGGTCGCTGGAAAAAAAAACAAAAGTTCTTTGAACTTTCAGTTTCTAATCCCCAAATCATTCGTACCAAGTGTAAATTTTGCACCACACCGCGCCATGACGTTGACGGTTGAACTCTCGCAGACTAAACGGTCTTCCTTCAATTGGATTTGTAAAATCAATTATCGAATATAATTTGCCTCATCGATCGACGTAGTTTAGGGGAAATGCAAAACTCTTATACAGTTGGTCCAATTAGCACCTTTTTACATTTTCATGATGAAGATGAGTGCGCAAACCAGTAGAAAACTCAATGTTGAATGAGTTAGCTTACTTTCATTGATAGTAACAACTAGTAAGGAGCTTTATTTCAGATTTCTACATTTGAACAAATGAAACGAAAGTTTTA
The DNA here is from genome assembly GCF_024139115.2 of Armigeres subalbatus. NCBI lineage: Eukaryota > Metazoa > Arthropoda > Insecta > Diptera > Culicidae > Armigeres > Armigeres subalbatus. Next base: position 139,487,650 of record NC_085139.1, on the reverse strand, counting down.
AACGAAATCTTAACATATGACGTTTGCTGTAGTAAAACTAAATCATCTATTGAGTTATAAGCTTGAATGAATATTCTGAAATGCCAAATAAACAAAAATGCAAATACATTTGTTTATTTCGATAAGGAATTAACAACAAACTTTAACTAATTAACTATCAATAAATACAAATTAGATTCATAAGAATCGATTGAACATTCAATAAGTAGTTTAATCCAAGATCTAATACTAAACTGAGCAAAAATAAATCTCAAGATCGAGAATAATTAATCAGATAATTCTCATCGCACCTAACGAATGACGGCAAGGCCGGCTGTCTGAGCCGTGCTGAGAAGGAAATAACTTTATTAGTACGAAACGTAAAAAAAGCGGGAAAGAAGCACAGAAGGATGAAAACGATGGATGAAACAAAAACGAGATCAGAACAGTGTGTAAAACTCCAAGCGCCATAGAGATGATGAAAAATGGTACCGATTAATTCACAGTTAGGTGCTGCTGTAGGAGAATACGAAAATTATGCTTGACCGATACGGAACAGATGTCGATCTATGATAATAGATTATTAGGCAACAGTCGACAGGGTTTATTACATACGAGTTGATATATGGAATTGATGTGTCCATTAAAAGAGCCGACATAATGGCCACGGCTTTTAAAAGGTGGTGAGCGGAATCAATGAGGAAATACAAAAAAAAACACTGGGTCTAGGAAGCCTTTCATTTTTTTTCTTTTAACAAAAAGGTTTACCTGTTTAGTGCTTTATTTGCTTTTCGGCTATTATAGACACAATTCTAAGTTTTCCATTTCCGCCACCACAGTAATGGACTGCTTTCTGATGAATTTACTGAAACTTGATATGCAACTTTTGGATTCCAAGTAACACATGTTTGTCTTTTCCATATACTAACTCATCGGTACTGAACGCAGTACCTATCTGATTTATTCTTAATTCGACTCTTCGTCGACAACATCGGTCGAAAAGTTGACCCTTATCGAACCGATATCTATTGACACGAACATCAATTGCCTTCGAAAACTATCCGATAATCAACGATACACTCCGTCATTGCACTCTATTTGTTATCAGTCGTTAGAGCTACATATCTACGGAAGGTCTAGATTATGAATGAGATTTACGCCTACCAATTTCCGTTATCATCGACTCACACTCCATCTCTTCACTTGCAAATCATATAAAACAAACCGCGCCGCGTTGAACGTACATTGTAACGAGTGATTCTATGCCACCGGTGGAATAAATAACAACAGCACTCATCCATCCACAGATCTTGCCATCAACAAGCTTGGTCAGATGCATGCAAATGTAATTTACCAGTTATTCATCCGATCCGAGGAGCCAACCGAAAAGTGCAGCCTCACATTAACCCAGTTCGCCGGCGCATTGGCTATGGGAGAGGCTGACAGAGCGACAGAGCTGCATCCCGGTTAGCCATAATTCAATCATAATAACACTCGCGCGAAGAGAGCGGATGATCCGCGCGGGCACGCTACACGTCGTCCACAGACAGTCGGCAGAGAATGTTATTGTCTATAGGTACTTGTGTCGGATATATTTCGCCCGACCGCACGCTCCAGTAGCCACCAGATATCCGTTAGACTAAGCCGCAAGTTCCGCGCGGTCAGTTTCGCATGGATCACCTGATGAGTAATGGTCCACTCTCAGGCTGCAGTTGTGTAGCTCCAGATTTGCACCGTGATTAACTATGCAGAACTGTGCGACTTTTATGGACCAAATTACTCCATTGTGTCAGGTACCGACGTCAGCAACAAGGTCCACACGTAAACAATGCTCCAAATCTCTGCTTCCCAAACATTCCACATTAATTACTCCTGCTTCGCAGAAATCCAGCAAGCGTAACAGACAAATTTTGCAGGGATTAATTCAGCTGTTGTGGGTGGAGTGTCCGACAAATACGCTGGGATTCACAATTCAATACACGCTCCCTCTTAGCAACTGGAACATTGCCACCCCGCAGCCTAGAATTCATTGAGTACTTTCAGTACTCAACTGTAAGGTTTCTGAGTCAATTTACTGAGAATTCATATCATATGGTGTGACCAGAAAGACATATTCTACGGACAGGGAAGCCGACAAAATTTCCCACCCACACCGGACCGAAATTAGCACGGCTTCCTTTATATACAAGCGAAACATACCACTGAATAAAAGAATGCCGTTTTAATGCATGCACTTGTTCTATATTCGGCCAACCAGATTCCAATCCACTTTCACAACCCACCGTGGCTGATCAATGTGGGACGTGGATGCTAATTTGATGCCCGCAGCTGCAATATCGTAATTTGACCAAAATACAGCTTCGCACCTAAATAGCTGCAAGATTGATTGTTATTAATTTGCCCCGGATGTCCCTAGGGCTTGATGTAAACTGCATTTCGTAGATCAAGATCATCTACGACAAGAAGCACGTACCTGTTATGATGCTTAACAGGAATGAAGAGAAAAAAAACGCTCTGCGCCAAACAACTTGTTTACCTATATTAACTTGAACCGGACAGCTGGCGAGCCAAAGGAGGTAAGAAGAAAGGCCGGAACTAGGTTAGTTGTAGGCGAGCACCGATCGACCAAGCGTTGTCAGAAGGCATGTCATGGTGTTTTCTTCGCAAACTGGCCGACGACGGCCTTCGGTACTTTCTACTTCAGAAGAAACGCCGCGGTAATGAAAATGTTATCTGCTGCTCTACAGCTAAACAGTATACAGAGTGGTCGTCGTCATATACATGAATTGGGTATCGCTGGTACCGTTGTCCCCTAGACAACGTTTTGAATGGACTGCTTTCAGGTGACTGCCAATAAGGCTTTAATTTACGATTGGCTCAATAAATCGTTCTCTTGTGATCACTTCGCGATCATGTCTACGGCTCTCTGAGTGTAACCGTGCTCTTCTAGACGGAATGCTCCGGGAGAATGAGATCCGCTAGTGATTCTCTCCGTTGGAGAGACGACCGCGTGCTCGAGCACGTTGTTGCGCGGAGCAGATCGCTATCATTGGTAAAGATATAGGAGCGCAGTAGAAGGCCATGCGGTGGAGTGGTCAACAAACAGTCAAGTTCGAGGTAAACAAGCCATCGAACCGCTTACGCGAAAAGTAACTGTAAATACGTAGGTATACACGAAACAGAGACGGCCGCGTTGGTTGAAGGCAGGAAGCGTGGGTCTGTGGGTACGGCGGTGAATATGAACCTGGACGAAATCGTTCATGTGTGGCGCGAAGCATTTTCTTCTGTGGCCTGGGTAAGGTGTGACGGTTGAAAGCGATCTGGATTTTATTGGCGCGAAATGTATTTTTGGGAATGGTGTAGGCTTTGATTGATATGTCGAATTAACAAATAAGTTGCACTGCTTCTTAAAATAAACTTTCTTAGATTAGAGCTAAGACTAACTTTACATGTAATTAGTTATTGCTCCGTGAGATTCTTCAGATTTACTTCATCTTTGTATAGTCATGTAGTCCATTAAAAAGTTGCAACAAACCCAACATTGTTGTACATTTAACGGTTAGTTTTACTATTTATGGGAATGTGTGTAATCTGCTGTCAAAAGGTGTAAAAAACCCAGATTAATCCACCTGGCGATGATGATGCCTTTCTCGTGCGGTTAAAAATAGTATTCTGGGCATTACTTCTGAGCCCATTGTCCGATCCGTCCAATTTTCAATAGGAAACAATGGGGCAGGATACTACACTGAGAAAATTCTTCATATTGAATATATTTGTCGCACACATAAATTTTTGCAATTTGGGAACCACACATAAATTCAATAACTGCATATTAGAGACCACACATACATTTTATTTGATTATAGATTCGATTTGTACTTCGCGTTGAAAGTCGTTATGTGTGCCCTAATAAACATCATGAGTTAAATTAATGGATTTTTGCCAATAAAAATGTGTGGAGTTTTTGCAGTGTACGTCGAATGCAGCCTGTTGTGAGGGAATCCGTTTGGCCTAAGTGCATTAAACGTGAGCTAGACTTTTTCACGCGCTCTTTTATGAGAAAAAGTATTTTGGCAATAACTTCCAAGCCCATAGTCCGATCTGGCCAATTTTCAATAGGAAACAAAGGGGCAGTATACTGCGTCGAATGCAACCTGTTGCAAGTAAATTGGTTGAGGATGATTGCAAAAAAGTGAGCTAAACTTTTTGCTCTTTTGGTGCGCGCACACACACATACACAAACACACACACGCACACACACACAGACATCACCTCAATTCGTCGAGCTGAGTTGATTGGTATATCACACTATGGGTCTCCGGGCCTCCTAAATTCATTTTTGGAGCGAACATATAGCCTTTACGTATACTTAGTATACGAGAAAGGCAAAACAGTGAAATTTATAAACCAAGTTGAGTGAGACGTTCGCAGATGAAGTAGTGGTTAGTGTGCTCCACGCGGGAGAATCCGTGAATCAAATTGCGGCGGCTGTGCGATGTCACTTGGTTACTGTTTACAATATAAAACGCTTCCTGGTTGATCTACGAAAATTAAGACGCAGACGCCCGAGTTTGCACATTTTTTTTCTACCATTTGAATGTATCTTTGACAGATACGTATTTCGACCCCACTAGTAAGGTCTTCTTCAGTGTCTTGTACTTGATTCGACTTGTTGCTACGGTTGGTCAAAGGTGACTTGAGTGGAACATCTAGGCGACGATGAATCGGGTGATGTGCGTAGTTCGAGTTTCAGGGGCATGCTCGAGTCCCTTCGAAACGCGCGGAGTGTTACGCAAGGTGATGGTCTTTCGTGTCTGCTATTCAACATTGGTTTAAAGGGAGTAATACGAAGGGCAGAGATTGACACGAGTGGAACGATTTAGGAAAGGAAAAGTGGTTGAAGAACTCGTGTACCTAGGCTCACTGGTGACCTCCGATAACGATACCAGCAGAAAAATTCTAAGACGCATCATGGCAGGAAATCGTACGTACTTTGGACTCCGCAAAACGCTTATTAGACCGATATTTTTTTTATTTCTTTATTAAAGTATTTTTTTCTAATTAGTTATAAAGTTCATCACTGAAGACCGATAGTTCTTTACGGGCACGAGACCTGGCCGATGCTCGTGGAGCACCAACGGGCACTGGGAGTTTTCGAAAGAAAAGTGCTGCGTGCCATCTATGGTGGGGTGCAGATGGCGCTATGGGGAATCAGGTGGCCGAAAATAAAAAAATCGACTTTCTCTGATTCGTAATTCAAGTTGACCTACTAAATGCTAATGCTTTGGAGCATTAAACCCCAGCATATCAGCACTCTAAGCCATATGGTTATCAAGATATAGGCATTAGAGCCAGACACTTTTTAGTTCTTGAAAAATCAATGCATTATTCAACTGTCAATATCTTCGGCTACAGTAGCTCTTTTCCAACTATTTAAAAAGTTTCTGAAAGCTTGTTTCATGGACTTGCAAAGAACGGGTTATGTTATGGGAAAATAGGTAGTGAAACATCCGAAAATGACCCGAAGAAAAAAAATTTTTTTTTCATACAAAAAGTTCCATACAAAAAAAGTTTCTCAAAGTTTCGCTTAGCGACTACCACTACGACTTTCTTTGGACCTCCCAGAAGGCATTAAAACAAATTCCAGCTGCTTATGGCTGCAAATCTGCGATTCCGATCACTTTTTCATTAATTTTGAAACATTAAATGTAATTATTCTCATAATACACGGCAGACTGTGATGGGCTGGATACAAATCCCATGCGTATGACAAAAGAGCATCAAGAACAGTTAAAATAGAGATAGTAGATAACACGAAAAGTGTCGTAGGCTTCGTGGTAGGCCGTGTACACGATAGCTTATGCAGCTATATGATACTCCATTTGGCGTAGGCTCACCAAGAGGAGGCAACTCATTATCTATCAAGTATCAAGCAAATAAATATGAAAAAAAAAATATACTCTTGAGGGTTACGAAAATACTCTAGGCTTCATTTGAAATTATTTCATAAAAAGTAAAATTTTGATATTAATTGGTATAAAATTCCTGCTACGGTGCATAAAGTCCTTGCCCATGCCGGGGATATAATTATTCATTCACCAGCACCACTTGGAATGTTGGCTGAAGAAGCAGCTGAGTGTCAACACAAGCACTTAAAAAAAAGTCGGACTCATCATGCCAGGAAAGCCTCAAGAGAAGAAAATTTACATGACGTTTTCATTCGTGCTATGAACTCGTCGGATCCTTTGATAAGCTCCCTCAACTAAGGTAAGCGACTTCAAAATAAATCTAATCTGGAATATCCAGAAGATGTTCAAAGTTTTTTAGTGACTGAAACTTCTTGCAATACAACAGATTCGAGTACAGAAAAATATACCATAGCAGATATTTTAATCGATCTTGAAGAAATAAATGATGATTTTGTTGAGGATGTTCATGTACATAATGAATAAATAAATGTTGTTGCAGTATACTTATATATCTTGAAGCTTTTATTGCATGGAGTTCGTTTAGCTTTAATAGAGCTTTATATTGTATTCCCTTTACTTGTTTTACGGGTTACGAGCCTGAACCAATCTGAAAAATCCTACAAAGACAACCTGTTACGTATGTAGATGCAATGGCCTGTATTTGATGGAGTCCTTGTGCAACTTAGAACATCTGTACAACTCAATTCACATAAAAACAGTATACAATTTTCTAGTTTGAACTCTACAGGTCTGCGCTGCAATAAAATACACATCTATAGACTGCTGTGTACATGAGACATTCGTAGATGAAAGGGATATATTCCATAGAGATCAAAGGTCTGTATTCCAGGGAGTTTGGAGACCTTAGAAGTAATAACGACCTGCAAAACAAGTATTTCACATCTTTTAGACAATAATCTGCGATATAAGTGTGAAATATTGCAGAAATGAAATGAAAATATTTTCGGCTACCTACTTGTATGGAGCCGCCCCATAGTGATGGCGGTCGGTACATGGAGGAGGCGAATGAACCACGAGTTACATCAGCTGTTGGGAGAAGCATCCATCGTTCACACCGCGAAAATCGAATGTCGGACAGCAATCAGGTAAAAATGGTTCTAGACAACGATCCGACGGGAACAAGAAGGCGAGTCGCGCAGAAAGCCAGGTAGATCGATCAAGTAAAGGACGATTTGCGGACCCTCCGCAGACTGCGTGGTTGGCGACGTGCAGCCATGGACCGAGCTGAATGGAGAAGACTTTTATGCACTGCACTGGCCACTCCGGCCTTCATTTCATTTATTTGGTTTACATCTAAACAGATAACACTGAATCAACAATTTGTCGCCACAATACACGGTTCGAGGCCGCATCTCTCCATCCTCGAATGCGCCCAAACGCTGGCCAAGTCGTTCTGTACATAGTCAGCCCACCTCGCTCGCTACGCTCCACGCCGTCTCGTACCTGCCGGATCGGAAGCAAACACCATCTTTGCAGAGTTGCTGTCCGGAATTCTTGTAACATGCCCTGTCTATCGTTCCCTGGGCGAGCTCGTGGTTCATCATTCGCTTCCACACACCGTCTTCTTGCATACCGCCAAAGATGGTACTAAGCTAAGCTAATACTCCGAATGCTTGCAAGTCCTTCTCGAGTATTGTCTAAGTTTCATGTCCGTAGACGACTATCGGTCTTATTAGCGTGTTGTACATGACACATTTGGTGCGGTGGTGAATCTTTTTTGGACGCAGTTTCCATGGAAATGACTTCCACAGATGAACCGTTTAGCCAAATGAGCTGTTCGGCAAAATGACCTGTTCGATTGAACGACCTTTTCAACTGGAGGACCCGTTCGACCAAATTACAATTCCACCAGCTAACATTTTTGGCCAAGTGACATATGGCCGTATGACTTTTTCGGCCTAGCGACCATTTCGGCCAAAAGGCTTGTTCGACCTTATTGGCTAATAAAATTTTCAACCAAACGGTCAACTAGCTTCTGGCCTGATAAACGTTTCAGTCAAACTTTAAATTTGGTAATATGTAATTCGGCATAACGGGTTTGTTGTCTGCTGAAAATCGTCGGTGCGTATTCTTAAATTAACCCTCGGAATGGTAGTTTTGACCCCAACATTTTTTTGCGTGTAGGCAAAATATTTGCGGTTCGCGCAGTTTTTTTCTTATTCTGATTATGAAAAATCGAAGTGCGCCAGGTCCATCCTGGCCCGCATTTAATTTATATTTATCCAGGTATTTATTAGAATTTCTAGATCGCATGATTTCTGTCTCGTAAAATTGTTGCGCTCTAAGGATCATCAGTTCCAGGCAATATAGGATGGAATAGGAGCCTACGGATCGCAAATCTTTCGATCGATTTTTCCTCTCTTCTAAAACAAAATATTCGGATCGTATGATTTATGTCCTGGAACATTGCTACGCTCTGAGGGCTACAAACATCAAGGCATGCTGAAACATCAAGGCAGATTGATATCTTTAAAAAAAAGCGTTCCTAGGAGTGCCGAAATTCCCAAGAGAAAAATTGAAATGTTTCGAGAAGCACCTGATTAACAGTGCTGAAACATTAGGGAAAATAGGTACTTCAAGGAGGGCGGGAATCTTCAAAAGGCAAATTCATATGTTTTGTGGGGCACCTGCCCAATTATGCGGAAGCAGCAGAGTTGATTGGTTTTCAAAAAAGCTCTTCTAGCAAGGCGGAGATCCTCATGAGAAAAATTAAAATGAGGCCATATCAGAAAGGATTGTGGAACTTGAAATTCCTATAGACCAAAATTTAAGAGTCATAAGGAACACCTATTCTATGATGCATCTTCAGGGTTGTTCCGGGGATCCTGAAATAATTTCCGCGCCGACCAAAATCAAATCCGCGCCATTTCCGCGCGGCATGAAATTTAATTTGCGCCAAATCCGCGCGACTCAGAGCTAAATTCTGGCCCAATACGCGCGAAATATCATTTTTATAATGTATCACAATTATCACAATTTTCTGAACGTTTTCTTTTGAAGTGCGTATTATACAATATTATTCATTTTTTTATATGATTTTAAGCTACTTCATACATGTTTCATTGTGTTTTTACCAACGCATTATGTAACAAAATCCAAAGCGATTTCAACGGGAATTCATGGATGTATTCTTGCATGTATTGTCGTAAAAAATCCTGCGGATTATTCTGAATAAATTCGTCCAGATTGAATTTATGAAAAAGTATTCGAATGATTTTTATGAAAAAGTATTCGAATGATTTTTATGAAAAAGTATTCGAATGATTTTTTGCATAAATTCGTGGAGGATTTCCAGACAGATTTCCACAGGAATCCCGAAGAAAATTTGTGCAGATACCCTTGGAGATTTCCAATGAAACTCAAGTAACACTGGCACAGGAGTTCCTGCTACATTTTTCAGTAGAATTTCTGTAAATAAACTTTAGAGAAATTTCTGCAAACAATCATCCTGCTTCTATAAAACGGTGAATATGAAATTGTTTAACTGCTTAATTTTGGTTTACTTAGGGTGATTATAGAATGAAGCCCGTGGTGAATTTCAAATTCACCACACGTTTATCTCAGAGGGGGGACAACGGATTTTTTTCATATGGAGTTTGGCAAGTATGACAGTACCCTCTTTTTTGGCGCATAAATTTATACTCCAATGTCAAAATGCTCATATACTATTATAAATTGTGGTGGTATTTGTAAAAATTTGTATTGTTTACCGTTTTTACAAGAGAGAGTGGTGTCGAAAGCACATATTAAATTAAAGATGGCAACGAACAAAAATACATCAAATCCGTAAATATGTGGTGTTTTCACTTTATTCCTTACGCGAAATATGCAGATAAATAATTATGTTGGTTGAAGAAACTCTGTGGTGAGCAGAAACAGTTGTTTCTTGCATTATCCAAACTTTGTGCGTTTCAGAACATTCTCACTCACTGCAGTGTTTATTTTTCATAGACTACGGCTTGGTGTTAGTGCCGTCGGCATTCGCTCGATTGGTGGCAACAAAAATTTGACAGCTTATCTACATTCAGGTTTATCTACATTCATTTCCAAATGTCCAAATCTGGCGTAATAGTTTTCCTACAGTGCCGAAAATAAAATTATGATTGTTCAGCATAACTAAGCAAACGATCTTCCATTATTTCAGCCCCATACGCGTTATGGTTCTTTCATCTCGTGCTCTTGAAAAAAATATTGGAAAAGCACGTGGTTTACAAAATGGCCGATTTCTGGCTTCATTCTATAATCACCTTAGCATTGCTTCTTCTATTGGTGAATAAGACCATCTAGAAGGGTTGTAATACTAACTGCGATATTATTCCTCCTCAATCACTGCGAAAATTCTTATTAAAATGAGACATCTGCATCAAAACAAATAAAATTTTTGTTTTTTTTAATTGTTGTATGTACTCTGATTCAATCTAGAGAAATGCTATGAAGGCAATATAAAACCTTCAATACTATAAGAGAAGAAACTAAATCCCGACGGGAAGATTTGACGAGATAAAAAAAAATGGATTTTAGGAATTAATAATTAATGACCAAAAGTGACGGTCATCCTCTTATAATACTTGAACAAAAGTGGAAAGGACTTGGAAATGTCCGAAAATTTGTGTAAGTATGGACTTCAAACGTAAAGTTTATTCTCCACATTATTTTACTATAGAAAGGAAGCTCCATGCATTACATCCAGATTTTTTTTAGTTAATTTTCACCCAACACTAAATCCACGCCAAATCCGCGTGAAGTTTTCAAATCGTTATGTAAATCCGCGAAAACCGCGAAATCCGCGTAGTCGTAACAACCCTGCATCTTTAGATCGAAAGTTTTTTTTAAAGGCAGAGAAAAAAATTTTAGTGGTACATTTTTGGCTTTCGACGGGTTTTCTTAAAATCAGGCTGACAAAATGTTGGTTCTAAGAGCTCAGTAAGTGTTTTTTGGGAGGGGATATCTATCCTTATGTCGATGGTTTTCTTTGTCCCTTCAATTTAAATACATTTTAACATTTTATGTCTTGATAACTTCCTTATCTCGATATCTCTCTATCTAGATCATATTTTGTTCAGGATTCACTCTCCTTATGTCGATTTGTTTAAATTTTAGGACTACTAGTCCATCTTTGGACACTAACAAATACATCAACAATAAAAAATGACGTTTGTTTTGTTGTCGCTTTTCGCACGTTTTGCGCACATACACATACATACACGCACATAGACAACACCTTAATTCGTCGAGCTGAGCCGATTTATGTATTTATAACACAAAGAGTTTCCAAGCATTATGTAAAAAGTTTGTTTTTGGAGTGTAATGTAGCCTTTAGCCTTGGTGTACGTGAAGGTAAAGGCAAGAAGTAAATTATATCAATCTATCGATTCATCTAATCCGAAACTATCTGATATTTTATCTGAAAGATATAACGCGAACACAACCAACTAAATTTTATCCAAGTGAATATCTTAAGTCAGTGCAAAACATATAATATCATTGTGCGATTCATCGAGGAAGCATGTCTCCAACTGCGACACGGAAAACTACTATCAAATTCCTCTCACTCCAGTTCCCAGTGTCAAGAAGTCAAAGGTGTTCTATTTATCTTGCGCTCATTGTCTTGTTTTCTAAATATTTAAATTGCTCACAGTCCCCGAGTCTCCGGAGCATGATGGTGTTGCCTCCCGCACAACACCGTTTCTAAAACGAAAACGCAGGCGTTCGAACCGAGTGCGAGAGATCGGACAACCCACCCGATCGTTGCTGCCGCCGCTTCGCTGCTGGTTGGTTAGTGTACAACTAGGTTGTAACATGCAAATTATATGCCACCTCGTAGATCTGCAGTTGCAGAAGCGTGCTTCTCGTTGCAGCAGCAGCAGCTTGCGCAGAGGTTCTGTTACACATTCAACGAGAGCACGAGCGAATGCTATACCAGGTAGCGTTGAGCTGGTAGCGGTACTTAAATATGTCACTGTCACATGGCGGCGGCGTGGTAATTCTGCCTACTGCCAATTATTAATCGAATGGTGGCGCTGCTCCAATTTTCGCTTTCTCCCTCATGTTACGAGGCGAGAGTCTCAATGTTTGCTAGGTTCTAAATTCGAACGCATCAATGAGATAAGATTACTTTCCTGTGTTAATAAAGGTATGCAATTATAGTTTAGTAAGGAACGAATTCAAAACAGCAAACAGCATATGTATCTGTTTAAATATGACAAAAAAAAACTTTTAGATCTAGACATCTTTTCGAGTACCAGTGATAAACGTCAATTCATTACTAAATATTTAAAAACGAATATACATTTAAATAAACGGGACTGCGAAGTTATAATTCACAAAAAAAAAACCCTGCTGCACAACTCACCGATTTAAAACATCTCATGCTCAGTGCTTTTCCTGCACTAACAAAAAATACAGCCACTCACGCTGGGAGTGAAAAATATGTGCGTGGTTCTTCGTCCGTTGCTACTATTCTGTCAGACGGGAAATTGATGACTTTTCAATTGGTCGTGATTTTGTTGTCGACACCCCCGCCTGCGCTTCGCCGTACCTGTTCACTGTGCATGCGCAGGCGAAAGAGACTTCGTTACAGAGAAACCACCGCCACGGCCTCCGACCGCCGTTACCGCGAAAGAAATTCAGGTTAATTGACAGCAGAAGAGCTATTTTTGCGTTCCCCGGGAAACATTTGACGGCGAATTGTCATATGTTTGGTGTATTCAATACCCAGCAGGGTGACAAGTCTTCGTCGGCAATGGCGGCGACCACGGGCACGCTGCACAGTACACCGTTCTTCGGATATAAGTGGGAAGATCTTATTCCAGATTTAATCAAATTAAGTAAGCATGGTCATTAGTTCAAGCGCTTCTTATCTATTATGAGCATTAGCTTCATCGTAAACTAAATTTTGTAATTGTGTACAACTAAACAATGCTTTTGTCAACTAATTTGAAAATCAACGCGTAAACCATACTACTTTTTTCAGTATTTTCTGACAAAATATTGATATTGTATTTATGCCTTATTATGAATAAACCTTTTTGCGAAGTGTGATCATATCAAACTTGAAATATTAACAAAAACACGTCTTTACTGATTTTACCTAGTGCTGTTAAACATGCGAAGCACTGTGCGATGTGCGCAAAAGCAATGAAAGCAGAGTACATATTTACAATCAACAAGATACAGTTTCGAAGACCATCGCACTAAAAATCATCAAACTGCTTCCTTGATAAATAAAAACTGATTATATTTGACATAGAGATACGGAGCTGAAGCAATTTTGTTAAATAAAGCCATATTGTATTACCTATACTTATTACCTACAGAAGTAATAAAAAAATCTCAGTATACCGTAACAAATATCTGCTCAGTGAACAATTATAATAGAACGAATAAAACATTATTGAACAATCAACCGTGCTGGTTAGACGAAGCAATGAATGACTGATCAATTATCTTCTTGGAGCAACATAGATGTCTGATTAATAGAGTTGATAACCCCTCATTAGAATACAGACTTTTTGCAATTGCGCCTATTGATGCTCATTCCGATACAATATAAAGCATAAATATAGTACTTATCTCTCACTCTGAATATACAATGACCCTAGAACAGTCCGACATACTCCTCCGTACAAAGTTGTGCAAGAACAAATCACAGCAGATCAGCGCGATTCGAAATGAAATCTCAAGACACGCTCCCACACACATACACGACAGGTTCTTCTAGGAGAAATTGACGCCACCCGACAACCTACCCGGAGGCATCCAATTGTTAGTTTGTAATGAAAATGAAACCATAATTTTGCTTTCACATCGTCTAGCAGTCCGGCCCATCCCAGCCCGAGCAGCAGTAACCATCTGTGCTGAAGACATGATTATAGCCCTCGTTCGGTTTCTTCAGCTGTAAACTTTGCAGATTATCCCTTCAAGGATCATTACGTTCAAGATTTCTGCTAACGCAATCTTCCAGCCAGCAGCGGTTCTAGCTCTGCCGGCTAGAAGACGTTGCGACACCAGGATCGCACCTCGTTGCACACGATCATCAACATGACGCCGAACCAGAATTGCGCAACGCAAATCACTTTTGACAACGATTTCTTGAAAGCGTTGAGTTTAAGTGTGCAATGCACACTAAAAACACGAAACACAAATTGTTTCGATTCTCAATTTTGTATTTTTTAACTGTGAGCATGTCAGATAGTTATAATTATAATAGAATTATATAGAAAAACGACACAAATCGAGCAAATATTATCCATTTTGCAAATGTTATTTATATAGCAGCATGTTAATAATGTAACAAATGCCCTATTACATGAAATAATTTTTAATTTAACCTAATGTTTTTAATTTTAAACAAATAAAGATTGATGTGACAATTTTTGAGCGTGCACGTAAATCACGACAATCTGTTTGCTCTTTCAATTAAATGACGGTCATTACCGCATTTTTAGACCAAGTGCAATACAGTGGGAACGTAGATCGACCCGCCGGAGAGTTGAACGCGCGTATTGGCAACGGAGGTCAACGGTGTCCAGGTATGTCATCGCCAGACAGCAGCATTATGCCTGGAGAAGAAGCGTGCGATCTTCGTGAGATACGATCGCAGCAGTACTCGAGAGCGCAGAAGAAAGGACGCAAAACAAAAGCTTAATTTAATTGTTACGTTCACGACTTCCTAGAACAGCATTGTGAGAATGCACTGTAAGAGCATATAATCATACGGTTGATACACATCCCCAAGAACTTGAGAAACAGCCTACCTACAGGGAAGTTACGACAACGGTGTGACCATAAAAATCATAGGTCGATTAAAAAAGCCCTTATTTATCCACCTAGTGGTACTACTTCCTTTCTCATGATTCGCTAAAGCAAGAGACTTTAGCCAAGTGATGCTACAGACAGATCTTGATTAGATGGATTGAATCCCATGGTGTAGCTCTGTTTTATTTTAGAGTAAAATTATTGCCTTTCAGTAAAACTTTGGTACAATAGGAAGGGAAATAAAAAAGTGGGCAACTGATTTTCCGATATGTAATTTAAACGCGCTCAGCACGTTCTATTTGAATCTCGGCGTCAATAAGAACGAGAGAGAGTGTTAATATCGGGAATCTTGCTGCATTGTTCTTGTTCGAACCCCATCATGGAGATACCGGTTATCTCAGTTATGTATATCACCGTCGCCATCCGCACGACATCGTCATACATCAGAAGAAAAAAAAATACTATCGCAATCTACAATAACTCATCGATGTTTATTTATAGTTCACATTTGTCCCATCCTGCTCCGCATCCTGATTTCCTCTTTTTATGCGAATGATCTCACGTTCCTGACGGAATCCTTCCTCTCGCATAATTTAGAAGTTACCGCAGCCACAACCGTCAGCTTGCCATCCTGACAGCTCTAATTACAATTTAAGATGAGTGTCGGAAAAACCTTGACGCGTTATCCGGCGTATCGTCATGCTGGGCTAGCCAGAGTGCAGCATATCGGACTCCTCCCTTACAAGCCAAGCGTGCGTCGAAATGCCGCTCATAAAGGTTTAACTAGAATGACAGATGCATTTTTTTTATTTTGTGCTCTTATTACTCTTTCGATTCCCTATATGTGTTTTCTCAGTTTCGCACTAAACAAGAAAATACAAGGCAAGCATTTATGGCCCCATCGAAGAGAAGTACAAAAGATTAATGGAATTCTAATTGGTTGTGACAATTGTCGTAAACGTTTCGAATATTTTACATTAACATTTGTTAACAAGTAGGTGGTCTTTTTCTGTGTTTAACTATACAGAAAAAAATAATTGGAAGTTCACCAACATGAAAACAAAATAAAATCATAGACCAGAAACAATAAAAAGTTAAGTAAAATAACTAGAATTTGTTTGTTGTTTGTTGTTATTAGGGGAGGGGGGGGGGGGCGGGGCAAAATGCCCTAGCTAAGCATACACTGATTTATTGTCTTATTTGTAACGCTATTCATGGGTATTTTTACATTATGCAACAGTTAAACAAGATAGCTAAAATCTCAATCATATTGATAATATTCACATTTCAAAAAAGTGGTGATATTCTGTTGCCGGAAAACTCATGAGGCAAAACGCCTTTTAGCTGGCAATTACTTGGGAACAAAGTACCATGCGTCGGCGAATCAGCATTCTGGTATGGATAGTGCGTGGAGACGCAAGTATATTGTAGGTTAGCTCCACTAGGGCGTTTTGCCTCGCCAAAATGTTAGCAGGGTGTCTCTATGGGGAAACATTATTTTTCAAAAATCAGTATCTCTGAAACACTCACCACGTGAAAGAATATGCTCTCCTCTTTCATTTAGTGGGTGAACTAAAATGTTCTATCGGGGGATCCAGAACAATTTTTATTTTTTTCACTGTTTTTGGTGCAAACTCCATAGAAATCTCAAATGATTGCCGATTTAACCCTCCCAAAAATGTATGGAAAAATGACCCCCGATAGAACATTTTAAAAATGCACCTACGTGAAAGAGGAAAACCTATACTTTCGTGTAGTGAGTGTTTTAGAGATACTGATTTTTTGAAAATAAGCCTCTTCGGGAAAACACACCGTGTTAGATGTTTCTTCAAAATGTGGAAATTTTTGGTTTTTCCGACCTTCCCATACACTATTTTGAAACTTTTTTCGCCTAACCTACATAATTTTAGATCTAGTTTCGTTACGGCCATCTTAATGACGGTAAATATGACGGAAACCACAAAAGGCGTTTTGCATCGGGGGGGGGGCGTTTTGGGGCCTCTTCCCCTACACTGCAGTGTTTGCAGTGTTAGCACAAATTGCCACCTCGCACTGTTCGTTAAGCACTTGCTCAATTATCAACTTGGGGTTGAGAAGCCAAGTTGTCATTTTTGCTTTCGTATATCATGCATAAGGTTTATACAGTGATACTCTTATGTCAAGCAATCCGAGCTTTGCATTAGAACTGTAACTTTTAATGCTTTTTATTCTAGCGTTTTATTAACGTTTTATTTATCAATTTCCACATTTATGTATTTTCTATGTTTGTCATTGTAGCAAATTTTTAATATTAGTAGATAGAGTTTATTTATTTTATATTATTGTTCAGACATAGTAAAATCGAAACGATCACTAACTACATTAAACGCCCTTAAACATGAGTACATCGGATTGTTATACCCATAATTGGTTCTGTGTCTAGGGATGATAAAAAATTTCTGACTTTCGTTTTTGACGCTGTGGCTCGCTTAGAAAGATGTCCTGCACAGATAAAAATATGTTGTGATTTTAAATGTATTTTCATGCACATATTTGGAGCATGCAAATAAACGTAACATTCAATCGATCTCACTATTCTTATAATCTAAAAAATAATAAACGGTACTTGCTTGAAAAATGCAATCAAATTTAATAGAATATCGAATGTTAATTCGTTTGATGGGATAAGCTGCAATTATACACGTCGTTGAATTTTCAAAATTATTTGCTATGTGTAGCAAAGTGTCGCAATCTATATTGTTCTGCAGTACGTCAAAGATAAATTATTTCCAACTGGCCAGAGATGCATCCTGAACAGAACATGAGTCAAGAGCGCGCCTTGGTGTTCTAAGTTTTGAACTCTGAACACAGTTCAGTGTGCACTGGGTTGGTACGCAAGCAAAACGATCATGGTAACTAAGATTCCTTAGATTTGGAACTATGCTAAAACATACGAGCATGCTTGATTACTATCCGTTAGATACCCACGTGTTCCATTACTAGCCGAAAAATGAGTAGCATGCCGTCGCTTGAGTTTGTTTTCCTAGGATACAAGTTGCTAAGTTAGGTCAGTGCTCTTGAACAGTGTGCAGTGTTCAGAACTTTTTGAACATGAACACGCGTTCTCGTGTTCAGATGCATCTCTGCAACTGGCGTTTCCGCCTGTTGGATAGCAGCTCCAGGCCAATCAAACGGCAGCGTTCTCTATAGTCGGGGAGGTGTATAGGGTCGTTCCACGGAAGGTTAAGAAGTGCGAAGCGCAGGAACAGTTTTTGTACTCGTTCAATACGAATAGTTTGTGTGTTGTGATACGGAGTCCAAACAAGTGATGCGTAATCCAAAATACTGCGAACTAAAGCACAGAACAATGACTTAAGCGCGTACACGTCGCGTCGGTTAGCTACTTGGCGTTACGGCGAATGAATCCGAGCACGGAAAAGCCTTGGCAGTGGTAATAGCGATGTTGAAACGGAGTTTACTGTCCATAGTAACTCCTAGAACACGAATAACTTACACACGTTCCAAATCCATGGATTCCATACAGTAACGGTGATGAATGATATTGAGTCTTCAATATAATTATTTTGATTCTTTTTTTATATTCACCGACATGCCGTTTTCTTTGCACCACCTTACCAGCTCTTCATGCTTATTCTGCAGTATGAGACAATCCAAGGCAGACAATATTACTCTGTATAATGTACATTTTTAGATTGTCCGCAAAAAAGAGGAAGATATACGGTGACACCGATCGTTGATGAACAGAACAAACCTAAGCGGCCCAGAACACTGCCTTGTGGTACGCCGGAAGGTATAGCGAAAATGTTAGAGCGTGCGGAATTTAAACCGGAATTTTTCTATGGCATATACATGAGGAACGGTGTCAAAAGCTTTTTAAAAATCGATGTAAACTGAATCGACTAGATTGCGTCGTTCGATCTCACGAAATAGCACGGTTGTATAACACATCAAATTTGTTGTGGTGGAACGGTTTGGGACCAATCCGTGTTGGTACTCGGAAATGAATGTTTTGAGGCATTCATGATGACCTTGTGGACCAGAGACTCAAGAATCTTACCCAAACAGCAGAGGATAGAGATTCCGTAGTAGATTTCCATTCGGGTTTGCGAAGTGGTTCAGCTGCACGAGACCACATGTTGAGGTAGATTCCATTAGAATCAGTTCAGATTCACTTGAGGCGTTTGTTAGCAGAAATACGTTCATGTCTTCGTCGAAATACTAGTGTAGACGAGGAAGGTTATAGTCACCGAGAATCAAAATGATGTCGTTGTCTGCCGATTTATCGGAGATACGTGGGACTGCTGAAGCATGTGTTGAATAAAACTCTGAGGCTGAATTCGGTCGTAAGTAGATGCTGCAGATGAATAGCGACCGATGTGGCAGATTCACGCAAATCACCACTTGATCTAAATGGGTACAATCTAAAAAGACCTCTAAACATTGTAACTCGTTCTTCACTGCCTCGAGAACACCCCCACCTCCTGAAATTTTACTAGTTGCCAAGTTACGATCACAATGAAATACGGAAATGATGAAATTCCGTCATCAAGCTAAATGGAATCGGGAAGATTGTGTGGGTCAAAGTTATATTGCTGTACACGATTCATATACTTGTTCTAGGAGGAGCCATCGAGATTCGATAAGATTGCTCAGCTTCCAGGGATATTTAGGTTGCTCGCTCTGCAGTGCGGAAATTGCACTGACTGATTCGGTTCAGGATTATTTACTTGACGGGTAGCGGCGACAAAGGCCGCAACAGCTCCAACAGAGAAAATATTTCAGATATCCGGGAGGCTGTCCGATATCGGCTAGTTTGTCCCAGTGACCCCGGCCTAAAACCAAGCCATCGTTAAACCTATGTTCGTGGTTACTGAATTGTCCGCGTAGAAGTGCGGCCACCGACCTTCTAAATGCCACTGAGTTGTCCCATCTTCGGTATTGAGCTATTTATTGTGGCTGTACAAAAAAGCCGGCTCCTTGCTTCATGCCAGTGAACCAGTGCGACTGAGGGAAGATCGACGCTGACGATCGTGCCTAGGATCAGGTCCCCTGGAACAAGGAGAGGAATCCTATGATTTCCAGATGTGGTTGCGGTGAAAGAGGCGGCTTAACGGCAGATAGCCGCCAGCATACGATGGCGGAATGGCAGGATATCTTCCTCAACACAGCCAGACTCAGATTATGTAGAGGACACCAACCCAGAACCGGCACTGATCTGCTGGTTGCAGGTCGGCGACAGAACATCGATGAGGTTGCGGTGGGATAAACAGGTAACTTCCGGAAAGTAGATAAGACCACTACCTATGATAACCTCACCAATCCCTACTCACTAATCTGCTATAGAACAAAAGGCGTTCATATCCTGTTGAACGCTTTCGATATGTCTGGAGACACATGGTCCGTGTTAGTAGGAGCCGGATCCATAGCCTAGGCGAAAGGCATGCTGTCGGAAACTAAATCTGCCATCTGTTTATATGTCTCCTGTAGTCGACTCCCACCCAGCCTGTAGCCCAAAAACCCAGATTGATCCACCTAGCAGTGATTGTGCCTTTCTCGCTCATTATTAAACAACCCTATCAAACAATCAAATGGATTATCGGGATATTTGTTGAAATACTGAATAATTTGTGATGTTAATTTTAAAATCACTAAGAAAAATATTATTATCGTGCGCGTTTTTTGCCAGCTTTTTTATGTTATGCGTCGTAACTTGCATACAATCAAAGCTTGCGTTTCAATTGTTGTACTAAAGTCGTGTACTAAATCGAGTAGAAGAGCTTGCATTTTATAGCATGCTATAACTTAATTACTATGTTTCATAACTATTTCAATATTTAGATTTTGCTGGAATGCGCAATCGTGATGAAATTCAATAGTAATCAACTACGCTTTATTCTCTGTCGAATGTAACTTGATGAGAGAGAATCGGTTTAGAATTACTATGTGAAAAATTGGCTAATGTTTTTTTTATGGCACATGTGCACGCACACACACACACATACACACAGACAGACAGACATTTACTCAGTTCGTCGACCTGAGCCGATTGGTATATAACACTATGGGTCTGCTATAAAAAGTACGATATTGGAGTGAAATAGCCTTTTGGTACAACTTTGTTGCACGAGAAAGGCAAAAACCTTAAAGTCCAGATTTGGGCAAAAATGCGTAATGGCAGAAGTATTATAATTCCAACATTTATAATAAAGTTTCGATGATTGTGTAATTTTAGATTCCAAAACTTTGAATTGTGCATAATATGCATGGCGAAAAGTAAATCAACATCCATTAAATCCTACCACTACAACCAGCACAGTTTTTGAAGGGCTGTTGTATAGTGATTAAAATCTAGAACCTCAAGGTTCAGAGGCCTCCATTTGAGAGGCATGACGACTTTTCCGTAAAGCTAAATAGCTTCGTCGAAGCTCATAAGCTTCCTTTCGAGAGTCTCGGAAGCATCCTTTCAAGAGGCTTTCAAGAGGTTCGGAAGCCTTCTTTCCAGAGACTCGGAAGCTTCCTTCTAGTGGCTCGGAAGCCTTCTTTAAAGAGGCTCGGAAACCTCTTTTCAAGAGCCTCGAAACCCTTATTTCAAGAGGTTCGGAAGTCTCATTTCAAGAGGCTTTCACCGCCTTTCGAGAGGCTCGCAAGTCTTGTTTAAAAAGTCTCTGAACCTCATTTCGAAAGGCTCGTAAGCCTTCTTTCGAGAAGCTTGGAAACCTCCTTTCAAGAGGCTTAGAAGCTTCCTTGCAAAGGTTCTTTCTAAGAGGCTCGGAAGCCTCCCTTGAAAAACCGCGAAAGCCTAATTTCAAGAGGCTTGGAGGCCTCTTTTAAAGAAGATCAGAAGCTTATATAAACTTAATTTGTATTGGAAAGCTTTACGGAACAGTGAAAATTTCAGACAACTTTCTAGAGTGCCATATATCCAAATTTCATGTTTCTTCAAGACGATCAATATATAATGTATATTAAAGATACATGTTGCGGACTGGCATATTTGTAACAGATTCCAACGTATTGTAAGCCAGACCAAGTTTCTGTTCATATAATTCGACACATTTTCAAACTAATCAGAAAACGACTGCAAGCTCATCCAAGAAGAAGACCAGGAACATCCAAAGCTCCATTTCGAAAGGCGCTTATTCTATTTCCGTATAGCACAAGATTGTAATAATTATTTATATTGTTTTGTACACATTCTGCCTGAAGGTATTTCGTATCTGGGTGATTCCACACGTTCCCACTGCGAGTTTCGTGAGTAGCTTCAAATTTATTTTAATTGAAGGGTTAAATACCGCATGTGGCTTGACTTTGTTGAATATAGTGTGGCATGCATAATGGCATGCTTTGTCAAGGAAGTGGAAAGTGTATTTCCTAGTGAAAACGATTTTCGATCCGACACCTCGAAATTGGCAATTTCGTAGATGATAATATATAATGATTGCTTTTCGCGTTTGTGTCTTGAGTTCGTTTAGAAAAATAACAGGTTGATCCACTCAGCGACGGTTGTGCCCTCTAATCATTTCTAAAGAGAAACGACAGAATCTGTTTTACGACATTTTACAGATATATTATCGTACATGTGTACTTTTTATTTATTTTTATTTATTCTGTCAACTTATTTATTAGTATTATTTGGTTATGTAACAGCTTACTATGTGGTAGGAAAATTAGCAAAAGTTTTTTTTTCCATCAGCAATAAATAAGTAATCCACATAATTACAAACGTCTGTTGATATCGTGCGTGACAACTAGAAATTAGGTGCCCATGCACAATTAATTAATTATTTACAACTGATATTCTGATATCCTCCAACTAACCTAACAAATTCTTACCCAGCAAGAGTGCCGTTTCTACTCATATGCGTCCACTTGTAACACTGACCGTTTGTCGAGATGCTCATTGCGAGTTCTGTATGCACTACAGCGGGAACGAATGAGCAGCGCAATTAATTGCAAAAGATTCGTGCACAATCGCTGTTGATTCTGTTTACTCATGCAGAAATTGCGAACCTGCCGCAACTTTGCCACACATTGCCGAGAAATGTCCGTTAAATTTATAATGGCGCAAATTAATCAGCCTCTCGCTGCATGCTTCCCACATAGAGGATATGTCTAGGCTCGTGCCGCTTCTCCAGACTGGGAGATAACTTGTGTTTACAGTTCAGTGCTGACGCAGACGTAACTATGCAGAATGTAGGTCTATGGTACTCTCGAACACTCCCCGGTCCATTCGGAATTAAACACCTGTTGGAAAAGAAGTGCGAAAGTGATCTCTACAATCAACTGTAATAAAACTGATTGCATGCATTCTCACGTTTCCGCATAACTCTGTCGATATCATGTCGATGTCGAAATGTCGGAATACACAATCGAAAGGCATTTTCCCGCAATAAATTGGTATTCCGTTATCTGGCGGGGTTATGTTATGTATCATATTATCGAAAGGTGCTGCTGACGACGAAGACAGCGACGACGATCGATTCCATGTATTTTACGACCCTCACGATTTCCCATTTAATGTGTTGCATCAATCCCCTTACAAGGACATTTTCTCACCAAATGCGGTGGGAGAATCCGCTAGCGACGAACGTTGTTTGTCATGCTGAATTCCTATTACGGGTTGTTTTAATCTTTATTTAGGCTTTTTCGGTAGCTTTGTGCTTGTGGCAATAAGCTTATAGCCGAATATTAACTTGGTCTTCTATATGCAAATTAAACAGTTTTGATTAGAGAACTTTCTACTAATTAAATCTGAGTTCTACTAAGTTCAATCCCTATGTCATGTCACTCATGGTATCATATCTCGTTACAACTAAGCAGCAAATAATATTTTTCTATTTCTTTTACTGACACCGCCCTCTTATAGGTACACTGCCACCGGGACACTAGTTTAATGTTCATAAAACACTTCCTTATTTATTCACTGCGAAGTTTCTGGGTCAAGCACCATGTATGGTGTTGTTTTTCATTCATAAATGCTCATGCTCTCTTTTTTTTCAATTTCAATTTTTAATTTTTATTTATTAAATTGAATGAAAATCAATTTTTATTTATTAAATTGAAACCTGGGTTCGAACCCAGCAACAATCAGTAAAATTTGTTTTGTTCTCGCTTTTCTTGGTATATATGAAACGTATGCTGCGAAAAGTACATATTTCTCTTAACTAAAACAAAAATCCCAGCTATTACAATTCCTCAATGATGCAATAGTATCGTCAGTTACGGTGCATATTTACAGGTACTTCTCAGTAACTGCTAGTACAACAACAAATCTATTGCATTTCTTATACACCAACAGCAGGCGACAACGAACGCGAGGACGACAAAATAAACAAGTCACTTTTGAATAATAAATAAGACAATCACACAGCATCACCCATGCACAGCGCCGGGCACGAGTTTCGTCGAAGACGTGCAACCGTTACGTTTTGCCATTGGGTCGGGCTTAAGTGGGCTTATCTCAATGCACTGCCTGTGCAAGTTGACGAGTAGACGCCGAGGTGTCAAGCACTTTTGCTCGGTTGGATTTCTTACAAACAGAAAAGACAATAAAATTATTATGCTCCTTCAGTAAGCTGCGGCGAGCGGAATGAGAGGTATGCTATCGTAGTTTCCTTTTCTTCGTAACATCATTATCATTTAATTCAATTATTGCATAATTATACAGTCGATTGGGCGGGTGGTTACCGAGGGCGCTTCTGGAGAGCTTCCGCACAATCGACGCCGGGAGTGCCGTTGCCGGGGGCAGTAAGAGCCGATGGACGGATGAGACAATGTAATAAGGAATGCAACCTATGATTAGAGGTAATAAAACGAAAGGCATAACTTTCCGTTTGATGTTATTATTATTGCCGTTATTCCGAAAATAAGTTTGAAAATAAGGTCAATACGAGGGGGACTATTTTATTTTTATCAAGTCACTACTATTTTATATTATAGCAATTTCTATTTAATTTTCAATGGAGTATGACTCAAACCTTGACTTAATATGCAGTTGTCGAGCACAAACAGCTAATATTTTTGAAAATTCAACGACGTGTAAATTTGCAGCTAATCCCATCAAATAAATTTACATTCTATATTCATATAAATTTGACTGAAGCAAGCACAGTTTAAATTTATTTAGATTTCAATGAACAGCAAGATCTATTAAATGTAACGTTTGCTTGCATTTTCCAAATATGTGCATGAAATATATAGCATGAAATATATACATTTAAAATCACAACATATTTTGATCCGTACATGATTCTGTGTTTACACGAGTAGTACGTGCCGCGTCAATCAAAACCGCGTAAAAGAATTTAAATTTCAAATTTCGCGAAAAAATGGTAAAAAGCCGAGTAAAAGCGACGTGGCAACAAAATTGCTGCCGTTTGCATGATTAAAAGTTCATATAAGTAAAATACTAGTAATTACGATAATCTAAGTTATCATAATAAGTTTGTAATTACTAGTATTTTAACTTATATTGCTTTTTGCATTGAAACTTTTCGTTTCGTCACTGAAATCATTGACACTTCGACATTGTTGTTTCAAAAGGGCGAAAGTCGCAAACGTAAACATTGACTTCTTCCGCTGATTTCAGGAAGATTAGAGACTTCTGGCGGTATTTTCCACTTCCGTTCGATAGAAGACGCGGAGCGCCACCAGATCCAAGTGGTTGTTAGCTGGGAGCGGTCCTAGTTGTTGAGGAATTAGCAGGAAAAGGCATTGTTTACGTTTGCGACATTGGCCCTTATGAAACAACCGTGTCGACTTGTCTTCAGCGACTGCTTCCGCGATAGAGCATTTGCACATTTTATTCACTCATACATCTATATTACTGTCAAAATGTGTATTTGACAATTAAATTTTCAGCTAAAAGCTTTTTTTTGACAACGGTGCACTCACACAACCAATCGACATCAGTTGTCAAAAAATCAGGAGTACCAACTTGACGACTATCTCCTTGTCGCCGAGTCTGGCGCTGGGTGCACGGCGCGGAAACCCAAAGGTGGGAATAAAATTTTGGGGCTTATGCGCAATATAATCATGCAAATAACTTCAGCGCAGTTAAAGCGACGAACTTTAGCCTACTTTGTGCCCAAATATTCTTGAAATTTTCCCAATCTATCAACTAACGCCAGTCAGAAGTCAATTTAAGAGGTCTAGAACCACAAATGCAACAGATGAGCATCGCGAATACCTACAAAAAACTGATTTGTCGTCAACTGTAATTTGAAGGTAATGTGAGTGTGCTCATCCTCGATTTTTTGAAAATTTGATTTTTCAATTTCTTGTATCTGGCAGTATGATACAAATAGAACTGACTTTTCATTAGTTTTCGGATAACGTGGAATTGTTGCGCACTTATTTCAAAAACACTCACACAACCAATCGACATCAGTTGTCAAAAAATCAGGAGTACCAACTTGACGACTATCTCCTTGTCGCCGAGTCTGGCGCTGGGTGCACGGCGCGGAAACCCAAAGGTGGGAATAAAATTTTGGGGCTTATGCGCAATATAATCATGCAAATAACTTCAGCGCAGTTAAAGCGACGAACTTTAGCCTACTTTGTGCCCAAATATTCTTGAAATTTTCCCAATCTATCAACTAACGCCAGTCAGAAGTCAATTTAAGAGGTCTAGAACCACAAATGCAACAGATGAGCATCGCGAATACATACAAAAAACTGATTTGTCGTCAACTGTAATTTGAAGGTAATGTGAGTGTGCTCATCCTCGATTTTTTGAAAATTTGATTTTTCAATTTCTTGTATCTGGCAGTATGATACAAATAGAACTGACTTTTCATTAGTTTTCGGATAACGTGGAATTGTTGCGCACTTATTTCAAAAACACAATCAGGCAAAACAAATAATCCGCACGTTTTTGTATCTTTTCAAGTAATTCAATCGTACTAAAGGGGAGCTCCACATACGTAAGTGTACAAAAATAAGTATACCGTACTGACCTAAAATCCAAATAGCGCAACATTTCCCCTGGAACTTGGCTTGTTTTTTTTTTCAAACTATTTTTTATTTGGTTTGTTTTCTTTTTTATCTGCTAAGAGCACGGTAGGAGTTAGGGAAGATTTATTAATTACGTAACGCAAAAATTGAGCATTTTCGACCCCCCTTCCTCCCTATGTCACACTTTTTATATGAAGCATCTGAATTTTTTTAATGGGTCGTCACACTTAACGAAACCCCCCCTCCTCTCTCTAAGCGTTACGTAATTTGATGACGTTCCCTAAGGTAAGGTAAAAGCACGCAACTCAAGTTCAGTTCAAAGTTGATTGCCTATTTTTCGGGTATTAGTCCGCCCGACTTGGACATTGATTTACAATGTTCTGAAAACTCAGGTGTGCATATGTACATTATGTGGAAATTATAATTTGAAAAATGTATTGGTGGTAACTACTTTCCTTCGATGGGACTCGAACCCACGACCCTCAGAACGCTAGACTAGTATCTGGTAACTGCTTGGCTACAGCGTCGATACACCTATGCCTGGCGTATTGTAGAACTTCATAATCGTCGGTCTTGGGTGATGTACCTCCAGTTTCCCAGAACGTTCAGGATCCCCAGGTCCGATTCCACCGCGTGCAACCAGCGTGTTCGTGGCCTTCCACGAAGTAGCCGGCCCCTATCTGGTTCTCTGTTGAATATTGCTTTTGCTATTCTTTCTTCCGGCATTCGCACGTTCCTCTGCACGCCAGATCTTCTAATAGCGCCCTCGAGTGCAATGTTGAACAATAAATTCGAAAGTGCATCACCCTACTTCAATTCGTCTAAGGTCACAAACGAGGTCTGCAATCCAAATACTTTTTTATGTCTTTATTATCGAGACTTGCAGCCCATGGCTGGCTCGTCTCGGCAATTCCTAATACTTGATTTCGAGCCATTCAGCGTTGCACGTATCATTCCAATCAGTTTCGCCGGAAAACCATGTTCGGCCATTACTTGCCACAGCTCATTTCTTTTCACTGAATCGTACGCTGCTTTGAAATCAATGAACAGATGGTGAGTCTGCAAGTTGTAGAGTAGAGTGGGCAAGAGTGCGCGTGGGGTAAGAGTACGTTTTCGATTTTTTAAAGTTATAGAAAAAGATAAACTAGCAGCACTGCATCAGTTTGATAGGTATTCTGACCAACTATTGTCATGTGTAATTGTAAGCGATTTGAGTGAACAACAAGGGAGATATGGAGTTAATTAATTTTTTGGACATTTTGCTAAAAATAATAGTATAGGATATTGAAACGCATCGTTCTGTTGTTTCGTGAATTTGTGACGCTGGAAAGTCGCACCCGAATTTTTGCAACTACTAGATAGTGATCCGAGTCGATGTTCGGACCTCTGAAGGACCTTACTTCTATAACATCCGAGAAATGTCGTCCGTCGATCATCCACTCGGATGTTGCCAGGTGTGTTTGCGGATATTCTTACGTGCGAAGTAGGTACTGCTGTTTGCCATACCTCTAGCAGCAGCAAAGGTTGAAAGTCGCAGACCATTATCGTTGGTAGTAGAATGAAGGCTTTCCATACCAATGACAGGGCGAAAGAAACTTTCTCTTCCGATCTGCGCATTTGCATCCGCGATGACAATCTTTACATCGTGTGTACGGCACTCTCCGTATGCCTTATCAAGGCTCTCATAGAACTCATCCTTCACACGCTTCATCTGCTTCCCGATCACTACTTGAATGCTACTTGAATCAAGTGTTTGCTATGTGATCCACCGCCCGGAATTCACGTTCTCCAGTTCTGGGCCACCGTATTTCCTAGATTGCTGCCACACTCACGCCGACCTTCTGCAGCTCACGAGCCAGGAGCCCAACACGTGCGGGTTCATTCCAAGTCCTCACGTTCCAAGATTCGACTTTGCAATCGTTGTCCTTTATTCGTTGCCATGTTTATTGCCGTTGAATCAATCCGTTTACTCTACTTTTGTTTTTCATGGAAACTGCAGAATCTTCGGTAGGCTACCTTCATCGCGTTGATGGGGCTGCCTTCTCGATGATGACACGATGCAGCATGATGTGCAAAGTTTAGTTTAGAGGCCCTCGTTGGCACTTGGACGATGATGACCCTCCCCTAACATGGGGAACAGACGCTATTGTGAGTCGCTCCTAACATGGACAACAGAAACTCGATCAGATTTGCACCTCCGGAGAGGAGCAAATCCCCCTTCCCTGTCAGCATTCGACCATAGTTCCCACCGGGGTTGGTTACCCGATCTTTTCTAAGGTAGCTCGTATCCCGGCCGCCAGCGCCACGAGGAGATAGGGATAGGAGTTGCTGGGTAAGAGGCTAAGGACCGCGAAACAGGGTCTATTTTAAGGCTCTCCCAGACCTAAGCGATTACATCGCCGCGACGGCGACAACTAGTCGCCGCGATTCTATCGTTGGGTCGCTGCAGGCAATGTTCTATTTACGCTTCCATACTAACGGCGACAGAATCGCTGTCGCCAAGCGATAGTATACAAAGTACCAATTGTACGGTGCTTTAACCGATTAAGCTACGAAGGACCTCCGTCGGCCAATATGCGTCCAATTTGGGAATCTTGGGCTCATTCAGTAGCCGCCAAGTTGCGAAGGCCGACGGGGGTCCTCCGTAGCTTAGTTGGTTAAAGCATCAGTCGAGCGTACTAAGGGTCGTGGGTTCGTGTCATCACTAACTCACTATGAGAAGAGCACCCCGGAAACAACCACCGCGGATGAACCGCAATGACCTTTATATTTGCATACTGAGGTCCCCGGAGCCCAACCGCGGCAAGCTAGGCGATAACAGCGTCACAGTACTTTCTACTGAAGCCGTTGATTTTGTTCAAGATGCCACCACTGCTGCATCTTCGACATAATCTGTTGAGCTGCCGTGTTCACCGCATTCCAAATAACTTCATCAGGTTGTCAGGGGTTGTGTACATGCCACTGACAAGCAGGATGTCATGTCACTCATTACATGCTTCACCGACTCTACCACGCCCATGCATTCCGGGCACTCCGCATATTCTGCCATTCTTCGACGTGTATGAAGGCTTTAATTCTACTTCGTCGAGAATGCCGCCTGTGACTTATAGCATTACATCATCCGCGACCCCTACTATTTTCGTACATAATATTCTACAGAACCGGTCTGAGGATCGATCCCTGTGGAACACCTACTGACACCTCAATCGACTGCTGGCCAGCGTCGGTGTCGACTAACATTATTCTATTTTGAAAATATTCAGAAAATACTTTTTAAAATCCTGCACAAATAGTCCGGGACTCTCAAATGATGCAGGAAGTCAGCAATAGCTACTCAGCTAGCGTTATTAAATGCATTTTTTACATCTAAGGTAACCTCTGCTAATCAACCCACGCGCTTTCGTGGCCATGTCCGTTACCGATCAAATTGCTTCGACGGTAGAACGGCCTTTACAGAACCCATACTGGTTGCTTGATCATCCACCAGCACACTTTGCATAGACCAATAATCTATTCAGGATCACCCTCTCTAACAACTTTCGAGTGGTGAAATTGGTCAGTATGCTGAAGAATCTCTCGGCAAAAAAATCATCATTAGTCACTAGCGGTACCACGTCTACTTCAGGCTACTCCTGGCTAACACAGCTCTTCAAAGTAGGCTATCTTACTACATTAGTTTCGTAGTTCAGAGCTCTGTTATGTCCGATGCTCATGTCTGGACATCGGATAACTCATCATCACTAAGGCCTAGAATCCGATTTTCCCACCGTAGTGATTCTCCCAGCAGTTCCAGATAGAGCTGCGAGGTACGCTTTTCTGACCCGCCCCCAAGCAACACACTTGCTATAAATAAGTTCCTGTGACTTATGTATCGTATCGTAAAGCGAGTTGTATTTAACTTACTGCAACCAAAACCATATAAATTGTGCTACTTGGGCCATGTGGTTCTATTAGGGGTTTAGCTGACCATTATTCGTATTTCCTGATGGTCACTAGCAGTATACCCTTCGTGAACCCTTCATTCAGGCTCCACCAATGCATGACTTACCGCGGGATCCTCTGAACGTTGACGCTTACCCCTCGTTTAGTAGGACTACGTTTAGTGTCGCTAGAGACTCTAGCGATATATAACCGCTAGTGTTAGTAAACCGGGTAGCTCAGTCCACTGCCTAAGCGTTGTACTCATCTGCTACAATTAATAATTTTGGAGTGCGGGAGCTTTCAAGCTATCACCATCCTGAATGCAAGTGATATCCCAGATCATCTTCCGTCGTCTATAATCAATAGTGAATGAGTTCTAGGGAAAATAATCAAGCCGGTTTCGTTGACGGCCGCTTGGCAATGGTCTAGTGGTATTTATGAGGGTGTCGCTAAGTCGGTGGCCTCTCGTTAAGTAAGTACCACATCAACACTTCCTTCTTCTCCCTAGTTACGGTGAAGATGGGTGTGACCAGGAGTAGTAATACTAATGCTTTTGTTATTTTTGTTTAAGACTGGAATCAAGGACCACTCCCCTTCTTGATTTCTGATAGCATTCTACATGAGTATCACTAGTGTCCAATCTACGTAACAATGCTAATGCTAATGCTAATGCACAGTACCGGTACCGGTACCAGAGTACCGGTTCAAAGGTCAATCTTGAGAAATAAGCAAAACCCACCATGCGGCATATCAAACTTTATGATTTCAAAAAGTATGACATTATATCTAGACCAACATTTGAAAAGGGCGTAACAGCCAAAATTTATTCCTTCTGATTCCTGGTCTACATATACAGCTATATATGTAGACGAAGAATCAGAAGAAATAAATTTTGGCTGTTACGCCCTTTTCAAATGTTGGTCTAGATATGGTAGTTATGTTGTAACAAGTACGCTTTTTTAATGTTTTCGTTCACTGTAAATATTCATTGGTTTTCGTTATTTTACGTATCTGCATGTTTATTCGTTTTTCCCATTTAAACCCCAAATGTATACACCGCACAGGAATCACGTGCTTCCTAATGTTGCAACTGGCATACGCCAACTTAAATGAGTCCCCAACTCAGTTACAAGCGCCGAAAATTAAAAATCGCTCGATCACGGTCAAATGCAAATTTGCGATGCTATTAGCGGGCATCGACCTGGCCAGGTTTCCATTCAGGAACCGTTGACCTTTCCTTTTCGGCTTAGCCCACTCCAACCGAACTTGGGAGAGATTTGACTGTACGCTTTAAAACAGCCGCTGGAAAGAGAGGTCAGCATGCCTTCTAAACTTTCGGATGCGCAATTCTGAGATTGTACCGCTCGCGAAATTGAACTTCGTCCAATTTCGCGAACCCAGAACTTATTATCACGAACTGGCGGTTTTTCTGAGGACAATTCCTAGTCTCGTGCACTTCGAATCGAATTGTGGAAGAGGCAAGAGTGGTTGGAAACTTGTCTCGTGTCGTGTTGTGTTTTAATAGTGCTTATCGTTAGTCAAATACGAGTTAGCCGGCGGCCTAAGTGTAATTTGTGTGATTTGCTAGGAAACGGGGGATCCGTGGCAGCAAGGGTCAACGCCGACACAGCACCCATTGTTATAAACCGCTCTTGACCCCACATTGCGATTTCGGAGAGTTCCCGGGGCACACGTGGCCGGAAGAGGGTTGCATTCAGTTTTTTCCCGCACCCTAGACAGGCAGACCATCGCAATCTCGTTCCATCGAGTAACAGCCATCTTGTTCGAGGGCAATCGAACGCACGTGCCGCGTTCCCGCGTAAGCCCGCGTTTCCCGTGGGGAGGTATCATCGAAAACCGATCGCATTGGAGATTCCATCGGTCCTGGATCGAAGCAAGACCACCGCTTCGATACCGCCGCCGATACACCCACACTCGTCGAGTCGCCGTAAACCCATGGTAGCGCGTAAGTACTAGGAGAACATGCATGTATTTCTGTTTGTGTCGTCCATGCGCATGTGACCTGAATGGCACAACAGAAACCCGTCTCGATCGTCATCAATGAGACCGTCCTAGTTACTACACACCCACACATCCACACACACGCAATCATCAATGAACCGTCACCGCAGGAGAGAGAACTAATTCGTCGTAGCCGAAGAGCGGGTATCCGGAGAGCATAAAGGTAGGGAGATAAAGAAAGTGTACGCTAGACGCAAATAAAGTTACACGCCGTGAGCGTCTATGAAATTGGGAAGGAAGTAGGCCTAGGAAAGCATGCGAAGAAGGAGGTAATCGCCGAATAAAGAAACTTTTATGTCGAGCTAGAGGAGCTTTTACTTTGGAGTGCCTAAGGGTAGGCTACCGGTATTATGGCGAATAAATAAGCAGAACAGTGGTTCCCAAGCAAAAACCAATGCGACGATGATTGTTATTAATTCTTATGAGGAATTCTTCATGTAGTTCGTGATCGTATGTAGATTGTTTTTTACTGGGCAATTGGACCCGATATCCATCTCCAACCATTCTCTAATTTGTAGCAAGGGATTTATGTGGAGGAGCAACTGGGACCGATGATGATAAATTCCCCTAGCGATCTAAGTTCTAACGTTTCCCTGGATTAGCTTACGAAGTTTAGATGGTATAGACGGTACCTGACCCCAAACCACACTTCTTGGTAGTCAGTCAGCTTCCCTCCCGAGTTCGGGAAACTCAACCCCTCCTTCTGAAGGGTCTCAGGCCGGGCAAACCTGAAAACTGCTGGGTGGTCTCCTTACAGGAGTGGCGCTTAAATCACCCATTTAAAACGGGAAGCTCGACAGTCTGGCGGGTTATAATGTGTTTCCTGAAGCATATTTGAATCGATTGGAACCGGTAAACGAATTTACCGAGTACCGGTTCACAGGTCAATCTAGGAAAAAAAAAACATGGAGCGGCACATCAAACATCATGATAGTTTTGTACTTCCTGGATCGTATTTGAACCGATTGGAATCGGTAAACGAATTTACCGAGTACCGGTTCTAAGGTCAATTTTGAGCATGAGCATGGTTGACCGCCCACGGTTGCTACTTCGTTATTGCCAGGTCAGCTGCTATTGCTATTACACAGAGGACCAACAGACGAAGTTTGGGACTAACATCATCTTCAATCTGTAAGAACTGGTGACCCATAAATAAGCAATACCAGCGCCGGCCGTGTCCGAATGCAAATCAATTAAGTCTACCATGTATAGCGTGTAGTTTGAATTGAAACAAAAACAATCAACGAACGCTAATTATTTTAGTTTATCGACCACACTATACAACTGGATGCGAACTAAATTTTCTCTTTCTGATTAATTCACAAATCCGTATAAAACAGAAAAAAAAACTTCGGCCGGTCGTTTTGCTTTCCGTACAAAGCAGAACTGAATATCAATGACCGGCCTATCGCTCTGCTTACTGAAGGAACACGACTGGACAAGAAACAATTTTTCACTTTCTCTTAGCGAGTACCGATTCTAAGGTCAATTTTGGGAAACCGATTGGAACCGATAAACGGATTCACCGAGTACCGGTTCAAGGGTCAATTTTGCGAAATAAGTTGAAAAGTTGAAAATCAGGCCAAGCTCCAGTTGAAATACAGATTCATTGAAGAAGAAGAAGAAAAGGAAGAAGAAGAGCCTCTCGGCATTGGCAAGAAGAAGACTACACAAAGGTTATGCTTAATGACCAACCGATTTCTGATTCTTTTCAAATCCTATTAAATTATCTTTTTTTGTTTGTTTTTCAATTAAAAGTTTTTTGATTCTTCGATTTTGACATCTATTTAGATTTAATCAGTAGTTATTTTTCGATGTACAGAGTTTCATTGAATATCAAAATCGAATTTATTCCGTATGTTCGTTTCAATTATTCCACATTTGCCAATCCACGTGCCGGGAGAACGAACAGCACAACGTTTAAAAACAATCCAGACTATCGAATAAGGAAACCGTTTCAATTTGATTATAGACCAAACCAATGCGTCCTAGCCTTGCTCCTAATATCGCCAGATAGTTGTCCATCGCACGAGGCCAGCATTTTGCATGTGACCCGTTATTTATACAACGCTTAGTCGAATCCGTAGATTCCGCGCGGAGGTTGTAATTATACGCACATTTACCACTCTCGATGAGGTTAGACCAAACGAGGTCACCGTATGCTAACCGCGCTCTATTCACGGGAGTTACGCGGGTGTGCTTGGAATTGATTCACGAAGGCACTTTCGGAATCTGAAGCCATGTAGAACTCCTTATTCTTCAGGTACTGCTGCTGTGCGGCAACTGGAGGAACGGAGAAATTTAATCTTGTATCACAATTGAAACAAGACTTGCAATTAAAGACGCTGCTCCGTCTTCCGTTTCATTCTGTGGATGTATGACAAATTCGACCACTGTTTGAGAAATTGCACGCTGTAAGATTAATCATCAAGACTTGCAGCTGTTAAGTTAAAGGTATTATGGCAACATTGTTGCCAACGGTTGGCACACGCTTCACTTTTAACATGGTAATTTTCATCTCAATGTGGGTAAGAAATCTTAGTACAACAGGCCACATCGATGGGATGATGGGGGAAATGGATCTCAAAAGAATCAACGTCTTGTAATTAATTCCAATCGTAGAGCTAAGAAAAAAGAGGGCAAACATTGTTCTACCCCTCGTGGAACACAACCGGAATAGACGAGCGCAGATTTCTCTGCTACATAATAGACAACCGGAGGAATGCCAAAGAGACATGGGGTCAACAATGTTCCCTTTTGTCGCATCGTCAGCCACCACAATAAGTAGCGTTATCATAAACATTGTACAGTGTGGCGCGGTGTTCAATTTAGCGATCGCGACCGTGTACAAGTAAAGTGGTAAAGTAAGTCCTACTTTCTCAAGATTGAGAAACAGCAGCTGTTATTGGCCGGATCGGGCCCTGCGGAGTCTGTGACTAAATACAGATTTCGATGTATCAGCAGGCTACAGCCAACCGGGAGGAGAAACAATCAATTTTAGCATAATCGTGTCATATTTTCCAGCAGTGAGTCAGCGCAAAATATATGTGATTGAGTCATACAGTGTTCTGCACCGACGTTGCTGTTGTTTTCTTACAATTTTCTTGACATCTTTGGGTATAGACTTGACTTGAAAAACCGTGTGGAAGCGCCAAATTAACAGAGTTGCGAGACGGTAATGACCCAGTGGGGTTCGTAATGTCAACAAAGAAGAACTAGGGTTCGTATGCTGTACTAATAGAACTATAACAAAGGCCTAGACCTAGTGAATTATAGGCTTTATTGCAACCAAAACTGTTTGAGTTAAAATAAGTTCCCAAACCATCATTACATTTTAACATCAATATTGTTCATAACGGCTCGTGACTCTGATTTTGTAGACGCAAAAATATCAGCGATCATGAATCAATACTTAATCCACGACAATGAAAAGATGGCACTTCGCGATATCCATTAACTTTTCAGATTAGGAACCTCGCCAACGTTGTCAGAGAAACGTGATCAACCAATTTGAAGATGATTGCCTTCGATTGTTTCGGCTTTTTTCAAACAGCACGCTGCAAGCAGGTGGTACTAGTTCGAGTCTTGAGAAAACTATCTGTTGTGGCTGTACTCGCTCATTTAAAGCTAATATCTACGCCTATGTAATATCGATCAACGATGCTCACAATTACTGAAATATACTTCATCATAAACTATCTCTTTAACAGGAGTTATCGGTTTATCAGCTACTGAATTAGTTGTAAAATGAATCCATTTACTCGACCCAAACAGCAAGAATTAACTCTACAACATGCTAAAAGCAGCTACCACATTTTTCCATCCTCCAGAAGATTTATTGCCATTGATTACAGGAACTGAGCTCAGCAGGATGTCCACTAATTAAATTATCAGCAAAATTAATCACATAAGACCAACGTAGACAAGCTGAAAGGCATGCTCCCCAGTTGGCATCGATTTTGCTTCCACTCATCTTCGCGACAAACAACATAATCAAAACTAGAACAAACCTTACAACAGATCTCGGACTCAGCTGCCCATAATAGAATTTATTCAAGCTCAAGTCAACGGTTTCCTGCTGCGATTATCCACCAAGATCCCTTCGAATCCCGGTGCACTTGCTCTCGTTAGCAGAAGGCGAATCATGGCCATCCGCCGAGAACTGATTTATTTTAATCTAGTTTGTAATACTCGGTTACATGACAGATTTATTATGATACATCGACGCCACACCACATCGCAGCCTGGCCGCACTGCTGCTCCTAGAGCGAATCCGAATGCGTTTGCTGGTCCTGTTGCTGCGGTTAAAGCTATATTGCTGCAACAACTGCTGTAATTGTATGATTGTTGATACGGCAATTTATCTCTTTCCGAGCACAAGGTAATCCAGAACACATGTTCGATGCTCTGCGATCCGCGGATGAATGCGATGCGATTCCTTCTTCCAGAGACTAACTAGAGAGCGAGCATGCTGTCGTGTTACACAGGGATGAATGTTTGAAAAGTAGGTCAAAATCCTTAGTTTACATAATGTTTCTCAAATGGTGATAGTTTTGCTGAACAAACAAAGATCAACCGCTTCAATAAAATACCTGCGCACAATATGACGAAGCCTTCAACTATAGATAATTTCGTATTACACAAACATTGAACAAAATTGAAGTCGAAGCGAAAATACAGCTTTCTGTACTTCGAATTATACAATGGACTTGTACGATGGTGAAAGCACGAACAAGACACAGTTATCTAGAAACTGCAAAATATTGCTTATTACTTAATAAAGTCTGATTGTTTCAAATTTACTAAATGTAAAATATTACGTTGTTACATCGTTATTTGCGTACCGCGGACATCCCACAAAACTAATTTCATTTAATCAATGACGAAGAGTTATATGACACAGACCGCTCCAGTTCCATTTCCAGTTTTAAATTCAGCCACGCACTAACAAGTGTTGCAAGTGTAATGAAAAAACCGATCCACCAAGAAGTTATTGCTTAAATACCATAGGAGTGATACAATTTAATTGGTCCTTTATTTATAATGTAATCCTCTTTTATAGCATGTCAGCTGCAGCGAAGGCGTAGTTACCCTCAGTTAGTTAGCGTAATAAATTGCTCCTGTTTTATGATCATTACCACCCTTTCCGTCGAAGGGCTGCATGTTGCATACATGTTGCTGGCTACCAATGAATTTATTGAAGGTTCAACAATTCCCCGCCCATACAATTTGTCAGACTAATTGCGGCTTCTTGTTGTCATTTTGATGTGTGTTCTGCACGCTAGCGTAATCCGACGCGATTCTGGAATGCGCTGCAGATGCTGCAAAACAAGGTCCCTCAATATATCTCGGCTGTGAATTACAATGCAACCAATCAAAACATTCTTTGTAGAAGCAGCAATTCATTCAACTTTGTATGCGCATTATATGCTTAAATCACAAGCTTCAGTTTTCATAAATTGGTATTAAATTGTTAGAATTGAGAAGCGAGTGAGACGACTGAAAAACGAGTTCCCTGTATTTCGTTCAATGTGTGCAGAAAGATGCACATAAATTGTTGTTTATGTGTGATTTTGTGCAGCTGAATGAAGTAATAAAAGCTGACTAACAAGGCCTGGGATCCAATAACATCTACATATTGAACTTTTGTTGCTTCTTTTGTATAGGTTGGAAACCGAGTCCGAATTTCCTTTCCATGCGTATACGGAGGCGTACTCTATTTACTGTTATTTTCCGGCAGCGAAAATATTTTTATTGACACCCATTACTCAAATCTGATTTATGGATTTCGACGGAATAAATCACGACGAAGGGGCTCA
The DNA here is from genome assembly GCF_024139115.2 of Armigeres subalbatus. Classification (NCBI taxonomy): domain Eukaryota; kingdom Metazoa; phylum Arthropoda; class Insecta; order Diptera; family Culicidae; genus Armigeres; species Armigeres subalbatus. The sequence goes on along the minus strand of NC_085139.1, from coordinate 139,449,207 downwards.
AGTACCGTTGAGAAAAGCCTACTCCCAACCGTGTGGAGGTGCTGATGAAGTAACCGAAAAAAAGCTTGGAATAGTCCACACACCGATTACTCCTCCCGGCCAATCCGTTCAAACTTGAGTTCATCGATCTCCCCTGTGTATCGCAGCGCATTGCACGTCAAGATTTATGAAGCTGCTTTGCGGCACCATGATTTACAACTTGTTAATTCTAGCACTTTATACGGTGGAGTACCTTCACACAATTCACTTACAATCCCTCCTATTTCTGCCCTTACAGATTGCCATCTTGACGAACTCCCTGTTGACACAATAAACTGAACATAATAAGGTAAGTTGAACTGGTGAATATAGAATGAAAAATCATGATATAACCGGTGATGGGATTTCTCGCCTGTCAACAGGTTGTCATATTTATTCCCGTGCCTGCGCACATGTACTTGTGCGTTGTAATCATGGGAACTCTGTTCCGGTATAAATCTTAGTCTCTAAGATAGACATCTTTTGAGAAGCCCTAAATTGGTTTCTGCAAAACCATGTTAGCGTGACAAGCATACCGATCATAAATGTATTGAAACATTAGCGTGAAACAATACACATGAGGTAAGATGAGCTATAGTGGCAGTATGTAATAACATCATAAACATTTATGCAACTGCCAAGCCTTCTCAAATTAACTACTGAAATTCCTTGCTTAATACTATTCTAAATCCAAAAGCTTTTTATTCTTTCTTGAAGCCTTGTTGTTGCGACAATCGCTTTGCAAAATAAAATACAAGCCTTTTCTTTAAAAAAAAACTTATTTATCCACTCTCCGGCCCTCCTTAGCCGTACGGCAAGATTCGCGGGTTCGCTGGGTTCGATTCCCTTTTTTTCTTCTTTATTAAAGAAGCTTCCAGCCCTTGGCTGGTTTACCTCTGGCGGGTTCGACTCCCTATCAGGTCTATAAATGTGGAAGTGCTGAATGAACACTAAGCTGCGAGGCGGCAATGTCCCAACGGAGGATGCAATGCTAACAAGAAGATGAAAGAGAATAAGAATTAATCCATCTAGCAAGTATTTTGGCCTTTCGCGATTTCCAACTAACTGTTGATGATAAGATGAGACCAACTTTTTTTTTATACTTAATTTGAGTGATTTAATAATTTATGAGATCAACTGTAAAATATCATATTTAAGATATGTGGCTACGCAAAGCGTCACTCGCGACTGCGCCTATCAAATAAATAAAATTAGTACAGAAAAACAGAAGGGTTGTGTACAAGACACAACACAACTGCAAGATAGACGTTGGACAACGTTAAGTCATCGTTGCGATTTATCTTTCTGCTGTTGCCAGATTGTGTTTTGTACTTAGAAGAAGTTTTTTTCTCGAATCAGCTTCCATTTGTATAAAATGGTGGTCTTAAAAAACGATTTCTCACAATACTCAATGGCTAAGAATAAAAACAAGAAAGAGAGACCAAGACCGTTGAACTTTTTGCTGTCTCCTTGTTTTGCAAATTGAAAAAATCGTCTCAGTTTAGGGGAAAAGATGGTAAAATGAACACGTTCATGAACTGTGTTGAATTCAATCATAAAACGAGAATAACTTGCTAGTTTAACCACTTAGACCAACAATTTAACTCATATTCTTATTGCACTGAACATTGTTTTCGCTAATAAACATCGTTTTACATAGTTTTCTTCGAAATGAAAAACATCGAAATTTCGTATGTACAAAAATAGTGCGGGTAAAATGAACACTTCCTAATGGTAAAATGAACATCGATTCTAAAACTCTTTTGTTACATTTAATTTTCATTTTTTCAACTCCAGAACCGTAAATATACACAGAAAGAATAAAGAACCTAAAAAAAAAAGTTTAAAGAACTCAACTTTGAGTACGAAGTTCAAATTTTTAACTCAGTATTAGGTAGTTTTCTCACTCCATCTCATGAATGATATTATAAGCAAACAGAGCTGCATCGACCCAACGTGTGCTGCTCCGTGGAAGAAGCCAAATTTGAGTTGTTTTCATCATAGTCTCGAGTGAATGAAAATAACATAAATTTGAGTTGGTGAAACTTCATAGTGGGTGAAAATTCAACACGGTAGTAAAGGCAAAGTACGCACCGGATTTTTTCTCATTTTACTTATTTTTGGCTTCTTCCACGCAAGGGCGAATTTGAGTGAAAGGAACCGTAAGGTGAGTTGTTTCGCGGTTCCATGTAACCAATTAAGATTACGGCAGCCTTTTGAAAAATCTGGTATATCTTTTGAAAAGCTCTTAATTATCAAAATAATAAAGAGAAGAAAAAAAGTTTTGGAATATCAGTTATTTTGAAATTAAATTTAGATATTCAAAGTTATATCTTGATTATTTGATATGGTTTGTTTCTTGAACTTCCGCTTCACAATTGCACAACTTGTATCATAAATTTGTATAAGTTTGATACAAGTGTTCATTTTACCTGCATACATGCCGTGTGATAAATAGCTCTTCCTATAACGATGCAAACTAAAAAAATTACTATTCACCCCTGCAACATCTTTGTGAAGGTTGTCCTATTTGCCGTTGTAGTTCGAACCAATTTTATGATGAATTTATTAAGAATTAAAGCTTACGGAAAAATGGTTGAAAATTACATCAGACCCACTTTTCACGGCTTCGTTTGATATTTTGGATAGTAATAGCTATTCGCTCGGACTCAAAACCAAAATATTAGCTCAGGTACCTTATGTTATTTAGAAGAAAACTTGTGCATGGTTAACATACGCCTAATTATTGTTTTAATCTCAATATAGTCAACTGTTCATTTTACCAGCTTTTCCCCTACGTTTGATTGGTGGTCCTGACAAGAACGATTTGTTGTCTCTAATGCACATTAGACAGTAAGACAGTAACAGTAAGAATTTGTAGAGAAAATTTCACTTGAATACTGCTGACGCCGCGCCGACGACACCAACTCGATAATTTACGAGGGTACACTACAGATGTCGTGCGAATAAATTTATCGCAGCGTTTCTTTTCGACACGCGCTTATGATTATTGACTTTTCTACTGTCGCCAAACGATTGTATTTTGTACTTTGAAGGAAATTTACCTTGGTTTAATTTTCTCTTTTTGTGAAATAGCGGTCTTGAAAAGAGTCAACATTTTAATAGAAAATTACACTTGAGCACTTATGAAAACGTTTGTTTTTATTAATGGCAAATCAAATCTTCTTCTTTGTAGAATGTTGGTTTTTAAAAGGACAGATCTATTTTTAATGACGCAGCTTTTTAATCACTACAGTAACCGACACTACAGTAACTACACTTAGATTTACTGCTGAATTACAGCAGATGCCACCACGGCGAATGCAATTTCTGCAGTAACCACCGCCATTCAACCGACGTCATCGATACAGGGACCGCTACCGACGCCATCGTTCTGTCCGGTTCCGTATCCGCTTAGGGGAAGGGGGGGCAATATGCCCTAGCTAAGCAAACACTGCTCTATTGTCTTATTTGTTACGCTATTCATGGGTATTTTTACATTATGCATAAGTTAAACAAGATAGCTAGTTGATGCCATTCAAAAATTGTCAAAAATCTCAATCATATTGATAATATTCACATTTCAAAAAAGTGGTGATATTCTGTTGCCGGAAAACTCATGAGGCAAAACGCCTTTTAGCTGGCAGCTCCTAGGGAACAAAGTACCACGCGTCGGCGAATCAGCATTCTAGTATGGATAGTCCGTGGAGACGCAAGTACTTTGTAGGTTATTGCCTCGCCAAAATGTTAGATGTTTCTTCAAAATGTGGAAATTTTCGGTTTTTCCGACCTTCCCATGCACTTTTTTGAAACTTTCTACATAATTTTAGATCTAGTTTTGTTACGGACATCTTAAGGACGGTAAATATGAGGAAAACCACAAAAGGCGTTTTGCATCGGGGGGGGCGTTTTGGGGCCTCTTCCCCTACAGTGAATTTTCAAACAAAAATGACGTGCGCGCGAAACATGATTATTTGTATGCACTGACGAAATAAAGTGGTGGGCCAAAAGGCGCGTAGCTAACAGCAATCTGATGTACGAGGATAGTTCGTTCTGAAATGTTTACTGGGTTTGGAAAGAATTGAAGTTTTCAATAGTTTATCAAGGATAACCAACACTTTGGTGGAAAGCTCCCGAGTTGATATAAAAATGTCTAAAACCCATCGAAAGATAAAGCGGTTATTGACAGAAGTATATAGAAAAAGTGATTCCTTCTTTGGAGGCAAACGTCGGTTCGGAATAAGAAAAAAGCAGTTGAGCTTTCTTCCGCAAATAAAATTCATCTTTCCTGATTATACAATGTATTTATATTTTTTCCAATCAAATTTCATGCACCAAACAAGCCGAAAAAGTACATTCAAAGTTAATTGCCTATATGCCGGGTATGAAGCCACCCGGAGTGGAAATTAATTACTATGTCTGGATCTCGATTATGCATATGCACAACATGTGATAGATTTAGCCTAGAAGGAATGCTATCCGTAGGTACTGATTTATTCGGTCTTATCTTTAAAATGAGCAAGGAGCAAGGATTAACCATTCGAATCAAACGCCTAACAATATATATAGGGGCCCTCCTTAGCCGTGCGGTAAGACACGCTGCTACAAAGCAAGACCATGCTGAGGGTGGCTGGGTTCGATTCCCGGTGCCGGTCTAGGCAATTTTCGGATTGGAAATTGTCTCGATTTCCCTGGGCATAAAAGTATCATCTTGTTAGCCTCATGATATACGAATACTAAAATGGAAACCTGGCTAAGAAACCTCGCAGTTAATAACTGTGGAAGTGCTTAATGAACACTAAGCTGCGAGGTGGCTCTGTCCCAGTATAGGGATGTAATGCCTATAAAAAGAAGAAGAAGAAGCCTAACAATATACCCTTTGTCGTCAACTTAGTTTGTTACTGACAAACGCACCATCAGAACCCGAACATAATATGACAAGAATCATTTGCCTTGCATGCTCTGATATTTTCGAGAATACGACGCTAATTCTGTAACCATAGTAAGATTCTCGAATATTTCCATAAAAATTTTCGGATCTTTGTCATTATTATCTCCGACAAAAACAAAGCTTTGTCGTTGGTTCTCTTTTGTCGCTTGTTTCGCTTGCGCATCCAAGAAAAATTGATTCCAATTGAAAAATTGATTCCAATTGAAAAATTGATGATTGATTGAAATTGAAGTCAATAACGGCGCCGACCACGTCCTTACGGTCATATAGGAAGGGAAGGAGTGTTAGTCCAACTCTCGTTGCTACTAGAGACCGAGTATACCTCTGCATCTCCATGATTGTCTTGGGATAGGATATCGTTTTTTTTTTTTTTTTTATTCCTTTATTTATTTGATAGGCACTCTGTGTTACTTGACCGCTACTGTGCCGAGATCTACTGTGGTATTCTGCAGCCAGAATCCACACAGAATTTATTTTTAGATTTTTTCCATTATTCATTGTTGTTGTCGTTGCCGGTCCATCTCGTCGTGAGTCCATTGTGTTCGTTTTTGTCCATGTCGTGTATCCAATGATCGTTGCATTGTCCCGTTGCCATTTATCCGTGTAACGTTGGAGGAATGCCTCCGAGAAGAACAGGTTGTCAGTCGTCATCAGGCAGCCGTGACGGTGAGGCGTGTACCCCAATACGCCACCGCATAGGCTGCGCATCCGGCGACTGACGAGGGTTTTGGTGGAGGGGCTGGGAATCGAACCCATGACCATTCGCTTGAAAGGCGAACGTGTAGCCAACTACGCTACGGGACCCCCCTAGGATATCGTTTTAGTTACAAAAATTTTATTTATCTGGATTCGCTTCGGTAAGCGATGCGATCTGCGGGATGGGATAACACTAATTAATTACTTTTGCTGTCTCGCGATAAGAAAAAAAAACACACTCGGCATATGGCATATGAAAACTGAGGAGGATCGCGCTTTGTACGACCGAAACGACGCGCAGTTCTAACACGCAATCCTCCAAACACCAACTTATTACCTTCGCTGTCTCGCGATGAGAAAAACAAGTTAAATTATGCACGCCCGCTGGCATATGCAAACTGTGAAGAATCGCGTTTTGGGCGACCGAATCGACGTGCAGCACTCAGTACTTACTTGCCCGATAACTACTACAAGCTATATTGCCGTTATACGCATAACGGTTCCATATATTTTTTTTTTATTTTTTTATATATTTAATCTTATTACATACAGGGGATGGACAAAATAATTAGGATAGGCAAATTTTAGGTAAAATTAGATGTGTTGTAACTACCTTAGTTATCATCCGATTTTAACAATTCAGGCATGCCTGAACTAGAAAATTAATTCAGTTTGACGGTATGACCATGGAACCGACTATGGCCACCGGATTCCGGAGATATTCCGGGGTTTTCGGAGGTAGGTTCAAAACTGTAAATTTGAGGTGGATATTAGGAGAAGTTGTGGTTGAAAATTGAATAATATTAGTAACCACAACTAAAGTAGGGCTCTTGCTGATTTGAACCATTTATTTAGATTTGGAATCGGACAAGAATCAAGTGAGATATGGCCATTTCTTTATAATCGGTTCCGATCGATACTTATCAAAGGGGTCAGGCCACAATTTCATTTGAATCTCGCTTTTTGATAGATCGTCCACTATGATTTTATTCTAGAAGGCCTCTAATGTGTCAAGAATGAAAAACCAATTGAATAAACGGATCCTGGAGTCGCTGGGATGTCCCCGGGGAACCTGTGAATGGGGACATTTAAGTTTTAGCACCAAAACCAGTCGTTCGACGGCTCTTTTTTCATGGTTTTCGATCAGGAAGCGAAGTATGAATATAAAATGGTCCATTGACGGTTCTGGCCGCTTCCATGTCCTACGGATTGGCCCGGGGGAACCTGTGGAAGGAGACATTTAAGTTTTAGCACCAAAACCAGTCATTCGAAGGCTCTTTTTCATGGTTTCCTATCAGGAAGCGAAGTATGAATATAAAATGGTCTATTGACGGCTCTGACCGCTTCCAGGATCTACGGATTGGCCCCGGGGGAACCTGTGGAAGGGAACATTTCAGGTTTAGCACCAAAACCAGTCATACGAAGGCTTTATTCATGGTTTTCGATCAGGAAGCGAAGCATGCATATAAAATGGTCCATTGACGGCCCCGACCGCTTTCAAGACCTACGGATCGGCCCCGGGGAACCTGTGGAAGGGGACATTTTAGTTTTACCACCAAAACCTGTCATTCGACGGCTCTGGCTCTGGTTTTCGATCAGGAAGCGAAGTATGAATATGAAATGGTCCATTGTCGGCTCTGATCTTTTCCAGGGTCTACGTATTGGCCTCGGGAAACCTGTGGAAGGGGACAATTTAGTTTTAGCACCAAAACTAGTCATTCGACGGCACTTTTTTTCATGGTTATCGATCAGGAAGCGAAGTATGAATATAAAATGGTCCATTGACGGCTCTGACCGCTTCCAGGACCTACTGGTTGCCTTCGAAGAACCTGTGGAAGAGGACATTTTATGTTTAGCACCAAAACCAGTCATTCGAAGGCTCTTTTTTTATGGGTTTCGATCAGGAAGCAAAGTATGAATATAAAATTGTACATTGTCGGCTCTGACCTCTTTCAGGACCTACGGATTGGCCCCGGGGAACCTGTGCAAGGGGACATTTTAGTTTTAGCATCAAACCCAGTCATTCGAAGGCCCTTTTTTCATGGATTTCGATCAGGAAGCGAAATATGAACATAAAATGGTCCATTGACGGCTCTGATCGCTTCCAGGGCTACTGATTGCCCCCGTGGAACCTGTGAATGAGGACATTTTAGTTTTAGCACTAAAACCAGTCATTCGATTTTCGATCAGGAAGCGAAGTATGAATATAAAATGGTCCATTGACGGCTCTGACCGCTTCCAAGACCTACGGATTGCTCCTGGAGAATCTGTGTAAGGGGATATTTTATTTTATGCATCATAACCAGTCATTCGACGGCTCATTTCTAGTGGTTTCGATTAGGAATCGAGAAATGAATATAAAAGGGACCATTGAGGGCTCTGACCGCTTTCTGGACCTACAGATTGGCCCAGGAAACCTGTGCAAGGGGACATTTTAGTTTTAGCACCAATACTAGTCATACAACGGCTCTTTTTTCATGGCTTTGGATCAGGAAGCGAAGTATGAAGTAGGCAGCTTCCCCGTGAGCTATGCGTAGGTCCAGAAAACGGTCAGAGCCGTCAATGGTCCATTTCTTGTTCATACATCACATTCTGATTGAAATCCATGAAAAAAGAGCCGTCCAATGATTGGTTTTTGTGCTAAAACTAAAATGTCACCTTCCACAATTCCTCGGGGGCAATCCGTAAGTCCTGGAAGCGGTCATTAGTGGTCCAATTTATACTAATACTTCGCTTTCTGATCAAAAATCACGAAAAAAAAAAAGCCGTCGAGTTATTGGTTTTGGTGCTGCAACTTAAATGTTCCTTTCCACTGGTTTTCCGGGGGGAATCTGTAGGTCCTGAGAGCGGTCCTGAGTCATCAATGGTCAATTTTATATTCATACGTTGCTTACATTAGAGAAGAGCTGTCGAATGATTGATTTTGGTGTAAAAACTAAAATGTCCCATTCCACAGGTTCCTCGGGGGCAACCAAAAGGTCCTGGAAGCGGTCAAAGCTGTCAATGGTCCTTTTATATTTATACTTTGCTTCCTGATCGAAAACCTATAAAAAAGAGCCGTCGAATAACTGATTTTAGTGCTAAAACTTATATGTTCCTTTCCACAGATTCCTCGGAGTAGATCCTGGAATCGGTCAGAGCCGTCAATGGACCATTTTATATTCATACTTCGCTTCCTGATCGCAAACCATGAAAAAAGAGCCTTCGAATGACTGGTTTTGATGTTAAAACTTAAATGTCTCCTTCCACAGGTTCCCCCGGGCCAATCCGTAGGTCCTGAAAGTGGTCAGAACTGTCAATTGACCATTTTATATTTATACTTCGCTTCCTGATCGAAAACCATGAAAAAAGAGCCGTCCAACGACTGGTTTTGGTGGTAAAACTAAAATGTCCCCTTCCACAGGTTCCCCGGGGCTAATCCGTAGGTCCTGGAAGCGGTCAGAAACGTTAATTGACCATTTTATATTCATACTTCCCTTCCTGTTCGAAAACCATGAAAAAAAAACCGTCGAACGACTGTTTTTTTTTTTTGGTAAAACTAAAATGTCTCCTTCCACAGGTTCCCCGGGGCCAATCCGTAGATCCTGGAAGCGGTCAGATCCGTCAATGGACCATTTTATATTCATACTTCGCTTCCTGATCGAAAACCATGAAAAAAGAGCCGTCGAATGACTGATTTTGGTGCTAAAACTTAAATGTCCTTATTCACAGGTTCCCTGGGACATCAACGACTCCAGGATCCGTTTATTCAATTGGTTGTTCATTCTTGACACATTAGAAGCCTTCTAGAATAAAATCATAGTGGACGATCTATCAAAAAGCGAGATACAAATGAAGTTGTGGCCTGACCCCTTTGATAAGTATTGATCGGAACCGATTATAAAGAAATGACCATATCTCACTTGATTCTGGTCCGATTCCAAATCTCAATATATGGTTCCAATCAGCAAGAGCCCTACTTTATTTGTGGTTACTAATATTATTCAATTTTCAACCACAACTTCTCCTAATATCCACCTCAAATTTACAGTTTTGAACCTACCTCCGAAAACCCCGGAATATCTCCGGAATCCGGTGGCCATAGTCGGTTCCATGGTCATACCGTCAAACTGAATTAATTTTCTAGTTCAGGCATGCCTGAATGACGGCAGTATATAAGAACGCACTTGTCTCGACCGGATCAAAGCGCTATACAAGCGCATTATCCGCCGAATATCGAAAAGATATTTTTTTCACACGCACTACACTTACTTTCCCAATGGCTGCTGCCTTTATTATAACTATTGTCGCATTAACATCATAAGAAAGACACTATTTAATATATACGCATTATCCACTTACCACCTTTTTTGCTCGGTAGAAAGGGGTGATTCAAGTATGACGTCCACTACTTTTAGGATTTCTAGAACCTCCCCTGTCACGCTTTTTTGTATACCTAGTACACGTACCGTCACAAAATCTTAGACCCGTTCCCCCCCTATAACCTGTGACATCATTGTTGAACGACCCCAAAGCAAAAGACGATGATACGTTTGTCCGGCGGCAGAAGGTCAGAGCGTATATGACTCATTCTTTCAATCTGCTCGGTTTACGGCAAGGAGATATATGATTCCTTCTTTCGAAGGATGCATTTTCCCGGTACAATTTTGATTCAGGCTTGGTTTAAAGCAAGGGAAGATATGATCCCTTATTTGAGGGATGCATTTGCCCGGCAGAAGGCAAGAGGTGATATTATTCAATTATTCTGTTCAGGCATTTTCTCGGTTCAATGCAAGGGCAGATATGATCGCTTCTTTCAAACATTGCGCATTTGCTGGACAGAAGATATGATCTCTTCATCGAGGAGTGTAAAAAACAATAGGGAATAGATTCCATTTTTAATATCAAGCATTTTCTCGGCTTAAGGCAAGGTTCAATGCAAGGGAAGATATGATCGCTTCTTTCAAACAATGCATTTGCTGGGCAGAAGATAAGATCTCTTCTTCGAGGAGTGTAGAAGACAAAAGGGAATAGATTCCATTTCTAATATCAGGCATTTGCTCGGTTTAAGGCAAGGACATATATGATCCCTTCTTTTCTGGCATTTGCTCGGCTTAAAATATGACCCTGTCTTTCTAAGAATGCATTTACCTAGGTGTGATATGAAGCATACGTTGTTTATGATGACTAAGCTCGACAAATGAAAGTATATCGATATTTGTGTGATCGAATTGAAAGAGGAAGTGATATTCATAGTTATAATACTAGACACGCGGATAATGTGAGAACACCCTATTTTCTGTATGGCGCTTCACAAAACTCTTTTGTTTTTAAAGGTATAAATGTTTTCAATTCGATGCCTTCACACATCAAACGATGCAGTCACGCTAACACAGTTTAAGAGACAATGTATTTCACACGTCAAAGCTGCCTTTTGAACAGCTACCCGGCAATTTTTACCCGTTATCACATGTATCTTGGACGAAGTTTTTAACAACGGATGATTTTATGGACCATTTTTATTTTTTATCATTTATTGAGGCATTAATAAGCTATGACGTTCGCCTCGATGATGATGATGGATTTTAATTTATTGACGTAGTTTATTTTTGAACCTTTCTTTGTGTAGTCTACAAAAGTTTGAGCATCGCGCGCGGATTACAGATATGAATGATTTTGAATTTATTTAAAGGCTTGCATATTTCGAACTGTTGAATCATGCTCTTTGAATTAGTAGTAAGCCTTCTGGTAGATTATTTTGTACTTCGCGGTTGTTCCGAAACTTTTGTTATCGACGGAGCGGTTACACAAGTTTTGATGTTTGGTTGTCGAACCTAATGATCCATGTTCAGATACATGTGAGTTTTAGATTGCGATATTGGTTTGTGAAAAGAACGCGATGTTTGGCGGAGCTTTTGAAATCTGTGCGAGAGGTTTCACAAGTTTAGCTTTTGATGAGCTCCATGTATCACTACTGTTGATTACAAAAATTCTAGGTGTGTTCTTTTTAGTTCATTTTACCAATTTATTTTTGCTGTACAGTATGGAATTTTATTTTGGATTTTATATCTGTATATACAATCGGATCGTTTGTTTGCAAAACCGATTACATTGATCTTATTTAATTATCTTAAAGATAACTCGTCCAGCTCAAACCTTTGTAGGGGTATGTGGCGGGACCATAATCATCATCATCATCATCATCTTAATGTGTGAGCGTATGAGATTTCTTTAAAAAAAACTTTTCATAGCACATGAGCGAATAAGAAGCCTTTTATCAATAAAAGGAAGAAGTCCACAATGGGCAGATTTTGCTGCATATCTCTACATGGAAAATAAGACTAGCCACCAATGTCAAATTAATTCAAAGTTTATTTATCTTGCTAGTAGGTTTGTCAACATTTGAGATTTTTTTTTATTTCTACGGGAACCTTCTTCATTCCTTTTTGCAGCGTCATACAATGAAGTGTCTTATTATCATGTATTGCTTTTATGGTAGAAACAACGAAGCTGAAAGGCTGATTCATTGGAGCTCCATTGGAAAAAAAATGAGCAAAATTCCTTCATATTCACTCAAATTTAACGATTTGCGATTCTTCCACCTCACCCGTAAGATTGTAGTTCCATTATTACATACAATTGAGTCATTTTACACCACCATTTTCAATGCGTTAAAAAGTTATGAAAACCTTATTGTTTTGAATAGGAGATCATTGGGAAATGTCGAGTCGAGTCGAGTCAAATTCGAACACTAAAGATGGTCTCACAGTGCGACATTGTTGTTTCATAAGGGCAAATGTCGCAAACGTAAACAAAGCCTTTTTCTGCAAAATCCTGAACAACGGTCCTATCCCAGCTAACAACCACTTGGAACTGGTGGCGCTCCGCACCTTCCATCGAACGGAAGTGGAAAATACCGACAGAAGTCTCTAATCTTCCTGAAATCAGCAGAAGAAGTCAATATTTACGTTTGCGACTTTCACCCTCATGAAACAACAATGTCGAGTTGAGGTCGGAATACGTATCTGCAAAGATAACAAAACGTGGCGGAATTAAATGGAAGGGTTGGTCATTTCACACACTTCGTCTTGAATTGTGTAGAGATTCTACAAGTAAAGAGAAGTGTATTGATTCACACTCGAGAGCGTTCACACGTGCGTGTGATTGAAGCCGAGAGAAACATGATCGATAAAGAGTGAGAAGTGTTTAGCTGTTGTGCATAAAAATGTCTATGGTTAGGCGCTCACAACATACATGAAAGATTTGGAACATAGCCTAAATGTATGCAAATTACCATTTTCCTGTACTCTTTACACTTGTGGGCTTGTGTGATGAAGAGTGGGTATGACACACGCTATTTCATACAAAGATAAATTGTATTTCTGCACAATACACTCGGATAACACATCGAGAAAGAAAAGTTTTTACACCTTCTCTTGAATACTCCTCAGAGCGAACCAACCCTGGGAAAGTACTAAACTCGTCTTAGACTTAGACATTCCACTAAACAAGCTTAAATAATTTTTCTCATTATGTAGGGGCACAGACGGCTTTGGCGGCTTTTATTCTATTATTGGCAGGGGTTTTTTATGAAATTTGGTCACAATATTCTTTGATATGCAAAGAATGTTTGGGCCAAATTTGAGCATATTCAGTCATAAAAAACCCCCCTGCCAATAATAGAACAAAACCTGCCAAAGCCGTCATTACCCCTATTCAATTTTACAATAACTGAATGAATATCATACCTATTTATCGTAAATGGTGCCATCTAGCTACAAATTACTGTTTTTCGATGTTTATCCATACATTTTTCTATATAAACTTCCAACGAGTTTAGCACCACCCAAACGTTAACCGATTTATCTGAAATTTTGTTCATGGCGTCAAAAATAAAAGAGCGGCTCATTAAAAAAATAGAAAAAGTTTGTTCACTGTTCCTCTACGCTGCCACTTTTCGGAACATCCACTGCTCGAGTTCCAAGTTCTTCAACGAATGATCTCTTCACAGCTCGATCTTCTAGTCGGCGTGTGGAATCGCTATCCGAGTCTCTCCTCCTACCGCACAATGCGTAAGTCGGATCTCGCCAATTAAAAGGTGATGTCTCCATTTTCGACTGATGTAGATGTGGCCGCTTTGATTTTCAATTGTCTATCACTTGAGACTCACGTGACTTTTTTCACTGGTCGATGGGAAAAGAGCGATCCTCCAATTGTCGTTATTGCCACAGAATTCTGCAAACAGTAAACCGATTTCACTCATTTCTCCAAGATCATGACGTCCTATGAGATGCTCATAGTCCGTGTTGTCGGAGCCGATCTTCTCATTAAAGTCGCCCATGCAGTGATGGTTTCACTCGGTTCGATGAACGTTCATTTTGGAATTTTTTTCCGATTCACTCGGCGCAGAGCATGAGTGGAGGGCCACTCATTTTCTCTGCTGATAGCAGGTGCGGCTGTAGTCGCTCTCACTGAATCTTGCCTATGAGTAAACATACTCCGATCGCGCGTGTGTGGTACTTGCCGTTCGGGTAAATCATATGATGATTGAGTCAGGAAGCGAAAATCGGCAGTTCATTCTCGTTTCTAGATTCGATCCAGCGTGCAGTCTCCGGGAGAGCGATTGGATCATGTTATGAAAATGTTAGTCGACGCTCACTAGCATTGTTCGGCAAAGGAAATTAAGCACAGTAAAGGGCTCCCCACAAGGATGAGCGCTGCGGTGCGTTTTGACAGTTAACCCATGTATTTTCTGTCAAACCGTGCCGCTTTGCTTACCATTCTGGATGGGCCATAAGAATGTTGTTTCCATCGGCTTGGAACTGAAAGCATACGATGTGGATGAAGTGCACGTTGCTTGAATTGGGAGCGATATAAGGAGATGCATAAAAGTGGGGACGTTGAAAGGGGCATATTCATTTGACTTTACATTGTTCAAATCAAAGCATAGGCGTATGTGCCTAGCACAGTTTGAACGTATCGCCTCGCTATTTTGGAGTTTGATGTAACTGTAAATGCATAAACTTGCGAGTAAGCACGCGGCGTGATATTTTTCAAAATCGTATGTTTTTAATAGCATATAGAATATTTATTGAAAGTTTTTCAAATAAGTTAATTCCTAATTAAAGTTTTACTTCTATGTCAAGGAACAAGTATTAGTGAATTATTATCACAGAATTCATCACAGAATCGGCGGACCACCACTAAACCGTATCGCGCTGTGGAGCGTCGTCATGTAACGGGTGACGCGAGAATTCAAATCATGTTATGTATAAGTAACGCAGGGACGGGAATGGTTGACATTTCTTTTTACCATTCATTCTTCCATGCAAAAAAAATAAAAACAAAACCACGGCAGCCGCAGCAGCAGCCACGCCAAGCAGAAGACAGTCAGCACAAGATTTTACTATTTTCTCTCCCCACGATTAATGTTTTCGTACAATAATTTCACACGTATAACCGTTTTTGGTGGGAAAAATTCATTTCATTACTCCTTGCTCATTTTAGAGATAAGAACGAATAAATCAGTACCTACGGATAGCACTCCTTCTAGGCTTTGCGCCACAGGTAATTAAACTCGATTTTGTGCTGTTTGCGCTGCGCACGAGTGTGGGGCTGCAAATTGTTTAGTATGTGACATTTGCAACATGAACGCCCGGGCAAAGCTGGGTATTTTTCGCTAGTTTTGAATAAAAACATGTACCAAATGGGGAATTGCGTGCCTCTCATTGATGCTGTATGAGGCTAGAACTACAAACCCATAACTGGATTTGCTTCTAAAGTACATACAGCGCCACGTAGGTACTGCAAACGATGCGTCGCACCTAACATTTTGCTGTCAGTATATCCGATTTATATGGAAGATAACAAGTCTGATTACAATCATATGAGTGAAATCGGACTCACTCACTGAAAATTATCGAGCAGCGATTGAACTTGGGTAATTGCTGTGCTGCTTCGATCAGCAGAGAGTGAATCGAGAACGGGGTGAATCTGCTATGCAATCGAGTATAGGAAGAAATGAACATGCTTGAAATCGGTTCCACTCAAATTCATCAAATAGAGAACGCGTGTGTTGATTCGCATACAACAGCGGTAGACAAGTGTGTGTCAAGTGGTGAGAGAATAAAAGCTTTTTGCCGATTCTCTCGGGAATCGACCATCACTGCGCCCATGTAGATCTCGATAAAACCTTTATGATAATGATAATATGATAAAACTTTATGCACAACGGCAATCAGTTCACTGCTAAATTTGACGCTAATTATTCTCTTATTAACACACGATTTTGGATCCTACAGTAGATGGAAATTGGTTAGTGCGACTTAGTATTCTATTAGCATTTCCTCAGTTTTCTATGTCTGCCATTGCATGAGTAAGTAAAGTATCTTATTTGGCAAGTACGATGGATACACTATGCCCAGGGAGTCGAGAATGTTTACCACCCGAAGACATTCTAGACCGGCCCGAGAATCGAACTCGCCATCTCCGGATTGGCAATCATACACCTTTGCTCGCAAGGCTACTAGAGACCCCATGCGATAAATTGTACAAATCCTTAAAATAAAAGAGCATCAGTTACAGCATCGAAGCAATTTTATGTAAAACGTTAAATATGAAACAATGATAACCAATACCAAAGTTATCACTGATTGTTTAAATACGAAAAACGTGCAAGCCTCAAGCCCACACTTATGAACACACCTTGCGCCCTATTAAAACCCATTTTCAAATCGCGACATGCTGTAGTATGCACGCGCTTTTGCCCATATGTGTAACCACCCAGCTAAACGACCAGCCTACACGAAACGACCCCTTATCAGATGCAGGTTATTGTTAGTACCGTCATAATATTTACAATTCTTTATTTTCCACCGGAGCCCATGTCCGCTGCTATCTATCGCTGGTGTTCAGCAAAATAATAAAGCACCCATTGAAAAGGCGGATTGTGGGGTATGTGGTCGCGCGTCGGGATCTCTTCCGAAAACAATAATAACATCAATAATGGTTATAACAAACGGCACAATTATGGCCATTAGACTTCGAAAGATCGCATTCAAACGTGTAGAGTTCATCGAGTTATGAAAACTTATGTCCACCATATATTATTACTGTTTATTATGATTATACAGCATATCCCCCTCTTGGTCAGGGGGAAGGGCAATTGTTGGCTGATCTAAAAGCGTAGATTAGTGCACACTTCCCTTTTGTAGTCGCTTTCCATCCCATCGCAAGATATGTGCGTGTGTACGAGCGAAGAAACGCAAGAACAAGATCACATCATAAGCCATTTATTGTTTCCGCTTGGTGACTTCTTCACACCTTCCAACACCTTCAAGCGCTATGCCCGCGCAAGGTAAAGTGTCACTTGTCTACGTGGAAACAGCATTTGCCAGCGTAATTAGTTTCTAATTAATATGAAGTGATCTCGCGGCGAAAAAAGCAAGGCAGTATCTGCATCCTCCGCTTGCCGGAAGACATACGCATTTCTTGCAATTATATGCATCCCGCGTAGAGGTTGCGATCTGTCGTCTGGATGCGTTCTCGATGAAATAAAAAGTGTGAACCATACCCAGCTTAAATTGCTTCCCTTTCTAGCTCTCATCTATAATCGATTGCATTGGAAGCGCGCAACGATCGGTTCTGCACTTGAAGCAATAACCCGAAGGGGTAAATGAGGCGCTGGGTGGTTCACGCTTTACAAGAATTATCTACTTGTGTATCTGGATGTTGGCTGACAGTTTTATGATCAGTGATTTATATTCTTGTTTGCCTCGAGATTTTCTTCTGATAACCATATTCCGGTCACTTGTCACATGTTTAGCGATAAGCTAGTTAAGTTTCCCACGCTGAGACTCGGTAGTACATGGAGTGCTACGTATGTACATCCGGCTGTTACTGAAGAAGAAATGTCACATGAGAGGAAATTAGTTGCTTTCTTCCAAAAATGTCTAAATAGTACCACTAGTCAAAAATCTAGTGTTATTAGTTTCTGTCATAGGCAATGGTAAACCTCAGATAGCCTTTGAAGAAAATCTGATAACCCGTAAGGCAACAATAAACATAGTGAATTCGAATTTCACCTTCTACTTCTCTTCTCATTGGCATTACATCCCCCACTGGGACATTGCCGCCGATGATACTTTTATGCCCAGTCGAGAAAAATTCCAACCCGAAAATTGTCTATCTACTTACTTTTTTGATAATGGTGTTTGATTTTGAGATATTCAACCTTAGATGCCTCTCGCCATACTGATTTCAGAAAGTTAACTCCTAGTTTGCGGCTGTAAGCAAGTTCAAAATGGATAATTCATTTCTAAATGAAATAACTGCACATTTTATTGTAACTTTCAGTAAAATCATTGAGTTTATGTGTGTAGAACAATCTTTAATCTGGAAGAAAAACATGTCAGCTTTTCAAATATCCTAACGTTTGCACAACCAACCAGGGCAAACAAAATCACCGTATCCATTCCCAGCAATACCACTTAACGAGGCCACCGAGCAGCAAGAAGCAAAAACTCCCACCGTGAGTGAACATCATCCAATGGCATGAAAATGAACCCTGACCCTGCTGGGTTGCAGGTTGTTTTCCTTCCGAAAGAATAAAGACATCAGTGTGTACTACTGGTGATACAAAACTTCCGGATTATCTCATCGTATGAAAGGCTGTTTTTGTATTTTTCATTTTTCATTCAGGTCCCATTCCGATTCTCCCAACGAGCAACCTGACCGCCTAGATGATTCGTGTCGTTGTCTAATCTTTCTTCGACTAACTATTGTGTTGTGTTTCTTTCCCTTCCGGCGAAGCCCCTTCGTTTTTATCAGTCTCTACAAGTTAATTTGTGAGCCATATGATGATTGCATTAAGTTATTGGTTCAATAGTCGAGATAAAGGTAATGTACGTGTGTATTTTTGCCTTCCTCGTACACCAAGGTGTACCGAAAGGCTATTTGTTTACTCCAAAAACGAACTTTTGATATGAGGATTTTCATATACCTTAGCTCGACGTCTGTCGAATGTCGTGTCGAATGCGAAAATAAGGATCACCTATCAGTGATAGTTTAGACTTTTCGTATATGCCTAACAATACTTCCAATCGCACGAGAAAGGCATCATCATCGTTAGGTGGATTAATAAGAGTTTTTTTTTTCACTCAAACGTGTCGTGCCGAATGAGAGAAGATCTTCTATGGAGTGGCAATAAATGTTTCTGCTGCATGGTAGTCATAAATTTGAATGCTTTCGCTTTCTATTTCACATTAAATTTGTTTTGTTCATAAGAATGAAGCAAAAGTAAAAGCCCTTGTGCTGATTTAAACACAAAAGGGGATTTTTTTATTATCGTGCGGGACTTATCATAACACTTTTTCCACAAGCAGGGCTTCTGGATATGAGTATGAGCATGATGATCGTACATTGAGTAGTTGCTACTTCGTGATTGATTAGAACAATCGCAATTGCACAGGACTTCGTGGTTGTGTGGCTATTTTCGACAGATATTCAATTGCATTGTGCTGCGGAGTGTGGGTTCGATTCCAAGCTCAGTCGAAAAACTTTTCGTTAGAAAAAAACTGTTGTAACAGCCCCACGTTACAATTTTTTTTATACCAACATAATGATACTCAATCAACATGAAATATATTACAAATTAAAATAATGCACGTTCTCTCCTGGTGCCCTGAGAGAGACGGCTAGGTGGTGCCCACTATGGGAAATGACGAGGTTTCATATCCATCGGTCAAACGACGCAAATACATTTGATTTACGTTTAGCATTTTGTCTACAACAGCCAAGGAGTTGAATACATAACTCTATTTGGTGTAGGATTCTTATCCTATATGGGCACCTCGAATCAATTAATGCCATTTGGCATTGTTGGCGATGTCTGTGTCTGGAACAAACTTGGGACAAATCAGAACTAAATATTTTATTGCCTACTTTCAAGCTTTCCTCTCCAGTCCAGACACTGAATCAACAAATAAAACATACACAAAATAACACAAATGATACAGACTCGATCGAATATTAACAACTATTCGAACAACATAAAACTAACCGTAACACTGTTTGGCAGAACGCAGAACCAATGGACGTTGCATGCTAGTCCGTTGTCTAATGTGGTGCTTCCTTCAAAGAGCGAAAATGCTTCCTTACGGTCTATCGGGGATAGGGTGGAAATAATGATGATGCAGTCACTCGCCCAGTGCAAGCGGAGAGCACCTCTGAACTAGCCACAAGTTCATGCCAAATTTTATTGGAATTTGAGAAATATGTTATATGGTAGAGGTTCGTCTTGGTTAATGGGTTTCCTATATGATTTTCCAATTCTAACAGAATGTTAGGATAGTTAGTTGAAGGGACACAGTAGAAGATGGAAACGGTATGGACTTCATTTCCAATTCTAGCGATTGCTAAATCATGAGAGGCATAGAAGAAGATACAAAGTAGGAAAATGGAAAGGGCCTGAAATTAAACCAACAACCTCCTGCGTATGAAGCAGATGCGATAGCCATACGACCACCAAGCCCGTTATTTCCCAATTCAAATTACGGAAAACCTCAACGGAATTTTATAGTTTTTTTTTCAGGCATCACCGATTTTGAAAAACCATTATATTTTTGGTGCAAACGCAAGCAAGTTTTCTTAGCAAAATATGATCTGGAAAGAGTTTTTCACCGTGAGGAAAATTTACGAAGAAAAAGCGAAAACACAATGCCGAAAAACATCAAAAATCTAGACCAAAAAAATGCGAAGAGAAGTAGACATTTTGGGGTACATTTTTTTACGTTCCGGTGTTCTGACTAATTTTGTGAAAAATGTCCAGATATATCAAACAAGCCATGGCTTGAAAACATCATAACTTATAATAAAAGAGCAGTAGGAACGAAATCTTCTGTAGCAAACAAAAGCAAATTTTCTCAGTAATCTGAAACACTGGCAAAAAAATTTTTCGAAATAATCTCATCGTGAAGAAAATTGTCTTGTCTACACCAATTGAAAGTGAGTTCATGAGACAATACCAGACGGAATTCATGGGCAAACGCTCTACCGCAGACCATGTTTTCGTCATACGCGACCTGCTGAGCCCTGCCACGAATAAGGTGAGCTTTGACAGTGGGCTCTGTGTTAAACTTATAGTAAGCTGCACGTTTCTACAAGCAGATCCTAGCAAAGTGACCATGCTTAAAGCTCACGTGCTGAAAAAGAAATGCGGTGCCACGGCAGCTATTCCTAAGATGGCAGTCCCATCACGTGGCTAAAAGTCTCAAAATTGTCTGCCGAATTTATGTTCGGAAATTTATTGAGCTGAGCTGTTACATAAAGCTTAATTTTGGATGCCTTCGAAGCTCTTATTATTATTACATTCATTTTATTACATGATATTTATTACATTCAAGCCAAATGTAATAAATATATCAAGTGTCTATATCCACTTATAAACGGAAAATCAAAACTTTGTCCCAAGAACAAATTTTTGATTTACAAACAATTTTTTAGACCAGCCATGTTGTATACAGTGCCAATATGGACTAGTTGCTGCAATACCAGAAAGAAGGCACTTCAGAAGATTCCAAATAATTTTTTTTAAATGATTCTGAAGTTGCATGTAGGTATAGGTTGAACTTACCCACACAATATCCATTCATCGACCTCAAAAGCGCATATGATGTAATCGATCGAGACCAGATTTAGCTGCCATTATTGCACGGATTTCCGGATAAACTGACTCGATTGGTCCATGCGACGACGTATCGGATGAAGTGCGTAGTTCAAAGCTCAACGGCATTCTCGTCCCTTTGAAATGCGACTAACGCAATGCTCCACTGTGCCTGCTGTAAAATATTTTTACAATTTTCAGGCAGTCTTTTCAGCTACTTGGCTTCATCGACGACATTGATAGTACAGCACTTAACTTTTGAAAAGATGAAGAAAGTACACCCAGTTCTGTTTTTACACGGGTGGGTTTTAGTCGATTAAGACCTTTAGCGTCAGTGAAACTATGAAAAAAAAAACACAAAAAATCAAAGAAAATTTAGGTGGTATTTAAAAAGCTGAGAAAGACAAGGTTAACCGGGAAAGTGTAAAAAAGGTATTTCAATAGAGTACAATAAATATAAATCATACTTGTTCTTATTCATATTGGCACTACAAAAGGTTCGGAAGCCTTCTTTCAAGAGGCTTGGAAGACTACTTTCAAGAAGCTCAAAGGCGTCCTTTCAAGAACCCTCCTGTTAAGTGGTTTGAAAGCCGCCTTTCAAGAGGTTCGGAAACCCCCTATCAAGATGCTCGGAAGCCTCTTTTGAAAAGGTGCGGTTTCCTATTTTCAAGAGGTTTGAAAGGCTCCTTGCAAGAGACCCGGAAGCTTACCTTCAATAAGCTTGGAATTCTTCTTTCAATAGGCTTGAAAGCGTTCTTTCAAGATGCTCGGGAGCCACCTTTTATTTATTTATTTATTGTACTTGGTCTTCAACTTGTAAATTGCACAGACTGATTGTTTGACTTAATCCTATTTTTAAAAACTAATTTGGTAACATTAAAGTCGAAAAAACAACACACTTCGTTGAATAGTCTGCAGCATAAGTCCAATGGATTATTTTGACCGTAGTGTGTGCGGTGACCACGGATCCATAACAGTTGACGATTCCTGAGTTGACGAGACGGTGCATGAAATCGAACATTCTCCAGGATGTAACGGCAGTCGATGTTGCACGTTATGACGTCGAAAATAAACATCCTCTGAAGCATCACTCGACGGTCTGCCATTGGTTGTAAGTCAATCAAAGAACAACGATTTCGGTATGGAGGCAGGTTTGATGGATCGTTCCATGGTAAGCGGCGCAAGGCGTAATTGATGAAGCGTTTTTGTATTCTCTCGATGCGTTCAATGTGAACGGAATGATACGGAGCCCAGATTTGCACACCATACTCTAGTATGCTCCGAATTAATGCACAATATAATGATTTGAGAGCATGGACATCATCGAACTGTGCTGTATTCCGCCGTAAGAATCCAAGCATAGCATTGGCCTTAGCAATTGTAACTGATAAATGTTCCGTAAAACGAAGCTTACTGTCGAGAACGATTCCAAGGTCTTTGATCGATGTAACCCTCTGAAGCGCTGTGTGATTCAGACAATAGTCATAGGTTATAGAAGATCGGCAACGAGTGAATGTTATGGCTTTGCATTTAGTCAGGTTCATCTGCATACCATTGATCTTGCACCAGTTTGCAACATTCACAATATCAGTATGTAAAGCACAGCAGTCTACGAGCGATTTTATGACACGGTATATTTTCAAATCGTCCGCATAAAGCTGTTTTCCAGAGCTCAGGTTGCTACATAGATCATTGACGAAAAGAATAAAGATGAGCGGACCTAGAATACTGCCCTGCGGTACTCCAGAGGGAATGTCATAGGCATCAGACTTAGCGCCAAGTACTTTGACGAAAGCCTTGCGAGAGGATAAGTACGATTTTAACCATCGAATGATCCAAGTAGGTAAGCCAAGTCGGTCAAGTTTTTCTATCGCTAGTGCATGTGGCACCTTGTCAAACGCCTTTGAAAAGTCAAAATAAATAGCGTCGACCTGGCTACGGTTCTCCAATTCGCCTAGCACTGTATGAGTGAATGCCATTAGGTTGGATGTAGTCGAGCGCTTTTTCATGAACCCATGTTGATACTCGGAGATGATAGACTGTACTGCTGGGTATAATACTTCGTGCAAAAGACTCTCAAAAACTTTGGCGAAACAGTTCAAGATTGATATCGGACGGTAGTTCTCTACACTATGTATGTTACCTGTTTTAAGTGGCTCGAAACCTTCCTTTTAAGAGCCTTGAAGTCTCTATTCAAAATGCTCGAAAGTCTCCTTTCAAGAGCCTTTGAAGCCTTTTTTCAAAACGCGCGGATGTCTACTTTCAAGGAGGGTCCTTTCAAGATGCTAGTAAGCCTCCTTCCAAGAGACACTCAAATCTCCTTTTAAGAAGCTCGGAAGCTTCCCTTTGCGAGGCTCAGAATTATTCTTTCAAGAGGCTTGGAAGCATACTTTCCAGAGACTCAGAACCCTCTTTTTGAGAGGCTCGAAAGGCCCATTCCAGATGACTCGAAAGCCACCTTTCAAGAGCCTCTGAAGCCTTCCTTCGAGATGCTTGGAAGCCTCCCTTCAAGAGGCTTGAAAGAATTCCTTCGGGAGCCTCGGAATTCTTCTTCCAAGAAGCTTGGAAGCATACTTTCAAGAGGCTCAGAACCCTCTTTTTGAGAGGCTCGAAAGCCTCCATTCAAATGGCTCGAAAGCCACTTTCCAAGAGGCTCTGAAGCCTTCCTTCGAGATGCTCGGAAGCTTCTCTTCAAGAGGCTTGAAATTTTTATGCCGAGAGGCTCAGAAGCATCCCTTCGAGAGGCTTGCAAGAATCCCTTCAACAGGCTTGGAGACCTCTCTTCAAGAGGCTCGGAAGTCTTTATTCAAGATACTCGGAAGCTTTCCTTGAAGAGGCTCGTAATTTTTCTTTCAAAAAAATTGGAAGCATACTTTCAAAAAGATCAGAAGCCTCCTTTTAAGGTGACACGGGAAGCACAAACAATCATCAAATCGTCATCATTTCATCATTGAACGCTTAATTTTTTTCTACAACAAATATGATTTTGGAAAAGTATCACCGGCGCGTGCTTACTCGCAATCTACATGCTGATACATTTACAGTTACATCAAACAACTGAAAACCGAAATACGCCGCTTCAAAATTACGAGGTGGCAATGCTAGAGAGAGACAAAAGATAGGAAAAATAACACGGTGTGTAGTGCCTCCCCGAGTCACCTTAAGTGGCTCGAAAGCCGCCTTTCAAGAGGCTCTGAGCCTCCCTTCAAGATGCTCGAAAGCCTCCAATAGTCAAAAAAGTCCTGTAGGATGCTTGATGTATAAATTTACTTTAAATTGGATTTTTTCACGCAATATTGAAAATTTCAGCCAACTTCATGGAGAGTCATATTTTCGTTAGTTTTCAGGTCCGTTTTTTATATATCTTATCTACGCTTATATTCATTTTTAGCAAAAACAAATAGGGGGTAGCTCAATAAATGCAAAAGTTCGAAGGGGAACCTCTCAAGAATAAGGTTGTTAGACTGTAAGATATTTTAACAATTATGAATAAGAACCTACCAAAACATGTATAAGAACGCGGAGACGAGCCAGCCTCGGGCTGAAAGTCTCTTTAATAAAGACACAAAAAAAAAAAAATGTATAAGAACTGGGCATATGCGAAATTGTTAGATTTTTATACAAAAAAGTAAACTCACAAACAAATATTGTAGGAAAAGCTTGCAAAATTGTAAGGTCTCATACGATATCTTATTCAGGTTTTGGTAGGTTTTTATACAGAAATGTTAGAATATCTAATAATCAAGTAAGGAAGGCCCCAAATGAAGCACATTCACATAAAATATGTCATAAGAACTGCGGGACACACGTTTTATATATTCCGTTCCAATCTAATTACAAATAGTTTAGAAAACATCATGATTACACACCGTACTTTAACTGGACTTTTTTTTTCTTAAATCACCATCACATACAAGTGACATTATTTCGGACTCTTGCAAAACCCGAAGCCAGGGGCTTTACGGGCATAATAGGCAACCGAATTTTTCTGTTAAAGTTTTAAAATATTTAATTTTCCCTAATTAATTATTATCGATGTTATATTTAGCCGAAATACATCTGGTGAGGCGAATATGTTGACACATGATTAAATGAATACTTATCCTAATGTTGATTTACTATGATATTCTGTATATTTGAAACCACTATGCAATGCCCATTATACCTCTAATCCCCCTAATTGGTCCACTTTCGGTACGATCTACGGAGCGTAGGCAGATAGGTTCTCAGCTAATAGACAAATATGTAGGTACGCGCCAAGCGAAGAGGACCGCGCTGCGACTTTTCGGAAGATTCACGTCCCCTGATCAAGTGCCGCACGGTTCCAGTTTAGTACCGCGAGTTTCCTGTCGTCCTCGATGCTGCTTTGCAGTCATAGTTCGTGCTCTTCGGAATCAATTGTACACAATTTAAGGGTCGATCTGGAGGGGGGATCAAGGCGTAAGCCCGGCGACGGCAACGGTTGTGGCGGTCTCATTCTTCAATATGTATAGCAGAGAAACAAATGCAAATTATAAACGACTCACCACTGCGCGCCGCCGCCACACGGCGCAGTTAGAGTCGTGATTGGGTCGTTTTTTGTTCCATTTTGTGTCTATGCTGGGCCCCTAGCTGGAAACACAACGAGGGTTAAAATTTTAATGAATCGCGCGTTGACGGTCAACACTTGATAACAACCGCGGTATGCACCATAGTACTTGCTAAAGAACCCGACGATGCTCTAGGGTTTCCTTAATTAAGAGAGTTCAGAGCGCATCCTCGCTCTCCCTTCGCTTTGTTGCTGAAAACCATACGATCAGGAAAGTCATCACGTTTTTCGAATTCTTTGAGATACGGCCACGGGCTCGTGACGAGCAGCCAACAGGCATTGTCGATGATTGTCGATTCCTTGGGAATTTATTGCACCGCGTCGA
Source organism: Armigeres subalbatus (assembly GCF_024139115.2). Lineage (NCBI taxonomy): Eukaryota > Metazoa > Arthropoda > Insecta > Diptera > Culicidae > Armigeres > Armigeres subalbatus. The sequence goes on along the minus strand of NC_085139.1, from coordinate 139,422,989 downwards.
GGTGCGAGATGTCGACTGCTACATGGTCCAGCCGCTTTGCAGCAGGTCAGAGCTTATCAGCGGAAGGAAATCTTAATTTTCACCCGTTTGGAGGTGTTCAATTGACAACGCGTTTGGGATTATAACTCACAAACACACGACACCCGCGTGTAAGCTAACTCGGACTTGCTTGTGCCCAAGATTTATGGGAATTCGATAGGAATCGTAGAATGGTCCAATGTGGGCAAAGTATTTCATGGCAAGATATGCAATCGGAATCCCTGGAATCCTCCCCGAGTGCAGTTTGGTTAGCTGACTCAAACCACGTTAGTTCCTCACTCGCTTGCGGTGATTTGCACCTGAATGAGGTCTTGATCTTTCAGATAAATTACCTGATGATTATGTAATTTACGGCCACTTGCATTCTCCACCGCCGGAGCGTATAAGATCTCTGCGCGCGTGTGGACATGCGGAAGCTCTCTATTAGAATATTTCAATAATCGAATGATTCCACACGCGTTCGCTTATCGACCTAACGGTAACCACTGCGGCGTCTCATGTTTCTCAGATGTACACGTTGGTTTCTACGGTAGTTGGTGGTGATTACTCCTGCACCACCGACATCTAGGTCCCTTGATTTCTATTATAATTTCAAATTGTGTTTACGGTACTGTGTTGATCGGAGGAAATTATTGGTGCAATGTGATGAGCCACTGCTCTATTCATAACACTAACTTGCGGTTGGCGCTGGTTGATGAAAGAATCTTGGTTTGAATTGTGGATTTCCAGCTGAGAAAGCTTGAATTCTAAAAAAAACACAATTAAATAATTTCTTCATTCCAGTATATTTTGTTAAATTGTTAGTAAGGGTTTAAAAGCCAATGAACAAACCGCATTAATCCACACAGCGATAGTTGTGCTTTTCTCGTGCATTATAAAAGGCAGTCAGTTAAGAAAAGTATCGGTAAGGTCAAAAGTCACTTTTGGAAAATACACACCCCGTTCTCAAGTAGAAGAAATTAGATCACTATCCCACTGCACAAACCAGTAGCTTTTTTCTCACATGTTACGTTTCTTAATTCACCCAGATAAAAGATCATCCATCCATTATGCAAATACAATTGCTGGAAATTAAATAATCTGCCAAAACAGAACAAACATGCATAACTAAAACCAACGAATCTTAAACAGTTTTAAAATGTCGAAAACGTGGCATTTCTAATGAAGAAATTACTCCCATTTGGCGATGAATCCCGCACCAGCAGCAAAACATGGCAGACGACACCTCTCTTACATATGAACCCAGCTTTGGGCACGAAAAAGTAACAGAAAGTATACGTGCGGTGCGAGTGTACAACCCGTCCAGCTGATTCCTTCCTGCCGGCTAAACGTGGAAGCAAGCGGCTAAGATAAGGTTAGCTAACCGCAGTTCCCGCGGGTTATGAATTATTCATAATTTCCTTTCGTTTCGCACCCGAAGGCGAGAGAATAAAGTCACAACATATGGATGAAACCACGGGCCAGGCTCCTCTGGCATGCTGCAATTGAAGTCTTTTGTTTCAGCGCACCCAGTTCGTGCTTCTATTCACCTCATTAGAATGTTCTGTCGACACACAACACTCCGGTCTGGGCCAGGTTACCTATCTCCAGCGGTGGATCGAGGCCATTATTAGCAGCACCGCGCGAGAAATGCAGCTCGTTTGACTAACAAATTATGAGCGTTACCACTTTAACCTTTTGGCGCCTCGTAACAATGACGACGACGACGGCGACATCAACGATCCATCAGAAGAATAACTGTTATTTAGCCTAGCCGACACCGGCTGACTGCGTTAGGTAGTCAATTGGGCATATTGACTTGAGCACCACTAAATTATCCACAGAGCTTCTACTTGAGCCTTTGTTCTGAGTTTACCCAGAATTGGTATACACGAGCACTATCAATAAGGGCACTTGGTTCTAGCGGGTTTTAGCGTTGATGGATGCTGTTGCTTCTTCAGTAAGGTGTATATGGGCCACGAATGTTGAAGATCGTTTCCAAACCATTTGTATCAAGGAACGTCGCCGAATGTTGAGCGGTTCAACTTGACGCCAGTCGCCAAACACTTACTGAGTTGGGGCGATATGAGCATAAATAGAAAAGATCCTATTTCGTCATACGTGAACAGATTAAGTACATAGTAGGGGAGAGGGGAATAGTGAATGTTCATGATTTTTAATAATAATTTATGTGTACGGTAATTGTTTACGGTTGGGAAAGGTGATAATCCAAAACTTTTCTATGTAAAACCCCATCTTACCGCATGAGAATTAGTTCTAAGTGTTGAGTGAGATTGTGATTGTGTTTGATTGTGATTGATCTACATTACATCCAAACTTTTGACGGAGATAAATCCTACTCGTTTACCAATGATTTAGTATTTAAAAAAATCTAGATGTCTTCACCATATATTGCTAAAAAGTATTGGAAGCTTTCACTAAAGTTTTCAGTTTTCACTAAACAAAACCCAAAAGCTTCACACAACTTTGCAAAATTGCTTTGCTCTGTATAACCTATCTACCTATAAGTAATATTTAAGACTTTTCTTATAAGTCCCTTCTCAAAAGTTAGTTCTGAATCAAGAATAAATTCGGCTCCAGATCCAAAAAGATTTTCATTAAATAAAACAGGACGCACTCCATAATATACAGGATCGGTAAACTAGAAACATTTCACCCTTTTAGTTCAGTACGTTTGGTTCAGTTCAGGTCGGTACGTGGTTTTGTTCAGTACGAAGAAAACGAGTATGATCTCACGTCTAGCAGTAGTGACCCAATCCATTCAACTTTTGCTTACTTGCAGCCTTAGTGCAGCTTACTCAAATATTAGCACAGAAGCATATAGTCAATAAACGAGCAGACACATGTCCACTGGCAGGAAATTACTGGCCACTCGGTTGACATTGCAATTCGTTTTGCCCCCCAAGGGTGTGTCAGTTTTATCACGTCACTTGTTTTCCATTTCAATGGGTAAGCCAAAACCCTTTAGACACCCTTCAAGACCCACCCACCCACCCACACGGTCACATGCTCGACTGTGATCTTGCGATGCACTCGTTTGCGAAGAAAAATTCATTATCATAATCTTCTTAGGATCAAAACTTTTCCAATATCCAGTACGAGGGAAATCCGATTACTCCCGTCCCAACCTGAAATTGAGTAACCAGTAACTCCGATTCCCTCGATAATCGACAAACGGCGAACGTCACAAGTAGCGTCTATGTCTCTGATTCTACCAGTGGCCTATCACGGACATGGAGCGTGGACGTAAAAAGAGGCGGACCGGAGAGCTTTCCTATCCATCGGGGTTTCTTGTCTTTTCTAGTCTTGTCTTGTCTAAGCACATGCACAGCCAGTATTGAAAAGCATCCTGGAAATATCGGATGTGTTTCCGAGCATTTTCTTGTCAGCATTAATATTTGCAGCATACATATTATGAATGTGACACAAATATTAAAACGGTCAGACCCAATGTGCAGGCTTGAAATTGAGAGACAATTCATAACTCCCCAAGAATCAGATTATCCAGTAATGAATAACATGATCAACAAAGAGTTATGAATTTATAAAAGGAAGAACCGGGGAAAACCGTTCCACATTCAGGGGGTATATGAAAAAGTGTCGTTGGGAGTGACATTGCTAAGAAGGTTAGTGTCACTCCTTGCTGATACAACTTCAAGGGATGGGACACAGATATTTCTCCCAGATGTCCTGGCTCTTATGCCTAGGTTAAAGCGCCATAACTCGCTCTATCCTTCGTATTTTCGAGCGAAAAGTGCTGCGTACAATATTCGGAGGGAAACTAGCAAATGGTGTGTGGCGCAGACGCATGAATTACGAGCTATATCAAGTGCACAAAGAAGAAAATATTGTGAATCGTATAAAATACGGTAGACTTCAGTGGGCTGGTCACTTAATGCCTTAATAAATGTCGGAAAAAAGAATAGGAGAAACAATATTCAACAGAGAAGCGGATAAACACCTGCGACTTCGTGGATGGCCACGAACACGCTGACTGCACGCGGTGGAATCAGACCTGGAGACCCTAAACATGCGGAGAAGCTTGAGCGGTCCATGGAAAATAAACAATGTTTTGTAAATAATTCCGGAATGCAATTGAAACGTTCAATTCTTTTCTTTAAAGCCAACGGCTTAAGCGCCACCTTCGTATCTGAAGGATCGTTAACTCTTTTTGAAATACCCCGGCAAGAGACAACCCTCTCAAGGCAGGTTGAAACAGTTTTTATAGAATCAACCGCACAAATGAACGCAAACGATTCGACCAACTTCCAACCAATAATAAAATAAATAATAATCAATTCAAAAAGCCAATCTCCAGAACTGAATGGTTACAACAGTTTCTCAATGAAAAGCTAATCCTAGATTAAATATAAACCACATGTGACGACCGTCTCTGGTTGAAGCAAAACTAGACTCGAAGTAAATTTAAAATTCCATTTTATTCGAGCTTCCGTTTAATTTAACCGATTGAATTTTTAGAGCTTTACATTATTCTAAATTTATTAAAATTCGACTTTCCTTTCAGGTAAAGCTACAATTGTGACGTCACATGCAATTAAATTGGTTAGCCTAAATTATCTATACAGGCCCTATTAGTTTGGTGAACGGTTTGGTCTGACCTTATTTGTTTTGCAAGCGTCCCTCGACGGTTGCATGCAATTTCCAACGTTGAAACGTGAGCGAAAGCTCATTTGAGGCGTAAGTCGCAGTGTGGGATTCAAACTGCTCGTGCGTACGGCGTTTTTAGACGAGGTAGAGATGTCCTCGGGCTTGGTGGAGTCAGAGCTTTTATTATTTATTTATTACATCAACAGACTTGATACAGCCCCAATGATGGTTTAAAATATATATATATAAATACAATATCACATCACTACATTAAAAACATTGTCAAGGATTAAAATACAATACAATCACAAATACATTAACTATAGTCTATGTGCGTCAATTGTTCTGGTCGGTAAAAAATGATGTGAAGAACCGGCGGAGGACATCTCGTGTCAAGTGGAAATCAAACACCGACGCCACTCTATTGAAGACACGCTGCAAACCATGGAGAGCACTACGCAGCCCATAGTTTGTGCGACGAAAAGGAAGTCTTAGCATTAGGTTACTCCGCAGTTGTCGGGGTTGTGCGTTGATGTTTATTTGCCGCAGAAGAGTGTCACAATCTATTCTTCCTTGCAAAATATCGGCGACGGTTAATGCTCTGCATACATCCCTTCGGATACACAGAGGTTCTAAGCTGATCAGCTGACAACGGCTCTCGTAGCGAGGAAGTCGTAGCGGATCTCTCCAGGGAAGGTTGCGGAGTGCGTACCGTATAAATCGACGTTGAACGGATTCGATGCGTTCGACACCATTATTATAGTTTGGACTCCAGACCGCAGAGCAGTATTCTAACGTAGATCGCACGAGAGAGCAATACAGTGTTTTCAAACAGTAGATGTCTGTGAAAGTCTTTGTCACTTTGATCACAAATCCAAGAGACCTGGATGCTCTATCAACAACATATGAAATGTGATCCGAGTATGTCAGTTTGGAGTCCAATAGAACACCGAGATCTTTCACACAGTGCACTCTTTCAATAGTCGTTCCGAACAGGCAGCAGTTGAAGGTAATCGGTTGTTTCTTCCGAGAAAAAGTTATGGTCGAGCACTTTTTCGTTGCGAAGCTCTACGCCTCACGTCTTGGCTATACGAGCAATCACGGGGCTTTTGAGGACTCGAACCACTCGCTGTGTCCGATCGTTTCGTCCAAAATTGTAAACCGTTACTTGACTTCACCACAGGTGTCTTTACTGCCGCCGTGTATATCGACCGCACCACGCAGGGGTTTTCAAACAACCCAAACTTGCAGCCCACGTTAATTGGGCAACACGCCTAAGCAACGCAATCTTATTAACTTCACTTCATAAGTTCACCAACATAATCTAGCTTACCTGATAATTCCTTTCCCAATAGTTCACTTTTTATATTTATTCAGAGTACTTAGGAACTCTTAAAATTCAATTTCTGAAACTTTTTGTAATATAAATAATCATTTAATAAAGATCGTTCAATTATAATTCGCGCAGACTTACTCCGAATGTAGTTAATTTAGAATATATTATAATAATTTTAATAATCTTTAAGCTTTTCAAAACTTTTAACTCGGCCAAAATGCGTCCGAACTCAACTTAATACTCCACCAGAATAAAGCGTGTATTCACGATTCAAAATGGAATCAGCTTTTTGTGTGATACACAATTGTAACCCAGTGCTGTACCAAAGAATAATGTAATCTTTCCGCATTGGTCAGTTTTAGAGAGCGAGTTTTTTTTATTTTCTTAATCGATATTCGTTTTTTTATTGATTTGGAGGTCAGTGGAAATTGCGCATTAATTATATTTAAACCAAGTGTTTCGCCTTAAGTTACGCAACAAGTTATTTTAGTACTTTATTTCTTGCCCGAATATTTTGAACTAAACAATCTCACAGATAGGAGGCAGCACATGTATACATATATGACTTGTATGCTAATGGTGACACTAAGGTAAATTCATTATTCATTTCAAATTCAAGACATTTATTAAAAGAAATTATAATGAGAAAACAAAATCTTACACAATGACCGATCGAGCCAAATTTTTGTTTGACCGAAAGCACTTGGGCAAATATATGTTAGTCCGGTTAGCCGAATTCCATTTGGCTGATACGGTGATTAGGCGGAAAACGATGTGACTGGAAGCGACATACGGCTGAACTAGTTGTTTGGCCGAATATGATCGTTTAACAGAAAGGGTCATGTGGTCGAATAGATCATATGGCCGAAAATGTAGTTTGGCCAAACCGATAGAAAAGTACCATTTTTTACTTGTTTCACTTTTCACTAATCGTCCCACACTTATCACTGCGAAAAGTAAGAAGTGAGACGTTTCACTTCACAATCCTCATTTTTCACTTATCACTTTTCATAAACATGAAGTGAGATGCGAGAAATAATGAGTAAGAAGTGAGAAGCGAGACGTCTCACTTATTATTTATTTCTCGCATCTCACTAGCTAGGATTGAAATTAAGAATGATATTCAAGCGAATCATTTGTAGGAGTATGTTTACCTAATTTATGTTTATTTTGTTTATCTTTATCCTAGTTTTTTTAATTTGTATTTTTAAATTTAATTAGTATATACATTTTGACAATCAAAATTTACTGTACAACCTAGAATGTCGGATGATCAAAACCCTGTTTTTTCTTGCGTTGAGTGCGGAAAGAAGGAAAGCCGAAGCAATAAATAAGTAGCATGTCTTTACTGTTTCTCGAGTGCACATTACAATATTTTCGGAATTGCTATTCGCAAAATCAAAGAAAAATATGTATTTTTGCTCACCAAAATGAAATTTAAAAAATATATAGCGGAAAAGACGGCTTTGGCAGGTTTTGTTCTATTATTGTCAGGGGGGTTTTTGTGGACCGATTTTTATAAAATTTGGCCACAATATTCTTTGATATGTAAAGAATGTTTAGGCCAAACTTAAGCATAATCAGTCACAAAAAAACCCTGACAATAATAGAACAAAACCTGCCAAAGCCGTCATTCCCCCTATATTCAAATGCAGAATGTATGAACAGCAATGATTGATAAGCTTGCCTCCCAATTGAAGAGAACTTTGTCCACTATCGTGACTGCTCAACTACAGGAGGTAAAAGCCGATGTTCATACAATTTTCCAAGCTATTGAAACCCCCCAGGAGTTTTCATCATCCAAATTCGAAAGTATTGTAACAGATTTCCAGACTGTGAAGGGTGAAAATGCTTGAAGTCTGAAGTCACCATCTTTGTTATCGTCGTTGGTTCATAGATTAGAGAGCAACTGTGATAATTCCAACAAGGAGGCTCTCTCAAATAACGCAGTAATTCTAGGAATTACAGTTCATGTTGATGAAAACCAAAGTATTCTATCTGCTTCTGGGGTAACTTCTAGTTCTTCTCTAAGCAAATCTGCCCCAATCAGAATTGTATTCCAAGATACATCGGTAAATTCTTCATAAAAAAGCGAGAGTTTGGAAAAAGAAAGAAGAATTCTCAGCCTCTTCAAGGGAAGCTTCCCAACTTCTTGAATGGATGCTTCCGAGCCTCTTGAAAAACGGCTTTTGAGCCCTTGAAAGGAGGCTTTCGAGCCACTTGAAAGGAGGCTTGCAAGCATTTTGAATGTATGCTTCAAAGCCTTTTGAGAGAAGAATTCTGAGGAACAGGGATGGAAAAAATCAAATTTTCAAAAAAAAAAATCGAGGATTATCAATCTTACCCGCGATCTTACTTTTAAATTATCAAATGATAGAAACTCGCCAGCGATTAAGAATCGTTTGAAAATCGTATGTTTATTTGAAGCATTGACCGTTACATTTTGAACTCTTTTTCCTTACTACCATGAAACCATAACGCCAAATAGAAGAATTAACGGAACTATAGACAATTTGCTGATATTAGTAAGGATTAATGTTTGAATGAAAATCCTGTGTTTATTATCGTTCAAGGACAAAATTTGAGAAGCTGTCTTCGACGACAACTCGCCTACTGTTTTCACGTGAAAAGTTTTTACATAAAAATTGCAATCATTATCGTCTGATAATGATTCAGCACAAAACTGCCGAGGAAAGCTTCCAATTTTCTTGAAGGCTGCTTTCGATACATCCAAAAGGAGACTTCTGAGTATCTTGAAAGTACACTTCCATGCCTCTTGGAAAAAGAATTTCGTGCCTTTTAAAGGGAAGCTTCCAAGTCTCTTGAAAGAAAAATCCTGAGCCTTTTGAAAGTAGGAATCCTCGCGTTTTGAAATAAGTCTTCCAAGCCTCTTGAAAGAAGGCTTCCGAGTCTCTTGAAGAAGGAAGACCTTCCGAGCATCTTGTAAGGAGGCTGCAGAAACTCTTGAAAGACAGCTTTCGATCCACTTAAAAGGAGGCTCCTGAGCATCTTGAAGGAACGCTTCTAAGCCTCTTGAAAACGTAATTCCGAGCCTCTTGAAACTAGGCTTCCGCGCCTTTCGAAGAGGCTTCCAAGCCACTTGGAAAGAGGCTTCCGAGCCTCTTGAAAGGAGACTTTCAAACCTCTTAAAAGGAGGCTTTCAAACCTCTTGAAGGAGACTTCCGAATCTCTTGAAATGAGGCTTCCGAACCTCTTGAAAAGAGGCTTCCAAGCCTCTATAAAGGAGGCTACGAGTTGCTAGGATGGAGGCTTCCGGGAAGCGTAAATAGAAGCATGCTTTGAAATTTCCTTGCAACGAAGTAACTGAGCTTTTAAAAAAAACCTTTATGCCTCTTAAATGGAGGCTTCCGTACCTTTAGACTTTAGATTTCAGTTCAGAAGTATGTTCTTAACATATTATTCAATATTTTGTTTCGGATTGGTAGATTACGTTAAAGTTTTTTTTTATCATTTGTTCATTCAACATTTTGTCCTTTTGATCATTTGTCACACAGTCCTTCACTAACTTTGCTAGTTTCGGACTGGAGAATAACATAGGCTTTGATTTACTAATTGCCATGCATATTATGTACAAGACAAAGTTTTGAAATTAAAAAAAACACAATTATCAAAACTTTATCAATAAGTTTTGATAGGAATAGTAATACATCCGCCATTACGCATTCTTGTCCGAGGTACCCACTGGGGCCAGCGAAGGTACCCCCAGGGGTACATGTACCCCAGGTTGAGAACCGCTGCATCAGAAGAATTAATAATTTCTCAAAATTTGACACTATTCTTGAAATGGTCGATCAATGCCAATCTTCGTCATCGTCCTTGTTTTCTTGTTGGTGATGTAAATATACCTGATAATTCCCATAATAATTATGTAGTATAAATGTTTACTGGAATCATATGGTTTTGTTTGTACGAATACGATTCCAACGAGGCCAGTTAGTGCAAACATCACGTTGTGTGCAGAGTTGATGATGTCGAATTTACGAGAAATGATAAACTTCTAAATGATGAAAGTGATTATTGTATAATAGTAACAACAACTTTCCGAAGTGAGATCAAAAATGATCTTAAGTAAAACTATAGTGGATTATCGTAAGCTCGCTGCTGACTTTGAACAATTTTTAGAAAATTTAGGTGAAGTTGAAAACGTCAATTCAAACCATAAAACATTGCATCCGCCTACAATCAACTATCAGTAGAATACTTCAAACTCATATAAAAAACCAACAATAATCCACCTAGCGGTAATGGTGCCTTTCTCGTGTATTATAAAACAAGAAAACATATTAGAGTAACAAGAAAAGCACATAAAATTGCACTTTAGGGAGATAGATTTAGCTATTTCCATAAGTTCACATTTATTTGCGTTCATTTAAATGCAATGCAGCAGTTTTTGAAAAAAAGAATTTTATTGCCACGGCAACTGTTGAATTGCTTGATGATATGATTAAACCGATCGATGCCAAGGAGCGATACGCTGATCACTCATTACTTCTGAGGAAGCTGCACGGCTATGGTATAAGAAGGATTAAAAACCAAATTATCTGCAGCTATTTACAAGACAGAAAGCAATTTGTGGCTATTGGAGATGTCAAAAGCTCGTGACAACCTATGAGAATGATATGGAAATGCTAATATCATCTTCCAAACTTAGACGTACATGTTCATGATAGAATTAGAGGCGAAAGTATAGAATTGATAGTTCCGTTAGGATACGGTACACATGAAGAATGTTTTTTTTAAGGATATAGTTGGAAGAGTACCACGATGGCAGTCAATATGGCACCGGACCTTCCACGGGTCAATACCACACCTCCCGCACTCCTCACCAACCAACATTCGAATGCATCGGACAGCACCGAACAAAAGTTTGATATTTAAATTACTAACCTGCTCACAGCATATTTCTTTACTTCCCGTGATAATGAACATGTTTCTTCAAAGAGTCCTATGCATTTCGGCATGAATTTTAGCATAAATCAGCAGTTTCGTGCCAATTTAATAGCCGTTCGCGATTTAGTGGGCTTATCACTGCACTTCACTTCTTCTCGAAGGGCATTGAAAAAATCAAGTTATCACACACTTCTCCGCACATGAACAGCCCGAAATGTTGATGGAATGCCAATTAAACATCACTTTTTGAAATCAGTCATTTGTTTGAAGCGAAAACTTAATAAAAACTGCATTTTTGACCGAAAAAAAAACACTAAAAACGGATCGCGGAGCGAATGTAAACACCGGGACCGGCAGCAGCAAACTAATATTTAGGGTGGCTCGAAAATTATTTTGCTCCGTGGTCAGTCGAATATGTTTCATATTCTGGATGTTTGGTCTGGTTTGAAAAGGGGCTTACCGTGCACAGGTCGTTTCAGGTTTGTATGAGAGTTGATATGGCGAGGATGAATTTTACATTATTCTGATTGTGGCGCTTCATCATTGGGCCCAGGTGAGGGGGGAGACCATATGACTGGATGAAATATTCAAGAGCTTAGACTCCATAGACAATGCATATTGAATTGTCGTTCCGATAGTTGGGAGTCGATTCTAATCGAGGTTGCGAATCCTTAGCATGATAATTAAGTTTCTCAGAAAGCATCAGTGAAACGTGTAATTCAACAAAATAGCCATAATCTGTCTGTGATATCTATCGCACCAGGAGCAGATACTTCATACAAAAAGTGTGACATGGGAGTGAGCGGGGTATAAAATGCTATTTTCGCGTTACGTAATCGGATCTTTCCCAAGGTGCGGTTTTCATTCAGCTATGTGGATTCTCTTTTTCCAGCGTTTGGAGGAGAGGCACTGTAGCCAGTGTAATGAAAGGTTTAGATTCCCATACTAGCTTTCATACAAACTTTAACCAGCTTGTGCTCAATCAATTTTTGTTCAAATCGGCTTTTGGAGTACACTCGGAGCATGGGACGGAATCGATTGAGCGTGGTGGAGCTGGGTCGTTTTTTGAACCACCCTACTAATATTCTTTGTTACTTATAAATACGAAACCAATACTATTACAGTATATGACAGTTTTTATTGTACCAACACTTTCAAAGCTTTGTTTTGGTACTCAACCCACCTTCACATTAATAGAAGTCGATTTGAAATCGAGCGGAGGGCAATATTTGTGATAGCCACACTGCCAAAAATATCTATATAAGATATATGTGTCGCCGTTATAGATTTTTGCAATAGCTCCACCCTAATATAATCGATATAGAACCACACATAAATTAAATAATTGCTAATTCGAGACCACACATAAAGTTTATTTGGATATATATTTTATAAGAAGTTCGGGTGGAGAATGGTTATGTGTGCGCTGATATACATCATAAGTTAAATCTATGGATTTTTGCCAATAAATATGTGTGGATTTTTAGTAGTGCAGGGTTTGCAAGAAATCGCTCTCAATAGATAACGAACAACGATAAAAGAGAGGCAAAAACTGTTCCGAATCATAACAAGCCATGATAACAAATGTATCAAACTTGTATATAAGTGCGAAAAAAACAAAATCGGATAGGCAGCCCCCACAGAAAAATGGTGATTCTCGCTTTGTTTTCGCTCTTTTCGTGTTACTGCACAACTGTGTAGAACAAGTTGAAATGCATCATCAGAGCCAGTGCTCCCCGCATTTGGAGCTTTCTAAAAGAATTTTATCATGGGGTATAGCCTCCCGGATCAGTTCTCTATCATGACAGCTTGCGAAAAAAGTCTCTCGCGGTATGCTACATATCGTATATGTATACAGAGATGATATGTGAGAGACTATATCATATCAGTGTGGAAGCTGATATATCTCCACTGGCCTCCATCTCCTCAGCTTCCACACTGATATTCTTCCCTCCCCCTTCATACGGGAGTTTGGCAGAAGGAAGGTCGTGCGATATGTGCTATCACAAATATTGCCCTCCGCTCGCTTTCAAATCGACTTCTATAAAAAAAATTCTTCATGCCTGCCGCATCCTAACGGAACTATCAATTCTATACTTTCGCCTCTAATTCTATCATGAACATGTACGTCTAAGTTTGGAAAATGATATTAGCATTTCCTTACCATTGTAAATCGTTTAACTTCACGTAGAAGTAATACACTTAAATCATTAATTAACCTATTAGAGTTAGTGTTCCCGAGGGGAGTAATATTGGTCCCCTCCTAAACCCTGGGTAGACACCTTTGCGTGATGTGTTACGGTGTAAGATCTACCACGGTCATATTGTCAGCTATAGGCAAATCCTGACCCAACGAATACCTTCCTCAATATCCAACTCCGTGGTACTTATGAGGGTGTCGCTGAGTCGTGGGGCTTTCGTTAAGTAAGTACTACATCAACACTTCCTTCCTCTCCCAATTTACGGTGAAGATGGGCGCGGCCAGGAGTAGTAATCCTCGTGCTTTTGTGATTTTTATCCTAGATTGAAATCAAGGACCACACCCACCTTGATTTCTGATAGCAATCTGGATAAGGATTTCAAAAGAAAAACATGAGTATCACTAGTGTCCAATCTTCGAAGTACACCGTAACTATGCTGTGCTATGCTATGCTATGCCGAGGTAAGTAATAATGGTCCATTATTATGTCATTGTAACTTACAGACAGTCATATTTGTGCATGATACGTTGCATAACAATTGTTTTCATCATACCATCAATATGCCGTCAGCTCCTCAGAACTATCCTACCAGGCAAGCTACCAATTTACGTCAAATTAGAGCACTCACAACATTTGGTCAAAAAAGAGTTTCAATCATTGGTCCTAAGCTTTACAATCAATCACCAGTGCGCTTGAAAGCATTGAATAATTGCCATGCCTTCAAATTCCATGTAAAACCACACTTAAAACTCAATCTGCACGACATTCTAGGTTAATTTACGTATATAATGTATTATCCTAATAATCAGAAACATGTAAATTGAATATTGCAAATTATTAGTAAATTTATTTATTAGTTCTTAAAATTAAGTTATTAATTCCCTTAAAATGAACATTGTTTCACTGGGAATACATAACATCGCCTTATTAGTTTTGTATTGTTTTGTTTTGTCAACTGCAAAATAAATTTGCGATGCGTTTGAACGAAATAAATTGAGTTTAGCTTACTCCAATTGATTTTATTTTGCATTGGTGTGTTAAAAGAAAGCTCAGGCGGAGAATTGGAGTTCCTTCTTTAAAAACCGAAGACAACATTTCACATTACCTATATGAACGGACGAGACAACTTTTTGGTCGATGTATATATTTTAACTCTTAACTGATTTTAATCGTTAATTCATGTTCTGAGAACTTACAGAAAATAGATTATGTTTTAAAGGGATTTCATAAAACTATTTATTCTGCGATAGAAACGATAAATACCAAAGTCTACACTCAAAAACAAATCTCACAATAATTTCATAAAATATTGACATATGCAATTATGCAAAGATAAAACGTAAGCTATTTATACAGATAACCTATGAAAATAATACAAAAATGTAATTTTTCAATAGGTACAATGATTGTATTAAAATATTCCGAATTTATGCATGCCAAAATTGTATTGTACAGATTTTGCAAAGTTTCAATGCAGAACTGCAGAAAATCTGGCATCCATTTGTTGAGTGTATCAACTCTGTTACGACGCTATGATACCCTGCGTGAGAATTACACTCTATAAGTACAAAAAGTTAATAAATGTAACTCCATCTCTTTCTTCTTATTGGCATTAAATCCACCACTGGAAAATTTCCTCCCCGCAGTGTTTATTCAGTACTTCCTCAGTTATTAACTACGATATTTCTAAGCCAAGTTTCAATTTCTGAATTTGAATATTATGAGGTTAACACGATAATACTTTTATGCCCTGGGAAGTCGAGAAAATTTCTTAGACATGACCAGGAATCGACCACAGCCCCATTTCAGCATGGTCTTACTTTGTAGTCGTGCATCTTACCCCGCGGCTAAGAAAAGCTTCACTACAATAAATTTATTTGTTTCTGTAAAAATCATTTGGATCAGTACCCTCCTCGAAATGAATGCTAAGCTGACACCTATAGAATTATAGAGATCTCTTGAGAGTATTATAGACGTATGCCTAGAACAGCCAAATTATAGACCTAAACGGAAAAAAAATAATAGCTACCTTCGACTGTACTATCGATTCTCAAGCAATCCGACTGTGCCAGCTTAGATTGCGGCCCCTGGTTTCATAAAAAGTTGATCTTTAATGAACATTATAATTGAATTCCTACTGGCACTACCAAGAACAACCTATATGCGGCACAGATTGAAGGACCCAGAGAAAGACCACACCACAGACAGTCAATGAAGCATACAGCACGTAATGGAGTTTTCCAAACACGCATCAAAGAACAGCTACTTATAGTGTGGGAATTTATGCAAACACGTCACGGTCAATTAGCGAATGCGGTATAGTGGCCAACGCACGGATAGCTATCGGTTTTGCTTTTGGCTTTGTAGAATGAAACGAAAGAAAGTATTAAACATTCAACTGACTATGACTTCCAAATAAAAATATTGATGAGGTTCGATTATAAAAACAAACAATAATGAAAGTACAAAAAAAATCCTGACATATAGATTTTTTATTCAAGTGGTGTAAGAATATTTTTTTAAAATATGATACCCATGTCTTACGTTGATTTATTGTAAAAATTATTTTCGATCTATTTATCAATGCAATATGATGTAAATGACCATCTTTAACTCTAAATCCAATATAACCACCCACTTAATAGAGTACCCTAATAATCTAAATACGCATATTCTCCTAACGGTACGCCTTTAGAAGCAATGACGACCTAATGACTTGATTCTTCTTAATGGAGCTCAATTTTGATAAATTACGGTAACCACAAAAACACACAAACATTCTCTCCCCATCTCTCCATTTGACAATATGCAAAGTCTATTGAAACCTATCTTGCACATTGTACCACGTTGGTGTTCTCTTCAGATCTGAACGATAGTTCCGCAATTGGACATCCCATGCTTTTCGCAAGCCGGCGGCTGAGAACCATATAATAAATGACATCTCATTACCCTTCGGTAGACTCAGTACTTTGGAGGTACGTCACGTGGCACCAAAACAAGCGATGGGAGCCGCAATTGTGGGTATTCCATGAGCCCTGGCAGGAACAGCACTTCCCAATAATGGTGATTGTAATAAATGATCCGAATCAGCGGACGATGTGAATGGAGAAACAGAACACAACACTCCGTAAATGGCAAATTATTTTTACGAATTTTAAACCCATAAAGATAGAGGTGTGCGGAAAAAGCATTCCAAATGTTTCTTTTCTTGCAATCTCATGAAAAAATGTGTATTTAGATTACTTATGCAACAAAAATGTAAATTATGTGTTTAAATTGTGCAGTTTTCGTCTTCAATTCGTTATGCCCGTTTTCAACAAAAAAAAACTGCAAATAAATAAATAAATTCAAAACAAGTTTATTTATTAAGTTGAGTATTATATTTAAAATAATTGCTTATAATTGATTACTCATTAAAGAATTAGAGAGTGCTATTTCAAAAAAAAAAAC
This sequence comes from Armigeres subalbatus, assembly GCF_024139115.2. Lineage (NCBI taxonomy): Eukaryota > Metazoa > Arthropoda > Insecta > Diptera > Culicidae > Armigeres > Armigeres subalbatus. The sequence goes on along the minus strand of NC_085139.1, from coordinate 139,406,444 downwards.
TTCGAAGTGTCCAAAATTTTCAAAATGTATCAAAAAGGAAATGTAAAAAAATCTACAATTCATACAATTTTTCAATATTTTTAACATAAAAAGGCTATTCCTAGTAATTATTGATGAGTGCATTAGCTTAGTGGTTGTGTCTTATCGTGCATTGTTAAAAAACATTTTCGAATTCGTCTGTTGCCGTAGACTAACAGCGAAAGGGCCAAATAACTCAAAATAGCTCAGTTCCAAACATATATGTCCAATTTGTATACATACATTCACACACAATACAAACCCCCTTATAGATCTCCATCATTTCAAGAAAGACAATTTCGCTACATCAGGGTTATTTTCTCAAGAGTGAAAAACGGCGACAAATCTTACTACTTCCGAGCAAGCAATGTACCGATAAACAAGCGATAATTTTTCGTGTCTACAGGGTCAACACCAACAGTGGTCGCGTAAAAATGGAAAGATATAAATTACTCTTCCTCTAGTGAGGGAAAGAGCTTTTTTATTTCACACCGACTCAATACCTCAGACCAAAACGAAAGTTTCACTCTCCTTTAGGGCGGCTATGTTTGTCGTCTGTATCTATTATACCGTGTTCTAGTTCCCACAGGGCTCCCTATCGAACGGAGGAGGGCCTTTTCCGCTACTCTGAAGAGGAAGCGAATTCCCCGCAGCGCGCAAAAAAAAAACGAAAAACAAACGATCAGAAACACGCAGAAAAGTCGAAGAAACATCAGTTCAATGCTATCTCATCGAAAATCTCAGATCTTTCACTTGCAAGCGAGAGAAGAAAGCCCATTCATATCATGTTCGTGATGCTGCACGTGTTGCGTCCCGTATCGGAACCGGGACCGGGACAACAGGTTCCAATGGTGGACCTTGAAGAGGATGAAACAAAAAAAAACGATTAATTGCACATTTAAGATCAAACTGTTGTTCGCTTTGATTCGGTATCGTGATGTTTCATTCCAGGCCGAAATTCCCATACGTGCTGAGAGAGTGTAGGTGGAAAGATCGAAGGCAAAAGGTTATCTTTAATTGTCTAGCAAATGGATACATGAATTAACCGATAATTATTGGCCATCTGGCATTCGGATCGATCGTGATTATAGGGATTATCCAAGGGAGATCTAAGCTTCATGAGGACAATGAAAATTCTTTCAAGATCTCTATGGATCTTAAATATGCGAGCAGTGGAAAAGGGGTCAATAACACGTTTGTGTTTTCAAATATAGTCTATTAATTTTCATGATTGGCTAAATGGTAACTTTTTTTCAAGGCATTATAGCATAGCATAGGAAACTCAATTTTATTTACAACATCTCACTATGGATAGAATTAATGCACTAGTAAAATTTCTAAATGAAGCAACAAGTGTAACAAATGACTAATTTATTGTATAATTCTTCTATTTTTTCAGGTACGTTGAATTCAACGAGCTTCTAGAACTAGAATGTTTTTGTAAGTATGTATTTTTGTAACTCAGCGTTATTCAATAATTTATTGAGCGCCTAAACACATACGATGGGTTAGTACTATTTAATTTAATTCCCCATTCGAAGAACATATTTTGAAGAATTCTTTCATGAATAAATATCTTATAAATAGTTATCCAGAAATTCAGAATTTTGTTAAATAAAAATCGTAGTAGATTCATAAACTAATTCAAATGCATCTTTGAATGTGGCAAATTGTATTGCCATAAAATATATGAAAGACCAGTTTCATGCATTGTCGTTGATATCTAAACTAGTGAAGAGCGATACAATAATCACGCTAGGGGAGTTGTCAACCCTCCCCATCCCTCACAGTAAATATTTGATCGAACTTCTTATTTTGTTTGAATGAAGCAAAAAATAACAGACAATTTTAAGACAGGTTTAGCTCTAGCAGGAATGTAAAGCCATAAGAAAAGAAAACGAAGGTATTCGCGAACCACTTTCGCTTCGGAATCAACCCAACGCATTACCGAACTCGTACATCCAGTTGATTCAAGCTCAACGCATGATAACAAATCGTTTAAATCGTTTAGTGGACAGTAAATGAGACAAGTTGTTCTTTTTCATGCCCACAGGCCGGTCCGTGTTCTGGACATTCAAGCATGTTTATGCAGAATAGCAATGTGTGTTACTGTAGTGGTTCATGGCGACGACGATCCATCAGCAGACAGAACAAATCCCTGCAAGGCTTACTCTGTAGCTCGTCGACGCAGCAGTGAAAACACAAGGAAAAATTTATCTCGTCTCTAGTGGTGATTTGACAGCCAGGCTAACACTGCTCACAAAGACGGCAATACACAATACTCAAGGCAACATCTCCAGCATACCACTCAAGGTCTTTATGCAAATGACAAGCACTGCCGTTTTGATTCGAAATTGTTCTGCACAGTTGACCACTAGACTTGCCAGCAGCCTAGTCTTCAATTCTGACATTTCCTTCTAGTTAGACAAACACGTCGTACATGTTAGATTGCGTTGGCTTTCTTAAGAAACTGCCATGTTTGTGATAAATAGTTATATAGCCTAGTGATGACGAACGAGATAATAGATTGCTAATGACCTGTATGCTTGCGCTTCTTCGAGCGGGGTTCTACACCTCTTGGTGAATCTTTTCACACTCTTATACGTTCCCCCCGGAGGTTTCATTTTGAGTAGGACAGAGCACATTATCACGACAGCCAACTAAGGGGCTAATTAATGCAAGAATGATTATCTAACTATGGGTGAATCCAGAATCATGACCCTCTGTCGGGCATTAATTACCTCATGATCAAACGTTCATCGGAGGTGGGAAGTGCTGTGGTTAATTAGTCCTTTGCTCTCAAGTGAAAATTGCTACAAAGTAACAGCAAGCCGTGTGAGATTATCAAAAGCCCTAATAAGCCTTTAATAACGGCAAGTTCTAATAACGGCAGATGGGGATTTCGTAGCCATGGTTTGCATTGTGCTACATTGTGTGTGGTTCAATTGTAGTATCTTTAAAATATGTTTTTATTCTTCTTCCAGTTTTCAAGATTGGATTATTTTTAAATGAATATCAATTAAAGTGTAATTAAAAAAACAATCCACCTAGCGGCGTTGATGCCTTTCCCGTATATTATGAAAATGGGACGAAAAAAAACCCATTAGAAAAGTCAGAAAAGCACTTTGGATGTATACTTCCCATTATTTCCATCAATTCACATTCACGAAAAAAAATCGGTACATTTCCGAACAAAACATGTTTTCCGTGATTCAGTTCGTAACAGTCGTCGAATCGATCCTACGTGCTTCCCTTCATTTCTATACGTATTTTTTACTTGTTTGTATCGGAAGGCTTGGATGATGTGGCTAAGTGTCATCTAACTAGACTAAGGGCCAATTCATTCACCTCCATCGTGTTAATAATACCCATTTGTTTATATGCAATATCCGAGCACATACCGGAGCGCATATGTTTCGGTTTCCTGAGGAACCTTAAGCACATTACTAAAGCAACTAGCCTGGGCAGCCAAGGATTGGATTATTCCAATTTCAATAATTATTCAATCATTATTGCAACACAGTCATTTGTTTCAGATGTTACAGAAGAATGCAGATATGTTTTCAGATAGTTTTCCCCATTCAAGCTTCCTTCTGAGGAACCATCGTATCTCACCACTCCCATTGGTGCCAAAACTTCCCCGTAAGCCACGGAAGGAGAAGGAACGCCATCAGATTGAAGAGGATCACTTCTCCACAGTCTTAATAGCAGGGGACACTCAAAAGAAAGCACTCCAAAAGATTAAAAACAAATGAATGTATAACAAAAACCCAGTTAGGTATCATGGAGTCCCAACGTTTTCTAGATAGGATGGCCATTTACCAGCAAACCCGTCCACATGTTTTACACTTCGCTTCAAGTGCCATGGACGACCTTGGAGCCTCCTTGATTTAAAAGCGTAGCCTGAGCAGAATAAATAATTCACTTGACAAAGTATTTTTTTTCTACCAAGCAAACATTTTTTCATAAAATAAACTCATATAAACTAGTTTATAACGACTACTTGAAGTGCGCGGGCGATAAAATATTGCCACAGCTTTTATCGAAAGCGTAGGTGCGAAAGCAACAAAGCTTTTCGCAGAAATATTTCAATAGAACAGTGGAGTGCACAAAAATTGAAACACATGCACCGTAGTTGGACGCCATTAGCAAAACTCTTAGACAGCAACATGTCGGACATGACACACATAAGTACAACAAAACGCAGCCTCTAAATCCCTGAAGAAGGTGTAATAAACACCGAAACGTTGGATAGTTGACGCAAAACCCGTTTTAGCTTATCATAAAGACTGAAAGAGCCGAAAAAATACCGTCGTCAATAATCAATCACAGTCGAAAGCAACAATTAATGCTAGTTTTATTTAAAAAAAATCAGGTGAAAACAGTAGGCGAGATGTCGCCGGCGATAACTCCTCAAATGATGTTATCAAACGATAATATTAAACGCAAAATTATTATTTAAACATAAACCTTACTGATACCACTGATTCAGCATGGGCGAGATTGCTGCAACACCGCACGAGGGCGAACGAGGCACGATATAAACGGGCGCGGAACAGACAAAACTCGATTTGCCGGAGGAAAAAGCGCCAGCAAGAAGATCGAGACCGTGAAGAGACGGAGCAACTGTACCTATAATAACACACGAAAGTTCTATGAGAAGTTAAACCGTTCACGTAAGGGCCACGTGCCACAGCCTAATATGTGTAAGGACATAAACGGGAACCTTCTTACGAACGAGCATGAGGTGATCCCAAGGTGGCGGCAGCACTACGAAGAACACGTGAATGGCGATGTGGCAGACGAAGATGGCGGTATGGTGATGGACCTGGAAGAACGCGTGCAGGACATAATTTTACCGGCCTACATCAGACTGAAGAGGGAAGCTAAGCGGATCGGACTAGTCATCAACACGTCGAAGACGAAGTACATGATAGGAAGAGGTTCAAGAGAAGACAATGTGAGCCACCCACCGCGAGTTTGCATCGGTGGTGACGAAATCGAGGTAATAGAAGAATTTTTGCACTTGGGCCACCAGTGACTGCCGAAAATGATATCAGCAGAGAAATTCGGAGACGTATAGTAGCTGGAAATCGTACGTACTTTGGACTCCGCAAGACGCTCCGATCGAATAGAGTTCGCCGTCGTACCAAACTGACAATCTACAAAACGCTCATTACCGGTAGTCCTCTACGGACACGAGACCTGGACGATGCACGTGGAGTTTTCGAAAGGAAAGTGCTGCGCACCATCTATGGTGGGGTGCAGATGGCGGACGGTACGTGGAGGAGGCGAATGAACCACGAGTTGCATGAGCTGCTGGGAGAACCATCCATCGTTCACGCCGCGAAAATCGGACGACTACGGTGGGCCGGGCACGTAGCCAGAATGTCGGGCAGTAACCCGGTGAAAATGGTTCTCGACAACGATCCGACGGGCACAAGAAGGCGAGGTGCGCAGCGGGCAAGGTGGAAGATGACTTGCGGACCCTCCGTAGACTGCGTGGTTGGCGACGTGTAGCCATGGACCGAGCCGAATGGAGAAGACTCTTATATGCCGCACAGGCCACTTCGGCCTTAGTCTGAATAAATAATAATAAATGATACCAGATAAAGGACAACAGTCCGGTTAAATATTTTGTTTGGCATTGTAGTTACGTGGTAGAAAAAAAAGGGTTCAAAAGGTAACGGTATGAGCATAAAATAAGATACGATTTTCAAACGATTCGTACACTGACCCCACATATATGGGTCACTTTGTATCAATAATTAGTCACTCCAATTCGCATGTTGGTTAAATGGAAATGACTCATATTTGTGTGACCCATGATTGTGGGGTCAGTGTAATCGCTGGCGACTTTTAATCAATTGATAATTTAGAAGCAAGATCCCGTGTGAGTGTTCATCAACCTCGATGTTTTTGAAAATTTATTTTTTCCCATCCCTGGAATTACTTTTCTTCTTATATTGCTGATTATAACTCAATATTTGTATGTTTGTGTGTTCCAGCATAGCTTCTGGACCCCTTAACGGATTTCATAAGTAGACGTACAGAGTGGGAGGAAATAACATTTGCAAAGGGAGAAGGGTAGGGGTAGAGGTACTGCACTCTTTAGAAAATAAACAATTCAGCATAACTTTTAAGCTCTTTAACATGAAAATAAAATTCAGAATTCTTATTTTCTATTCTAAAGAGTGGAGTATAAAACGAGTATAGAAAGGAAGGTCATTTGGAAAAGAGCGAGGAGTACTGTTCAGCAAACAAATAATTCGTAACAACCTCTGAACTTCATGACCAAGACTACTGGAACTAGGAATCGGCCAAAAAATGTTCTGCGGATTTCCATTTCAGGTTTATTTATTCATCACCGTCTTCGACACTACATCGTACTTATCTCCTAATACAACCTATCTTATAACTAAAAAAATCTGTTCATCTGACTTTTAAAAACATTTTTGGAGATATTAAAATCGTAAACATCTGAAGCAGAGTTAAATGACCAAATGCAGGAGTCTAGCGGATTGTTATAACCATAATGCGAACGGTGATACGGAACGGCCAGTAAGTTGGAGTTCCGGAATCGTCTGGGGGGAACGTAAAACGGTATCTGCCCAAGGATCTCAGAACAGTCGATGTTGCCTTCGATGACGTCGAAGATAAATAAGCATTGCATTTTTATTCGTCTGGTAGATAGTGGTTCTAAGCCGATCAATTGGCACCTTTCTGAATACGCAGGAAGATTATTTCGATCATTCCAGGGTAACAGCCGCAGTGCAAATCTAACAAACTTTTTCTGGACGCGTTCGATGGAAAGTATGTGTGAGACATGGTACGGAGTCCAAACTGGAGCAGCATACTCTAGAACGCTATGCACCAATGTGCAATAAAGCGATTTCAATGCGTATATGTCAGTGAATTCGGAGGCGTGACGGCAAATGAACCCTAAGGTTGACAGAGCTCTGGCAGTCGTTATCCCTACATGCTCCTTGAATTGAAGCTTCCAGGTATCAGAACGTCGGCTCCAGGAGCACGTTCACCTCAATTTGGGAGATTTGTGCCATGGAAGTAACTCGTTGCAATATTTCCGTTCTTAAAATGTATTGGTGGTGTACTGGGTTCTTGGAACGAGTGAACGATATGACTTTGCACTTATTGTTGTTCACGCGCATGCCATTATCGCTGCACCAGATCATCATGTTGTTGATATCTTCCTGCAGAGCGGTGCAGTCATCAGGGGATTCTACGACGCGAAAAAACTTCAAATCATCGGCGAATGAGAGCTTAGAAGAGGACAGCATAACGCACAGGTCATTCACAAAAATGTTGAATAGCAGTGGACCCATTACACTGCCTTGGGGTACTCCGGATGTAATACAGAAGGAGTTGGAACTTGCTGAGTTGACTAGTACATACGAGGAAATCCATTCCGTAATCCAGTGCGCATCTCACGTGTGGCATGGCGAAGACGGGATGATTGCAACTTGCGATGTCGTAATATGAAAAGTGACACTTCAAATTACAACATATAAGTTTTCCATTTTTGTGTTAAAGAGCTCGATGAGTACTACTCATTAACACCATTTTCAGAATTACGACAGAATTGCACTTTTCGCATGCATTGTTCGGCAGATGGCCTTAGGATTTGTACATGTTTATGGATTTCGGTAATCATGAATTCTCGGGTACTTTTTCAAAAGGACGTATGTGATTTTGTAAACAAAGATTCAAACGTCGATTTGTCCAATCTGATAGCACTCCCACGCAAACAGGTAGGGGAAGCCTTCGGAAGCCGAGGTCGTTTGGCATAATAATTTTGTATTGGCCAGTTTCGGAGCTATTGGAAAATATGTTCAATTCCTTGTAATTGTCGCATACATCATAACAGAGATTTTCTTGGTTTAACAAAAGAGCCGATATCATCCTTTTTTTCAAAGCATGTATTTTCTCGGCAGAATGCAAAAGAGGGTATGATTCCTTCTTTAAATTCAGGCATTAACTCGGTTTAAGTAAGTGTAGATATGATCCCTTTTTTCAAGTCAGATATTTGCTCGGCTGAAGGCAAGGGATGATCTCATCTTTCAAAGGAAGCATTCGCCCGAATAAAGGCAAAAGAGGATTTGGATTCTTCTTTCAATTCTGGAATTTTCTCGATTTAAGGAAAGAGCAGATATGATCCTTTTTTTAAGGATGCATTATCCCAGCAGAAGACATTTTATTTCTTTTCCTCGATTCGGTCATATAATCGGTTTAAGAAAATATCGTTCATATTCAGACAAGAAAAAATATGACACGTTCTTTCATGCATTTGCCGCATTTAAGGCAAAAGAATATATAAAACCTTCTTTCAAAGGATGCATGTGCCTGGCAACAGACAAGAGAGGCTATGATTCCTTTTTATAATTCACGTATTTGCTCGGTTTAAGGAAAGGGCAGAATATCATATCATTTTTTAATCTTGGCAATCAAATGTTTTAAGATATTCTCGCCGATTTACGCCGCCACCGGCTTAAATGACTCCCGAAAACACAGCCGCTCAACATCAACAACGCAGACGTCGATGATATCTGGACCGGCGCGTCGGGTATGATTTCTTTTTGAAAAATACTTTCCATAACGCATAAGAGAATATGAATCCTTTCCACAATGGGTAAGTTATCCTGCATTACATGGAAAATAAAACTAGCAATCGCTAAATTTTATGGCTTTCGCAGTCTAATTTAATCAAAACGATTAGTGTTTTTTACCAGACGTTTCGGCCTGTATATTTCGTTTTTTTTTTCAAGGGTGAAACTGCCTATCGGAAAACGATAGACAGTTTCACCCTTGAAAAGGCCAAATATACAGGCCGAAATGTGGGCCAAACAAAACAAAGCTATAAAATATAGCATAAAATCTGCCAGTTGTAACTCTTCTTTTGTAAAGCTTGTACTCAATGTCAAATTAGTGCACGATTCTATCGCTCAGCGACTTCGATTTTGCCGCCGTTGATATGGAAGCGTAAATGGAACATTGCCAGCCGGGACCCAACGTTAGAATCAGGGTGACTAGTTGTCTGGGGGCTTCATTCAGTTTTTACCGTGTCGTACAATCATGTGTCCAATTATCATATATTGCCCATATGGTAGATACAACATTGCTGAATGGCTTGACAAATTTTATTCATAAATCACACAGCTCAACGGTCATTATACCAAACGACTGTATACCAAACGGGGTACAATCAACAGAAGTGCTGTTTAGAAAACGAACAATTAAGCATAACTTCTTAATGCTTTGACCGAAGTCCACATAATTTGGACCTCATCATAAGGACGCGATAAGCAAAACGTGTATGGTGTGGGGGACGGATACAAATTGCGTATCTTTCGAATGCATTTGTTAGCCCATCTATCACATGTGCTTCACTACTGCATATCTACAGACAAGCGAGCACACATTATTTATTATTGCCAACATTTACACTACTATCTTGGTGAATTGAACGTACAGTGTGTTAATCAATCACACACTGCTTCGTCAACCATCTGTTGGCTAAGGCATTTCGATGTAGGTGATGTGATTTGAAACAGGCTTGCTGATCTCTGGTGACGCTTATAGACTCAAAGATCTTAACTCCAGGGAAAGTTCGGATGACCAAGAACGCATTTTATTCTTTTTATCACTAAGAGCATGAACCATACTTGAAACGGACTGGCTGACCTTTGGTTACGCGCATAGACCCGAAGGCCTTAACTCCAGGTAATTCTTGGATGGCCAAGAACATATATTGTGGACGCATTTCAATGTTGGTATTACTAAGAGTATGTGTCTCATTTGAAACAGACTGGCTGACCTTTGGTTACGCTTGTAAATCAAAAGGCCTTAGTTCCAGGGTTTACTTGAATTACCTGAACATATTCTGTAAACGCATTCTATCATTTGCATCACTAGAGCAAATTGAATAAAAATAAAACCATTGAAATACCCAACCGCAACATTCATGTTTGCCAAAAATACTACGCCTCGAAATACATCAGATCTTACATGGAACAATATACTCAAATATAACTGCTAACTAGCGCCAATTCTAGGAAGAAGTACTCATTATACTGGGCACCGCTTTGTAGTCCTTAGCATCCTGAACAACTTTACCAAATACAACTTGAGTGTAGGTACGAAGGATCTGAAGCTAGAGCCATATTTCACACATGTAAGAATATTGCAAGCACACTAGCGCCACCTATTTGTAAAATTCCTAATTACTTCTCCCACCACAGGGCAGTCCATTCCCACTAGACGATCTTTGCTAAAGACGTCATCTTTACAAATTTCATATTTTTTTTCGATATCGAAGTATCTTGAGTAGTCTAAAATAATGGGTTCATGCATACTACCACCTAGCGGTTAAATTCTAAACTAATCAATGCCTCATATCAAAGCAAACGCTTTCCTGCATAACCTTTCTGAAAAGGCGCAGTTCAAAATGGGTAGGATTTTCAGATATAAGCAAAATATACATAAAACATCACTGTTTTCGTACCCTTTTTTACGAAAACCCCTCCCCGCGGTGTACTCGCCCAACTATGGTCAATCTCAGGTAACGTTCTAGAAGGTGATTAAATTATCTTTCGAAACCGCCCGAAAAATCTGGATTTAACCAAACAATCAAAAAGTTATTACAATTTCAATTTGGGGTCAATATGACCCCAGAGCACAGACAACGTAAGTTTTTTTGAGCACAGGCAGAAGGTTAACTGCGTTGGCGGTTGGTACTCAGACTCTGATGCCTTCTCCGCGAACGAGGCCACTAAATGGACTTGTTGTATGGTTTGTTTCATGCATATCTAGAGAGTACGAGGTCAAGGGCTCGAGTCCCACCAAAATATGTGGATTCTTTTTTCACAAATTTATTATCAATTTGTGCATTTTGAAACACGCCCCGTTCATATACACAGTCAAGTTAAATCGACCCAAATGTCCCATGATTTGCTTTGATTCAATTGACTTTCGACTAAATTTCTATTCGACCACGCATCACTATTGGATCGTCTATTTTGCAAAACCTGGGACACCGCAACTTTGCCGATCGATTGAATATAGCATATCTCAGTGCGATCATCGATCCGTTTTATCAAGCCCCGTATTATTCAGGATTAAGAGAGTGAATTCTAAGATTTTATTATTTTTGGTATTCATTGACTGCGAAAGAGCTTTCGACAGTCTTAATCGCGTGAATATGTGGAGCGCTATCTGACGCGATGGATTCGCTGACAAAATCAAAAAATCGTTTACATCTTCAAGGCTCAGCACAAGCCCTTTTTTTGCAGAGTACTGCACTATAGCCGCATATAACAATTGATCACAAAAACAACTTCAAATTACATGATGACCTTGTACTCTTAGCCCATGCAGAGGCTCAACGATCTTTCAGAACGCTCCTGATAGGCAGGTTCAATCATCAACGTCAGCAAAACCAAAACGTTGAATGTGAAAACGGCGGCCCCTTCCAACTTTACATTAGCCGCACAACAAGTTTGGATAATGATGGAAGCTTTCAATATCATAGCATCCAAAAAGGGTCGTAACCAAGACCAACATACTTGTATGGATCAAGAAGGCAAAGCTTGCCTTAGCTAGTTCGAGAAACAGGCAAATTTGTAAATTTGAATCTCTAACTCCGTGGGTAGCTACTGTTATACACTAGTGAAACTGGCTGAGTATCAGTGGAAAATAGAATAGTTGTATCAGTAGAAACGAAATTCTAAAACGCGAAGCTAAAGAAGTCTATCAAAATCAGACCTAGCAAAAGGTTAAGACGACAGCTGAAAATCATCCAGCATGGAGATCATTCAAGTCAGCCCTTGCATCAGCCGAAGTGCGCTGGATTCTAAAGCAAGTAAACAACACGATCGCATTAAAGAAATTATAAAGGTTTTAAATGCCATTATTATGTTCTTGAACTTAAATAAACACTACTAATTTGACCACAAAATATTAGATGTACAAATAGCACCGATTAAACGTCAAACAGATCAACCGTACTCCCATTAATCGTTATAACAATCCCACCAATCAGAATGGCAGCACTCACTTACTAACCGATCCATCTCTTTCAGGCAGTTTGCAAAACACAATACTGTTTGAGTTATGATGTGCTCGGGCACTACGCGGAAGTTATTTCATCTCTTGGATGTTTTCTTTATTATTGCATACCTACTTTGCTTGATGCTCCTCGCGGCGACCGAGACTGACGACAAACAAACGGCAAAGAAGGTCGGCATTGTGAGCATCTTTCCAAAGGTAGCAAGCAGCTTCCTATTATTTTATCCCGAAGCTGTCATTCGTCTTTGGGGTTCACCCCATCCAAGCGTCTGCATCGGAAGCACCCTTCTGTTACATAGATTTTTTTTTATAAAATGTATTGCAGCAATATATGTTTTGATAATGTTACGTAACACGAGCCCGGTTGGTTGGTGGGTTGCGGTTGCTCAACAGTTGGTTTTTATAATACTGGACGCCTCATTTGTCAAGCAATGTGAACTAGTAAAAGGCCTAAGGTGCCCGCCAGAGTAAACGCGACGTGCGATGCGACGCGACGCGACAGTGCAATTTGACAGCCTGTTGATAATGATTGTTATTCTTTTACGTGAGTCGCGTCGCGTCGCATCGCTCGTCGCGTTTACTCTGGCTTGCCCCTAATGCTGATGTCTATTACAGCAGAATAGGTCTCGAGTGGGTGCAGAATAATAGAGGAAGCAGGCACCGTTAGACCGCTAGAAAGATGAATAATGATGATCGATGATGGCTAGAACGGACGTCGTCGTGTCGCAGCAAGCGTCCTGTCTGAATGGGTGCAAATTAATTCGATTGGTTTGAGACGGATTAGCATATCAAGATGAGCTTTTATTGGAACAATAAACGAGGAACTAAATATAAACTAATGTTGATTTTAATAAACGACATACACAGTCTACGTTATTAAAATAAACATTATGAGAAATGCGATGTATGAGAAACAAATTCATAATGCGACAGGCATACAAAACCATTAATTGGCAGTGAAACTTTTGTATTAGACACTTTTATTGGATTTCTTTTTTTTATCAGTATCAATTTGTTCTCAATTTGAAATATGTACTGATTCATTTGTTATCACTCATTTCAAATTCAATCTCTGAACATTAACGCGTTGGATAAAAGAAATAACCACACAAATAGAAAACATACCTAATTATGCATGAAAGTCTTTATAGTCGAAAGTGTTTGTTAAAGCCAAAAACTATAGATCTTATCGCAATCATCCATCAAGGTCGTCCCACCCAAGAGGTTTTTCTGGAAAGCATAGCTTCAAGAGAAAACAAAAAAATACCCATCTCAAGTACACATCAACTCCTCGATCAACTGCTTCAAAGTGGCATGATTACTCAGCGAAACGATTCGCAAAACGTTCGTAATGTGATTTCAGAACTCATTGAAAACTAATGTATTCCTCGAGCTAGGAAGAAACACTTTTTATGAACACCAATTATTTAATAACTCATTAAAAGAAAACGATATCCCATTTCAAAGCGGTATAATGACCTCTCATTGTACTGGGCCTCAGATGGTCGGTAGTCGGCGCGGTCAGGGGTTCAATAGACGAATTTGTTTTGATTTTTTTGATTGTGATCCGGCAGTTACCACGTTTCCTCCTAATGCACAATGTTTTCGCAATTCGAGCTCTGACGTCGAGTGGACGTGTATTGTGTTAAGGATTCTGTAGCATTGTTCGCGGCAAAAGAAAAACAAGCACTAGACGAGAAGCGAATAATGTGAGGCTGAATGTGCAGAACCTTGCCGGTGGTCAAGTTCAATCGCCCTTCGTCGGGGCAACAACATATGGCGACTACCCATAAACACGAGCAGGAATGCATTCTCTCATGGCGCAGCAAAATGCCACTGCCCATTTTCATCAAGTTTTTCTTGTGGCGAAAAGGAGACTTCTGCTCTGCTTTTTTTTCATTCCCGGCAGTTGACCGACAGGGGCGAAGAGCCTGCGGAGCTTTACTAGTTGTTTTTCTTTATGTTAATTACCGTGGGTCTGCGTAGAAATGATCACTTTTGTAATGAGAATAGCGGAGAGTTAATCGATGTTTTTTTTTGTTTGTCTTATACTCCAGTCCAGTGTATAGTAGCGCAAAGTTACGATGTTCGCGAAGGCAGACATTAAGAACATTGGCACTAAAGAGACAAGAATGGTCCTGTACATTGCCGTTAATATTCGTCATTACGATTCCAGCTGTCCACCGCGCAACTTCTACTGGGAGTTCTATCATTTACCCGAGGGATGATGAACTTAACATAGTCAGTGAGCACATCATAAGATGTAATTGTAACCACGTCCCGCTTGGTATGGCAATTTAGTTTGACCACAAAACAATAATTGCATCAAAGGGCATTCGCTTACATCGCCATGCTTAATTTAATCAAGTAAAGACAAAACTGAAATAAAAAAAGAACCAACTTAATTCACCGAGTGTGATACTGCCTTTCTCCCATTTGGCCAAGACACCAACCTTATATAGCGTTAATATGATTCGATGTACCATCTTCTTTATAACTTTCACACGCAACGGTCGATCGATATAAAATTAAAAAATGATCAACAAGGCTTTGTCCCCTGTCGATTGAAACTTATTGTGAGAAAATCGGTTAAGGAATACTATATGAAAAATTGTCTAATATTTTTTTAGCTTTTCTGTACACACATACATACACACGAACAGAAATACATATGCTCAGCTCGCTTTGTTGTACGAGAAAGGCAAAAAACAAAGTTGGATTTGATCTTCTTTACAACGACAGTTTTGGCAACAAAGATATTTAAACGTAATATATCACCCAACCAGCGGATGGTAGATTTTAATACAGTTCTGCATAAGAACCTTACAGAAACTGTATAATAATTGGGCATATACAACTTCGGAAGATTTTAATACAATTGTTGTATTGAAATAATACAGATTTGTATTATTTGCATACAATATTTGTATAAAAAGCTTACAGAATTGTATTTTTTTACAATAATTATCAGATTTGTTTTTTGGGTGTATAAGAAAACAAAAACGTACGAATAAGTAAACGTTTTCCGAATCTCATTATTACTCATTAAATAATAAAAGTGTTCATGAAGACACAATTAAGTTGTTATGAATCTTTTCAAAACTCCGTAGGAACTGAGAAAACACTTGCTTGCTGTCTCAGATATAGGTCAAATATTCAAGTGTCAGTAAATATAGAACCATCAACCTTTACACGATTTCTCTATTAAACATATTTTTCCACTGGAAATCAAAATCAATTTCCTTACAACAATCTCTACCCTTAAATCTTACACCAAGCTATTATTTACCATTATCATACTCCGAATCACGATAGCTCCCTTAGGGTACGATAGTGAACGCGTTTTCGCCGCTACACCCGCACATCAATTTTATTCATCTATGGGAGCTGCTGCTCTCATGCTTCACCATCCAAGATGAAATAAAGAAAAACATAGTACCACAGAATGCAAATATTTGTTTTCCAATTAAATTGCTACAGCCACCTTTCAACCAAATCATACGCCAACACAATAATGGTTATGCAAATGGGTAGCATTCGTGCACAGCCAACATTGTTGGTGATGAGCCGGTCGGTACTATCTCTCGGTGCTAATAAACTCAGAGAGCTTGATAATCTGAGACACGAAGAGATGTTTTGTTTGTATTACCTTACTTTGCTATAATAGTAACTCTTCTATTTCGCGCCAAACATTGATTTATTGTATTTCGACCTCAACTGTAAGGCCGGCTCGTTAGTCTAGTCAAGAACAAGAAACTGAAGACGGCCTCACAGTTGAGGTCGAAATACGTATCTGTAAAGATAACAAAACGTAATGGAATTAAATGGGAAGACAGTTGAAGACATTCCATTGAAAAAGCTTAAAATATTTTTTCTCATAGATTTATTGAAAATGCTCAACAAAAAAAGAATATTTATTCATATCAAATGGTTTTCCAACTAAAAGTTGAGATAAGTGAATAAATGTACCCAAATTCCAAATTTGTTTCACAAAAAGAACACCTGTTAGAAGTTAAACTCTTGTACATTAGTTTGTTCATTACTTCTGATCCAAGTGAAAGTGCTTTTTTAAATGCGTGATATCACAAGAACCTCCCCTTACTCAGTGCTTTCCCTGTAACAAAAAAAAACCAATACGCTGCATGCGATCGATCAACCCATATTTCCTCCGACAAACGGGAGATAAAGTCGCGGAGGTCGCTATCACTCAATTATGTATGCAGCAGTCGCGCCGATACGGTGGCTTACAATAACAATCATTATGCCATTACCATTCAACAATTTAACTCCGATCTTATATTTATGCTGGTACTAAAACGGCGAGTCATGCCGAGTTCCAATCTAAAGTGCTATACGCTACGGAGGCGCCAAATGTAGACGCATACTCCCGCTGACTCCTTCGAGAGTAACGAACGACAATTGCACGCGAACGAAAGCGAAAATTATTGGAGTCTTTCAGTTGGTATTGGCACTGCTTCTGGCGGTGACAGCTGGAGCAGGGTTGTTACGAAGATCCTGAAATATTTTCCGCGCCAAATCCGCGCCGACTAAAATCAAATCCGCGCCATTTCCGCGCGACATGAAATCCATTCCGCGCCAAATACGTGCGATCCAGATCTAAATTCTAAGCAAATACACGTTAAATGTCAATTTTTGTATAACAATTTATTGAGCGTCTTCTCTAAAATTTCTTTTTTTTACAATTATTACTGATTTTAAATATGATTCAAAACTGCAACATATGTTTGTATCAAAATGCTAGTAGGACTAATAAACCGGCACCCTTCTAAATGGCCTTATTCGCCACTAGAAGTACTGAATCTAAGGGAACAAGAACTAAACAGTCAAAACTATTTGCATAAGCACCGCTTTTTGGATTAGATTATGGCTTTGGCATGATTTGCTCCGTTATTATCAGTTTTTTTTGTTGATAGAATTTCATAAAATTCTGCACAAGGTACGTTGATTACAAATTAATGTTAAGGCCAGATTTGATTTTAATTGATTAAAGATAAACGTGCCAAATATTAAAATATCTGCCAAAACCGCAATTTCTTTTAAAGTAATTAATTAGGCAGTTTTGTTGTAGTTATTGATCACAAGACAAACTTATTAAGGAATATTAAGGAATTAGACAATGAAGCTCCGTTTTAAACAAAACTTCTGTGAAACAAATATTCGAATTCATATCAAGAAACAAATAATACAAAATCTAACATAGTTGCTCAAGCTCCGTTGATTTTTAAGTCAGAATCAAACGTAAATTTCTTCCAAAATTCCAGAGGATTTTTTTTAGAAATTTCAGAAGAAATTTCTTTGGAAATACGACAGAATAATTTGCGAAAAAGTCCAACAGAAATTAGTCCGTTATTTCTCCTTCAATTCTTGTCACAAGCTTTTCTAAAAATTCAAACCGATTTTTTTTTTACCATTCTTACTGGAATTTCATTTAAAAACTCCGGGAACTCCTGTAGAAATTCCTTTTTCGTGCGCTGATTCATCCCAAATATTTCTGCAGATCATCCTGGGAATGTTTGCAGAAATCCAACTGCCCTTGGATCTGCTGAAGTGCAGAAGTTGCTCCAAATTGTCTGTGGAAATTCTTCCGAGAACATCTGTGGGAATTTCTCCGAGTATTCTTACAAAAATTCCCCTGGGAAATTATTTTGTAATTCATTTGGGAATTTTGTCGTGAGTTCAAGTAAATTCTCCACAAATAACCTGCGGAATATCTTCAGAGCTTACTTGCAGAAATCCCTTCATGAATTCCTACGGAAATCGCTTTAGAAATTCTTGCAGAAATTGATTAGTGACTTCCTGCGGAAAAACTCCCGGTTCAATTTTTGAGCACTTATTAAAGAAATATCTGTGATCATGGCTATAACTCTTTTGTAAATTCAAGGCGGCATTCTTTTCGATTTCTATAGTCATTCCTGCGGTCACCGCTCCAGGAAATTCCTCCAAAAATGTCTTTATAATTTTTCGGGTTTTTAATGCTGCAGAAATCCTCTTTACACCGTGGAAATTTATTTGCAAGGAATTTATACGAAGAATAATCATAGGGTCCTTGTAGAAATTTCTTTAGGAAATTTCTTCGTTTTCTTTTGGTAATTCTGTAAAATACCAGTAAAAATATCATAAAAAACCCGCCAGAGCCCAGAAATAACTTTTGAGAATCATCTTTGATCGAATTTTTGGTCGACTTTCTGCGGAAGAAATTATTAAAATGAAGCATCTGCATTAAATCACAGAACATTTTTATGTTTTCAATTGTTGTATAAACCTTCATTTGTACTAGATATAACATTCATAACAAAGGAAATATAAAATGTTCGAATATTATGAAAGAATTCCTGACGACTTTTGAAAAATGATATGCTGAGTGGTTCATCGTAAAAGAAATAACCAATCAGAAACTGACAAATATCTTGGAATTACGAATAAATTGACAAGATGAAAATGGGTGTTCATGTCCTTCAATAGACATGGTTTATGTGCGTCGTGTTTTAGAATGGATTAAAATGACAACAAGTGGCGTATCTCTCCTCATAACATTTGTTTAAATGATGCTTGAGAGTGTAATGCATGCCATTAAATAAGGACTTGGACATATCCAAAAAATAATGTTAATAAAATTGAAACGTAAATTTGTTCTTAACAACATTTGGTAATGAAAATGAAGCCCACCTAGATAGGCATATAAAACTAATTTTCAAATAAACTTAGATTTTTTCTTAGAAATTTTCACCTAAAACTAAATCCGCGCCAAATCCGCGCGAAACCCTAAAATCGTTATGTAAATCCGCGCCAAATTCGCGAAAACCGCGAAATCCGCGAAAATCGCGAAATCCGCGTAGTCGTAACAACCCTGCTGGAGCCAACAGGCATCGCAGACAGTTGCGGTTTCTATTGCAAAATTATTATGATTAGCATGAAGGCGAGCAAGTGCCTACCTACGATGTTCGCAGGGGAAAAAATCAACTGAAAGTGGTTATAATTTCACTGTCTTGTGAAATATCTCAAGCAGCGAGCACTCTCAAATTATAAGTGCAATATTGTTTGGAACATGCAAAAACTGCAGTGAACTCACCCTTACTCGATGCTCTGCAACTCAGTGAGTTCTCTAACTCTCCAAACTCACTTCTCTAACTTGATATCTTCTTGTATGTATTAGGTATAACTTATTTTTAAATAGTTTTTCAAATATTGTCAAAATTTATTTTTGGCTATTTTACCTCAACTTTGTTAGTACGCAAAACGAAAATGAAAAAAGTCAGTGGCGTAGCCAGAAAATTGGTCCGGGGGGGTTTTCTGAACATTTTTTTGTTTTCAAAAAAAAAATTCTTCTAAAAATTTTGTCACTGGGGGGGGGGGTTATGTCCAAAACCACCCCCGTGGCTACGGCACTGAAAAAAGTATATGTGTATGTAAATATAACATTTATATTTTAT
Organism: Armigeres subalbatus; assembly: GCF_024139115.2. Classification (NCBI taxonomy): domain Eukaryota; kingdom Metazoa; phylum Arthropoda; class Insecta; order Diptera; family Culicidae; genus Armigeres; species Armigeres subalbatus. The sequence goes on along the minus strand of NC_085139.1, from coordinate 139,386,894 downwards.
TGGGAGCGTCAACATGCATTAACTAAAGTGCTTGTAATAGTTCAGTAATGGGCTATTTTTGTGGCATAATATTGTGAGTTGAAATATATACCGAAATAATATAATTATTTGGTTTCTAAGATACAGCAATTCATCGGCAGAGAATATTCAAACATAGCTATTTCCTCTGTAGCGAAAAACCTCATACTAGCATTATAATCTCAACTACTTGGTGAATCATCACCGCTATATTAATTAGTTTGTTGGACGATTGCAAACCTTCCTCAACTTGTTAAGTAATATTCTTTCAGCGTGAGAGTTTTGAACAGATGTTCGAAAACACGTTGACATCCCTCTTCAACTTTAACGATACTCTCTGAACTATCTCTAGTTTGTCGCTTGCTTGTCGCCGTAATTAGAAGAATGGCAGAATGGGAATAGCGGTTTCAGAATAGCAAAATGGGAAAGATTTACCATTTTACTCCAAAACCCCATAGTGTTATTTACCATTAGCAGATTAATTCTGTAGATAAATTGATTTCTGGTAACTGTGTATGATTTTCGTTTAGGATAAAAATTAATATTTAAGCAACGCTTTAGAGCAGACACATTTCTGATATTTTCTTCTTACCTAAAAATTCAAATTATAAAATTCACTGGTCCTTTGTCTTTCAACCGATTCGCATGAAATTTGAAGAAAAGATGTGTTATATCCTATATTTTTGTGTAGATGTATTAATCTGGTAGTTGGGTCCATGGGGACGGTTTTATCAAGGGGGTCATCTGAGTCAAATGGGGTCAAAATAGGAGAACTTCCTTTTAATCGTAGATAACTAGCAGTAAATGCTCCCAATAATGATTCAACAATTTTTATTTTGCCATTGGAGATACATATATCAGCTTTCACACTGATATTCTTCCCTCCCCCTTCATACGGGAGTTTGACAGAAGGAAGGTCGTGCGATATATACCATCACAAATATTGCCCTCCGCTCGCTTTCAAATCGACTTTTATAAAAACATTCTTCATGCCTGCCGTATCCTAACGGAACTATCAATTCTATACTTCCGCCTCTAATGCTACCATGAGCATGTACGTCTAGGTTTGGAAGATGGTATTAGCATTTCCATATCATCATTTTTATTTATTACTAGCAGACCCGACGAACTTCGTTTCGCCTAAAATTGATTTATTTTCTGATTAGATCTCGAGTTATGAAGAAATTGGTGTTTCATTTGTATGGGAGCCCCCCTTTCCAAAGCGGGGAGGGGTCTCGAACCATCTTAAGAACCTTCCCCGGCCCCAAAAACCTCTACATACAAATTTTCACGTCGATCGGTTCAGTAGTTTCCGAGTCTATAAGGCACAGACAGACAGAAATTCATTTTTATGTATATAGATGTAAGATGTATATAGATTTTGAATTATTGGGAATGAGAACTGAACGTTTGGTCCTCCAAAATCCGATACTGGAAACCAGGTGCGCCCAGGTCACTTTTTGAATGGTTCTAAAACCCAGCTTGCTAAACCACAAAAAAGGCGAGCATTTTTCTTAGGAGCAGCAGGTTCCAGGGAACCTCCAGAAGTGGCCAAGATGGCCTACGAATGTCTTCTATTGTATTTGTGTTCCAAAATCATAAATTTTGATGTGTCGCAAGCTGGGTTTCGGATCCATTCAAAAAGTGACCACTTCCCGAGGGCACCACGTTCCTAGGAAACCTTTGAAAGTGGAAAATGTGCCAGGGATGCTCTGCAAATGGCTTTTATTCTATTTGTGTTGCAAAATCATGAAGTTTGATGTGTCGCAAGCTGGGTCTCAGAACCATTCAAAAAGAGACCATTTCCTGGAGGCACCAGGTTCCCAGGGAACCTTCAGAAGTGGCCAGTAAGCCAAGATGGTCTGCATAAGTCTTATATTGTATTTGTGTTGCAAAGTCATGAAGTTTGATATGTCGTTAGCAGAGTGTCAGAACTATTTAACAAGTGACCTCTTACTTTGGGGCACCAGGTTCCCAGGGCACCAGTGGCCACTGCACCAAGATGGTCTGCAATTAACTTCTATTGTATTCGTGTTGCAAAATCATGAATTTAGATGTGTCGCAAGCAACCATTCGAAAACTGACCACTTCCATGGGGGAACCAGGTTCCTGGATCACCTATAACCGAATTTTCGAGGTCGTTTGGTTTTTATTTCAAATAATGTATAAAAATGACTGCATCATTATTTGGAGCATTTACTGCTAGTGATCTACGATAAAAAGGTTGTTGACCTATTTTTGACCCGATGCTATAAACCCAATCACCAGATCAATAAATCTACACAAAAATATAGGATATAATGCATCTTTCCTCAAAATCTCATACAAATCGGTTCAAAAACAAGGGAACAGTGACTATTAGAATTTGAAATCGTAGCCCGGGCCGAAACGGGTTAATCTGCTTTTATTCATTAAATGTGCTCAGCCATCAAGGTCTCCATATTCTAAAAACCTCAAGAATTACCCTAACTGTCTTTTGCTAAAAAAAAAGTTTTCGCGGTCTTCGACTCAACGACCTATTCGCAAAAAGACGTTTTTATGATAATGTTTCTATAGTTCAAACCATTTTGCCTTAAGGGCATACACGATAGAATACACTAATGGCTGCCCCAATGTCCGTTTAGCCTTCACCTCGCATTTTTGGAAGCACAAATCGCAATAGACGATCAACGCAAATTGAAATCACTTTTTACGCATGGCACAACGCGTAATTTTGCTTTGTTGAGATGTATGCTTTTGAAGTTGTGAGGCAAATTGAATTGAATTCTGTCGGATTTCACCATTTCTGCATTACCCACATTTTCATTCTGAAAATTTGTATGCCTTACGATATTTTTTTGCTCTCATAGCATTTGTATGTCCCCTTTGTGTTGTTGCTTTTCTCGTATATTAGTATATTAGACAAAAATTTGATTTTGATTTTGACCCAAAAAGTCGATTGGCCCATCATGTCATCTGGCCGAAAGTGATATTTGGCCAAATTGTTTGTGTAGCAGAAAGGCCCACCGACATGGGCGAATGCCGACAAAGCCATTTGCCCGAATAGGTCATTTGGCCGAAAACGCCGTTTGGGTCGTTTGGCAGAAAGGGCCGAATATGTCCCGAAAATATGATTTTGTCGAACGGGTCATACGTCCGTAAATATCGATTGCTGAAACGGGTCATATGGCCGAAAAATAGTGAATATGTTGTCACTTTCGACCAACCGTTTTCGTCCAAACGTTCAATTTGACCAAATTATACTCGGCTAGGTGACTCTCGACCTAACGTATTATTTGGCCAAATGATATTTAGCCAAATGGTTTATGGTTGAATTACTTTTGGTCAAACGACCCTTTCCCGTATTCATATACTTTTGTAACTTGATGAGCAACGTTGCGAAGCGGTTCTCCACAAACTACGCGTGTTCAGTCAAATTACAACCAAATTGGATATTTTTGTTGGAGGATTATTACAACAGCAAATGTCATTATTTAAGCATCGGGGAGCGAAACACTCAAAAATTTAATCGTCGGAAGTACATACATATATGAACAAAAAATGTGAGACGCAGACATTATTAAATTCAATCGATGGAAATAATGGAATCTATCTTCATTAAGCGCTATTTGATAATAAGAACCAACCTAGCGAATGACAGATTTTAAAATTTTTCTTTGTTAGATTTTGAGCATGAGCAGGATAACCGTACAATTCGTAGTTGCTATTCCGTGATTGATTAGAACTTGCGAAATTGCACAGGGAACCAATTGAATGGAGCTTGGGTTTAGCTATCATTCTCAATGAGCAAATTTCGGAAATTCAATGCATTTTACTAAGTCAATTACGGCGCCGGCCACGTCCTTACGGTCATCAAGGGAAGGAAGGATTATTAGTTCAACTCTCGTTGCTACTAGAGACCGAGTATACCTCTGCATCTCCACGATAGTCTTAGGATAGGATATTGTATTAGTATGAAGGGATATATTATCTGGATTCACTTTGGTAAGTGATGCGATCTATGGGATAGGAATATATGAATGAGAATTAGAAGTACTAGAGTAATGAGAAAGTATTAAAGTGAATTCTAATGGGATTCATTTTTTACAATTAGAATTTGAATGCTATTGGATTCTAATACCACGCACACGTCTACCACACCATCGCTACCCGTACATCAACCCCACACATTCTTACTTGTATGATGCCTGCACGAGCATAGCGACCGTATATAGCATTCGTATGCGGGTACAAATGAATACCAATCTATTTTTACATTTTTTATTTACTGCTACTAAGCAACAGGCAGCTTTTTATAACAATTCTATATTTAGAATCATACTTGAGATGAGAATTTGATTTGCAAAGAGATTGAGTTAAATGATTAACGAAATTATCTAATAGGAAATTGGAAAGGGCCAGGGATCAAACCCTTAATCTCCTGCTTATGAGGCAGAAGCAGTGACACAAGGCCACCAAGCCCCCCTATTTTAAAATTTTTCTTTGTTAGATTTTGTTGAACACTAACAAATTTTCAAGTTTTTAACAGAGTCATTGTATTAAAATCTTATAGGTTCGTATTAGAACCATGCAGAATTTGTAAACGCCAAACTTTTTTTTACAGAAATAGAAGACTTATTTTTAAGATATACATAACATTTTATAATACAATGCAATTTTCCAAATTACCCAAAACAACAGTAGGGATCATATTGAAAACGTCTAAAAGACGCTCAATAGTTCTTGATATACATATATCTCATTGTTTCCCAAAGCCGAGACATGACACAACATCTACATATAGAAACAGTAATTATTGCTGGGTTTTAAGTTAGCCTTGCGAGCAAAGGCGCAGATTGCAAATCCGGAGATAGCGAGTTCGATTCGCGGTCTCAATTGTACTTGCTACACATCATACATACTCATGGAATGGCGGGCATAGAAAAGATTTCAATCATAGCTGAGGAAATGCAATAACAGTTGAAAAAGCAGGCCAAGTTCCAGATGAAATGTAGAGTTATTGATGAAGAAGGTGATGAAGATTATATTGTGTTAATTGTAATTGGAAGCCACACTCTGCACATTTACTTGCTATAATATACATATTTTGAACCTTGTCATGAAAGAGTGCTCTTTTCTTCTTCTGACAACAGCAATCAGTTGAAAAGTATATAAAACTGATTAACACTGGGATTGATTCGCTAAAAAAACTTACGCGGATACATTCGTGCAGAAAATCGTTGTAACTAAATTTTCAAATGGCTATATCTCAGTGGTTTTTCAACAGATTTTCTCAGTTTTTTCACCAACCTCTTAGCCATCTCTTCTAGTTTCTGGACATTGCAACATATTGTATCTAGGGGTGTTCAATTTTTCACTAGAGCTGTGGGAGTAAAGCAACGGATTTAGAAAAATTCGTTTTTGGAGATATACTTATATTTCATTACCAAAAATGATATCTATTCATATAGTGATGATGGAAATGATAACATAACACATAAAAGACAGCACCTGGAACATAAGAACACATTTTGAGCATCCCTACTATGCATATGATGATAATTCGGTGCCTTTAGGAACCACTTTATACTACAGTGTATATGAAGCTACAGAAAATGTTTTCAAGCATGTAGTAGACAACATTGAACTTGTTAAAATAGATGTAAAAAATATACGAAACATGTGTGATAATAAATTATGATGTTCTAGGATCTCCGAACTGTACTGGAATTTGAATCAAATGGTCTACCGAATCAACCAAGGCATTCATGATGCCCTTAGTCGCAGTATCAACCCAATTATGTCCTCCGAGTATTTGTCTTTCACTTGCGTCTCAAATCCAGGCATATGAGATGTTGTAAGATCTCCAAATTGTCCTGGAGTTTGAACCAAATGGTCTACCGAATCAACCAAGGCATCCATGATGCCCTTAGTCGCAGTATCAACCCAATTATGTCCTCCGAGTATTTGTCTTTCACTTGCGTCTCAAATCCAGGCATATGAGATGTTGTAAGATCTCCAAATTGTCCTGAAGTTTGAGTTAAATGGTCTATCGAATCAACCAAGGCATCCATGATGCTCTCAGTCGCAGTATCAACCCAGTTATGTCCTCCGAGTATTTGTCTATCACTTGCGTCCCAAATCCAAACATATGAGATGTTGTAAGATCTCCAAATTGTCCTGGAGATTGAATCAAATGGTCTATCAAATCAACCAAGGCTTCCATGATGTCCCATACCGCGGTATCAACCCAATTATGTCCTCCGAGTATTTATCTTTCACTTGCGTCTCAAATCAAGGTATCTGAGATGTTGTAAGATCTCCAAATTGTCCTGAAGTTTTAATCAAATGGTCTATTGAATCAACCAATGCATCCATGATGCCCCCAGCCGCAGTATCAACCCAATTATGTCCTCTGAGTATTTGTTTTCACTTGCGTCTCAAATCCAAACATAAAATGTTGTAAGATCTCCAAATTGTCCTGGAGTTTGAATCAAATGATCTACCGAATCACCCAAGGCATCCATGAAGCCCTTAGTCGCTGTATCAACCCAATTATGTCCTTCGAGTATTTGTCTTTCACTTGCGTCTCAAATCCAGGCATCTGAGATGTTGTAAGATCTCTAAATTATCCTGAAGTTTGAGTAAAATGGTCTATCGAATCAATCAAGGCACCCATGATGCCCCCATACCGCAGTATCAACCCAATTATGTCCTCCGAGTATTTATCTTTTACTTGCGTCTCAAATCCAAACATATGAGATGTTGTACGATCTCCAAATTGTCCTGGAGTTTGAATCAAATGGTCTACCGAATCAAACAAAGCTTCTATGATGTCCTTAGTCGCAGTATAAACCCTATTATGTCCTCCAAGTATTTGTCTTTCACCTGCGTCTCAAATCCAGGCATAGGCGATGTTGTAAGATCTTCAAATGGTCCTGGATTTTGAGTAAAATGGTCTATTGAATCTACCAAGGCTTTCATGATGCTCCCAGCCGCGGTATCAACCCAATTATGTCCGCCGAGTATTTGTCTTTAACTTGCGTCGCAAATCCAGGCATTTTAGTTGTTGTACGATCTCCAAATTGTCCTGGAGTTTGAGTAAAATGGTCTATCGAGTCAACCAAGGCTTCCATGATGTCCTCTGCCGCGGTATCACCCCAATTATGAACTCCGGGTATTTGTCTTTTACTTTCGTCTCAAATCCAGGCATATGAGATGTTGTAAGATCTCCAAATTTTCCTTGAGTTTGAATCAAATGGCCTACAGAATCAAAAAAAGCTTCCATGAAGTCCCCAGCCGCGGCATCAACTCAATTATGTCCTCTGAATATTTGTCTTTCACTTGCGTCGCAGTTTCAGGCAATTAAGATGTTGTAAGATCTCCAAATTATACTTGAGTTTGAATCAAATGGTCTATCGAATTAACCAAAGCTTTCATGATTTCTCCAGCCGCGCCACCAACCCAATCATGACCTCCGAGTATTTGTCTTTTACTTTCATTACAAATCCAGGCATAAGATAAATTGTACTTTATTTATGATGTTTATTGTTTATTATTATTATTATAATTATCCGACAGTGTATGTTTGTCTTAATGAAACTTTACTCTAAAAACCTCAATTTTAAGAACATCACTTTGTCAGTCGAAGTCGAATTCTGGGCACGTCTCGTTAAATCCGATCATCATTGATCAAATTGGTACAATAAGTTCCTAGTAATGGTGTTCTCGAAGTAAACGGAAGAAGACACTAGAATGGAACGTATAGGCAAGCACATTGATGTCCATTATCGCCAAAAAATAGGGGGAGGGGGGGTGGTTACCCGATACACCAACACGAATTTTGGTAAGTCTGCAAGTTGTACTTCCGGAATTCATCAATGATCATCCGCAGGCTAAACATCTGATCCGTCGTTGATCGACCCTCACGAAAACCTGCCTGGTATTCGCTGACGAAGGACTCTTTTAGCGGTATCAGTCTGTTAAACAGAATATGCTACAGAATTGTGTACGCCGAGTTCAGAAGGTAATTGGCACACTCTAGTCGACGGTCATTGCTTTCAAAAGTTATGAAGAGAATGGTGAAACAATCCAAAAAGGTTGGGTTAAACGCAAGAAAGGAGAGATCATTTACTACCTGGTTTATTTCGTTTTTTGCCTTTCTCGTATACAAAGTATACGTAAAGGCTATAGGATCACTCCAAAACCGAACTTTTGATAGAAGGCTCGGAGACCCATAGTGTTATATACCAATCGACTCAGTTCGACGAATTGAGGTGATGTCTGTATGTGTGTATGTATGTGTGTGTGTGTGTGTGTGTACAAAAATGTGAGACACACTTTTTGGTACTTAGCATTATTCGATTTGCTCGCAACAAGTTGCAGTCGACGCGGATTGTGGCCTAGTTGTTTCCTATTGAAAATTGGCCCGATCGGTCATTGCGTTCCAAAGTTATTGAAAAAACATTGTTTTTCTACCAAGGGTCCCCCCTTGGGAAAAAAAATTCAAAAACGAAAAAAAAATTTTTTTTCTTGGATTGCAGCAATGCATTCAAATGACCGCAAATGCATATGAATTGATGGAAAAAGTAAAATCTATCCCCCTAAAGTGCTATTTCGACCTCTCTTATGTGTTTTTCTTATTATTCTAATGCGCGAGAAAGGCACCACCAACGCTAGGTGGATTGATCTGGGTTTTTCTCTTTGAATCGAGAAAACGAGGGAATTGAAAACATTTCAGAGAGGCATCGTAAAACGTGTTGTTTTGGGAGGAGTACGTTAAGTACTACGTAGGACCAGTCACGGCAGCAGAAATCTTACACTCCGGTACACTGTCATCCCTAGCTGCATGATTTGGGTTGCAGCAACTCAAATGTGACTTAATTCTCTACATATTTGAAGCATGCAAATAAACGCAATATTCAATCGATATAACTGTTCGAAATAAATTTAAAATGTACTTGTTTGTAAAATTCAGTCAAACTTAATTGAATATCAAATAATAATTCGCTTGTTGGGATGAGCTGCAACTTTACACTTCGTTGATTTTTCAAAATTATTGCTGTGTAGGTAAATGACCAATCTTCTTGTAACTTTATTTCTGTATTTTGTTAATCAATGTAATAATAAATTTATATTAAAAATGAAAATATAAAATATGATAATATAAAACATTTGAGAAACTAAAATATGATAATCATGGAAGTATAAAGATTAAATATCTGATAAAAATAAGCATACAAAGATGTAAAACACGGAGCCTATGCCTGGATTTGAGACGCAGATGAAAGACAATTACTCGGAGGACATAATAGGATTTATACTGCGACTGAGGACATCATGGAAGCCTTGGTTGATTCGATAGACCATTTTTCTCAAACTCCAGGGCAATTTGGAGATCTTACAACATCTCAAATGCCTGGATTTGAGACGCAAGTGAAAGACAAATACTCGGAGGACATAACTGGGTTGATACTGCGGCTGGGGGCATCATGGAAGCCTTGGTTGATTCGGTAGACCATTTGATTCAAACTCAAGGACAATTTGGAGATCTTACAACATCTCATATGTTTGGATTTGAGACGCAAGTGAAAGACAAATACTCGGAGGACATAATTGGGTTGGTACTGTGACTGGGGGCATCATGAAAGCCTTGGTTGACTCGATAGACCATTTTTCTCAAACTTCAGGGCAATTTGGAGATCTTACAACATCTCAAATGCCTGGATTTGAGACGCAAGAGAAAGATAAATACTCGGAGGACATAATTGGGTTGATACCGCGGTATGGGACATCATGGAAGCCTTGGTTGATTTGGTAGACCATTTGATTCAAACTCCAGGACAATTTGGAGATCTTACAACATCTCATATGGCTGGATTTGAGACTCAAGTGAAAGACAAATACTCGGAGGACATAATTGGGTTGATACTGCGACTAAGGGCATCATGGATGCCTTGGTTGATTCGGTAGACCATTTGATTCAAATTCCAGTACAGTTCGGAGATCCTAGAACATCATAATTTATTATCACACATGTTTCGTATATTGTTTACATCTATTTTAACAAGTTCAATGTTGTCTACTACATGCTTGAAAACATTTTCTGAAGCTTCATACATCCTGTAGTATAAAGTGGTTCCTAAAGGCACCGAATTATCATCATATGCATAGTAGGGATGCTCAAAATGTGTTCTTATGTTCCAGGTGCTGTCTTTTATGTGTTATGTTATCATTTCCATCATCACTATATGAATAGATATCATTTTGGTAATGAAATATAAGTATATCTAAAAAACGAATTTTTCAGAATCCGTTGCTTTACTCCCACAGCTCTAGTGAAAAATTGAACAACCCTAGATACAATATGTTGCAATGTCCAGAAACTAGAAGAGATGGCTAAGAGGTTGGTGAAAAAACTGAGACAATCGGTTGAAAAACCACTGAGATATAGCCATTTGAAAATTTAGTTACAACGATTTTCTGAACGAATGAATCCTAGTGTTAAAGAAAGAAAATCATGTAAAGCCGTTATAAAATTTGATGTCATGTCAGAATAACAACCATTCGATTATATAAAACGCCATTCTATTCTTATCAACTCTGGTTATGTCCGTTCATATATGCAAACAAATATTTTAGAAATAGTTATTACTTTTTTATGATACGCATCTCGTCTTAGTTGACACGCGACATAGAGAAATCGAGTATGTTTATATCACCTTATTCATCTGACGAGAATGACTATCAACCCAGGTCATTGGAATATTACTTACCTTATATATGAAATGGATATGGTTTCAATAGCTTACCTGTAAAAGAAAAGATATATATTGCACATTAATTTATTTACATCCTAGATATATAACATAATGACAACTATAAAACAAACAAGTTTAGCCTTTCTCGTACACTAAGTGTACGTCAAGGCTATAAGATATTTTTTATTGAAGGTCTGGCAACCCATAGTGTTATTTAGCAAACGACTCAGCTCAGGGAACTGAGCTTATGTCTGTATGTGTGTGACACTCTTTTTATCAATGGCCGATTTGCTCCAACAAGTTCGACGGACAATTTATGCCTATTGTTTGCTATTGAAAATTAGCCCATTGAAAAGTTATTAGAAAACCTTTGTAGTTGTTCAAGGGTCAAACTTTTTTTTTCTCAAAATGAAGCAGTATTTAAAATATATAAATAAATGAAATCACGAGCTGTGATAGTTATAGAAGCAATATTGGACGGGTTAATTCGATGTGGAGTGTCATAGATTGACTGGCGAGAACGTTAGGGGTTGTACATATATTACGTAAGCACTTTTGGGGGAGGGGGTCTGCTGTTTTCTTACGCGCCATACAAATAAAAAGTCACTTGTATGGAGACAAATCTTACATAGGGGAGGGGAGGGTCGAAAAACCCAGAAAAATTGCTTACGGAATAAGTGTACGACCCCTTACTAGAAGCCGAATGCTGGTGTCGAGTACCCCGATGAATAAAGATCTGCACAAGGAAGCAAGAGCCGCCGAAGAATGAACTCACCGCAGGAAAAAAAAAACATAATATGAAGAACAAGTGATTACTGAGGCACAGAATGTGTGTACCTTCGAAAAGAGCTTAAGTCCCGTAGTTTTGAAACGAAAACGAAATTTACACTGTACATTATTCTGATCTTTCCTGTGGCTTTATACGGCCATGAAACGAGAGCGAGAGCAACAATGCAGCTCATAGTTTGCTGGTATGTGACACAATGCTTGTCGAAACAAAACATGCACTGCTACCTGCTAAAGTTACGCAAAGCAAGAGCTCTCTACCGTGTGCAGTCACCGTCATCATCATCAATGATCATTGCATCGCCGCATCAACAGCGAGAATCTGCTCGCCGAAGCCACGCCTTCATAGACATGGAAGAAAAGTTTGTACATCGCCTTTGTATACTTACAGACCATATAAAAAATGTTCACAATGTATCTAATTAACCTTTTGTCTGTGCTCTGGGGTCAATATGACCCCAGGCCACTTTGAGTAGCTGCCATTTTTTTAGTTTTCAACCGATTCTCCTAATTTTTGGTAGTTTGGTAAAACTCGCCGAGATCTGTCTCCTAAGTGCAAATTTGCTTAAAAAATCTTAAAAAATATGCGAATAATAGAATGTGTTCACAGAATATGTTTTAGGTCATCCAAAAAAAACTGGAATTAAGGCCTTTGGGTCTACATGCGTAACCAAAGATCAGCCAATTTGCCGCCTATTTGTAAAATTCCCAATTATTACTTCCGTCACAAGACAGTCCATTCCCACTAGACGACCTTTGACCAAGACGCCATTTTAACAAATTTTAAATTTATGCAATAAGAATATTTACACTGAGAGATTTCTATATATCGGAATATCTTATGTAGTAAGTAAAATAATGAATTAAAATATACCACCACCTGGCGGCCAAATTCTAAACTTATCAATGCCTCATGCCAAAGCACACGCCTTCCTGCATAACCTTTTTAAAAAAGGTGCAGTTCAAAATGGGTAGGATTTTCGGATATAAGTAAAATAATCATGAAAAATCACTGTACCCGCTTAACAATAGTCAATCTTTGGTAAAGACCTGAAAGAGGATTAAATTATCTTTCGAAGCAGCCCCAAAAACCAAAAATCAGCCAAACAATAAAAAAGTTATAGCAATTTCAATTTGGGGTCAATTTAACCTCAGAGCACAGACAACGTAAGTTTTTTTGAGCACAGACAGAAGGTTAATTCAGTATCTAGCCGTTGTATGGCAATAAACCGGTCGAAACAAAAAGCGAAGTAGCTTTCATTCCCCGAAAGCAGCCAAACCAAACAGCTCTTTCAGAGCTAAGAGTTAAATTAATCCCTCCACCGAGAAGGAATCCGTGGCATCCGGAAGAGGTATTGGCTGTCCAGCAGAGGTCCTCAACCGAAGGATTTTCTCATTAGTGACGTGACCGGTGCGTGACTGGACAACATACTTTTGCATATAATGATCCATACAAAAATGAAAAACGATCCGCAAATAACACCTGTTTGTTTCGTAAATCGTTACCATTCAGCCATATAATAGTTTGGGAATCCCCATAAGGAATAATTTCAAGATCCATAACTGCGGAAAATTTAGCAATGTGTATATATCTTGTGTGGCAAGTACAATGGATACAGTATGGCAATCCTACGCTTTTGCTCCAAAGGCTACTGGAGATTTTAATCCATAACAATTAAAATTTACGCAATTTTTAACGGGATGATGATCAATAAGTTTGTTCATGTTCATGGCTGCCGTAATAAACCGCTACTAGTGAAGAACGTGAAATTTATGTTTCGATTCTGCCATGGATGAACTCGCTTAAAAGCTTTGGTAGGTTCCCAGTTGTAGGAACCTGGTAGTTTGGAATGATTGGTTGCTTTTGTGAGGAAGCCAATGTCCTCGCATCTCCTCTCTACCATTCTGTCTCCATCTAATGCACCCCTCCCCCTCAAGGGCATAAGATTTCCCTGATTGCCCCACGAATTCCCTGATAATTCTCTGATTTCTCCAGGTTCACAATAATTCCCTGATAGTTAAAGGTTCTCCAGGTTTGTCCAGGTAGTCGACACCCTGAAGTTGAAAAGCAGGCGAAGTTCCAGTTAGAATACAAAGCCATCAAAGAAGAAAAATAATAATACACGTGTGAGATCCTCACTGCTAAGTTGATTAATCTGGGTTCTTATCCGTTTTATGACTTCCTTTTTCAAGTTCCAGACTAGTTTTCTGGCGCATCAAACGTCTATATCGACAGCCAACCCAGGATGGTGTGCGGTCAATTATGCTATTCTCTGTTAATGTGTTAATGTGGATAATGAAGATCATTGCTCATTATAAGACAACATATCTCTCAAAAACGGCAAGTTCAGCTTTGTCAAACCAAAAGGATAATAATGGATTTTTTGACAAAATGATATTGCTTCCATTTTCAACATTTTGTCAGGAATAATCGTTCATATCGTTACTAAAATTTAAATAAAAACGAGAAAGGCAAAATGTATTCTGCGTTGAATTCGATTTACAGTAGTAAGCTCCTTCATCCCACCGAGGTAACCTAATTAGCAATATGAACCTTTTCCATACGCTCGGGAGCCTCCCAGCACAAGAAGGCGTCATCTGACGTGCAAAGTTAAATCTAATGCACTTAAAAGATTTTTTCTCGACGACAAAGCAAATAGCCCTCAGTGGTGCAACAACCATTAAAAGTATACAATCATCATCATCTTCATTCACCATCCCTATGCCTTATGAATTCAAACCCGGCAGCATCACCGGTGCCGACCGGTATTGCACCAAACTAGAAAAACCCGTCAAATTAAACCATAAATGAAAATTTCTTTTGCCTACGATCTATCTTATAAGGTGCTCTATATTATTCAAAGCCACCACACCGCCACGCCGCCATCCACGTCCATGGTTGGAGAAAATGAACGGTTCGGGTCTCCCTCCCTTGGGCAGGAAAGGTCCAACCTCACTCAGCATTGCAGCATCCACCACACAGATTAGGAATGCAAATATTGTGCAGTTTTGTTAGCGGTTGACCGCAGGGTCCCTTTGGCGCGACCACGCCGACCGCAGTCACTATCTAAGAAGGAAATCGACAGTTTTCCTGTGGTTTTCCGCGTGCGCTCTGGAGACCTACAAATTGAATAGCGCAAATCTTCAGTGTCGCCGTTGTCGTCGACAGACAGACAGAATTTCATGTTGGAGATTTTCACTAGTTCGCCCTGAAGGCACCTGTGACCTAGTTTCGTACTCGGTTGGCTTATTTCAATGCATCAGCAGCAATATGATGGCTGAATTCGGTACAACAATGTTGCTTAACCCGAAATACGAGCCTAGCAGTTGATTTCACGCTGGTTTTTGCACCCGTGCTAAAGTCACGCAGAGCCTCTCTCAGAATGACCTCCCCCATATTGGGATTGGAGCACGTCGTCGTGGAGCGAATCGGATGATGAAAGAATCCCGATGCCTGTGTTCAAACAATGTTTCAATCTGGGCAAGATTTATTGCCCTTGCACAGTCGACAGTAGTTGAATACCGGGGAGCAACCGGTACGATGTACATAGTTTATAAATCGTGGCTCTCTCATAAGTACATTCGTTTAATGTCATGTTTGTGAGCCGAATATTGCTGTAAGTGGCAAAATCAGTTCAGCAGTAAAAAATATGACAAGTAAAAGATTAGGATTTATCAGAAGGAATTTCAAAAAAAACAAAAATTACATGTTTTTGAGCAAGTTATGTAATAGTTTTCAATTAGTTTTTAATTCCGCAGCAAAATAATGTCTGATTGCGTCCTCTTTAATAACTATTTAAATTTCGTCCCTGACGCCAAATGACCGGATGAGAAGCTGACATTCTTTGATTATGATGATTCCTTGATAACCGAATCCTAATCCCCTTCCATCCCTGAACATTGTAAACCTAATCTCGAGTCACCACGAGTACGTTGGCCTCTTCCCCTCTCTTACTAACTTCATAATAAAATGATATTGATTGTACATATCACAAAGAGCCATGGCTCCGTAAAGTGTTATACACGGCTGAGCCTACCAAATAAACGAAATTGAAAAAAAAAACTATATAAATTTTAAAAAGAACAGAATAATTTAATTAGCGCTATGCAAAATAATTGAAAAAATGGGGTTCATAGGTACAAATTAATATATCTATATGCTTCTTAGAGTAAAGCTATGGTTGGGTTCCCTAAAAGTTATTGGCGGCCATGAAAATTGATTATTTCCAATATGTATTTTACAATCATATGTATAGGATAAAATCACTAAAATAACTTTAATGATTGTAATGATCTTCATGATTGAGGTCTAACAGTATCAAAACAAATGCTTTTAATCGAGTACAGTATTGTGAACAACCCAAGGAATCGATATGATATCCGGTAGTCTAATAACTGGAGAGAAAAGTGAACACTCAAATCAATAAGTCATTTCAGAATTCAATAGAAAAAAGACCTCGTATCAGAATAACTTCTAATGGGCATAAGTCAACTTCTTACGTAAATTGGCAAACACACATATTTACACTATTTATATGCCACTTTATGATTCCTGCGCTAGAACTAACGAGCTGCTACAAGCATCAGCCAACAGTCACCTGAAATGGTATTGCCATGTTCCACCCATGCGAAGGTAGAAAACAAACGACACCACCAACTGCGGCGGGACAAGATGTTCTTGATACATTTAATAAACCGTCCGACCCACCAAGTCTTCCGCTTCAGAAACCAGAAGCTACACCCGGTCGTAGAGAGCATATGTTATATCGCTTGGCGTACATCGATTTTACATATTTTCTGGTGTCCTTTGCTATTAATGGCGAAGCGATGAGGCAGAATTGAAGAACATTAGAGTAGCCGAAGCATATATGTGGGCATCCCCATATGCGCTCATTTGTTCTTGAGAAGTTGGCAGAAGATCTTGTCGACATACCACTTATCTACATGTAGCCACACACCCACCTGGACCTTCACTATAGGATGGTCAATAGGCTTTGCAAATGACTTAAACGAAGGGCAAAAATAAATTGCTGCCTCGCGAACAGCAGCGGGTGGTAGGCCATCTCTCAAGTGAATAGGCAGAACGGACGTTCCAAGGACCGAAACAATACTTAGCTACTGCCAAAGATAACGAGCCCCTAATTGAAAATGACTACTGCCTCTTTTGGGCCGCAACAACACCGACAACGAATCGTTCTCATTGGAATTCACTTATGCACATAAATATTTTCTCCATGCTCGCTTCTCATATTCAATGTCAAAAATTTATCCATAATAGCTGCTTGTAACATCTGAGGAAATTTGTTATTTCATGCTTTTGCGCTTTGCTGCTTCCAAAAACAGGAGAAGTTTTGCTCGATCGCGATTTGTCTTCAGCTAGTAAGTTCAGAACGTTCAGCCAAGATCCATAATATGATTTAATTTCTGTCTATTACACTACATACAGCTATCCGCAAGCCATGAGTTTAGGGATCTTTATTGCAAAACAAGGTTAACATATGCAGACCTTTTCGGACTAATTCATAATTAATGGACGTTGTGGGCCGGGTATATCCGTTATGGAAAACCACAAACGGATAGACACAGAAAAATGAAAGCTTCAATATCCCCGTATTAGGGTCCCACTTCCTTACTGTTACTGTAGATGCAGCTCATATAACCCACCTTCTGCACTAATCTCGCACACTGCTTCCATTGCTATGGCTGAATGGCATGCGGGAATGGTTCTCACGACTGTCCCTACCATGGCAATTGAAGGTGGGCGATTAATAGTCAGTCCCACCATTTCTCTTTCTATATCTGTCATACAGATGTCCCAATAGTGATTCGATGAATCATTCACATAAATTCACAGCATCTTGATCGGTGTCGATAATGTTCCATCATAATTATTGCCCCGGAGTGCTATTCGGCAGTCCGCCGCGGCTTATTGACAATTTCCAGATGATCGATGCATCACAATATAACGTTTTTATTCTTGTGTTTCATTTCGTCCACAGAGTCACAATGCTACCGAGATCATTACATTCGACTTTCCTAGCTTGCCTACTGCTAGCGTCTGCGCTTAGTATAGAAGGTGCCAAGCGACGATCCCGACTAGATCTACCGATCTCGAAACCTGCCGATGCCCCGCTAGAGGATAACATTGCCACCGCGTCTGGTTCGGATCCCGCATACGAACGAGCGGATCAGGTGGCAGTGGTTGCCACCAATGCTGCTCCGACGGCTACGTCCACCGAAACGGACGCCGGAGCGAACAGCTCCGGCAGCGGTAGCTCAGAAAACAGCTCG
This sequence comes from Armigeres subalbatus, assembly GCF_024139115.2. Taxonomy (NCBI): domain Eukaryota; kingdom Metazoa; phylum Arthropoda; class Insecta; order Diptera; family Culicidae; genus Armigeres; species Armigeres subalbatus. The sequence continues at coordinate 139,369,060 of NC_085139.1, read as the reverse complement.
CAGATGATTGACGAGTACACCGACGAGGACTGCGATCCGGACTTTGTCGCGTTCGAACTAGTGACGGGGTAAGTTCATCATTGCTATATTTAATGGTGCCTATAATTGATCAATGCAGCTTCTAAATTGACGAGCTGCTAATTTCAGTATTGTCCAGTTGCTTGAATGGAACATAGAGATGAATCAAAATTAAATTTACTGTCATCTGAGGTGACAATGGGCTTGGAGTGAGATTGAACTCATGAACGGTTTGTAATAACTAAATCGTTATTTAGTTTGCTTGTCCTTAGATACATTTAATCGACTATACAGACATTTCAAGTTGTAGAAACAGTAAACCAATGTCACCCCCGATGACGGTAATGAACACTCTTCAAATTGCGAATGCGGTGTTATTAGGATGAATCCATGCCAAAAACGGATTCTTGAAATAGCGCGGTTTTTTTAACTCGGGATATATTTTAACACGGAACGCATCTCCAATTAGGGCCGTTCTTAGTCGTGCGGTAAGTTGCAAGCAAGATCATGCTGAAGGTGGCTGGGTTCGATTCCCATCCGGTCAAGAAGAAGAAGCATCCCCAATTTTAACAAAGACCCGGTCTCTTTTTTCACGGATATTTTTTGCACGATTTTTACATACATTTTCGAAATAACACGATTTGTTTTTGCACGGTTTCTCAAAATAACACGGATTATTTTTACAATAATTATGAGGGAATTAAGCGCACCGAACAGGGTCCTCTATGAAAGAGACATTTCAAGACGACGGGTAGTTGCAGCATCGTTCAAAGCCATCCCAGTGTAAAAACAATGAAGAATTTTCACAAAATAAAAATGTATTAGCAATTTTTAAAGCAGAAATTTCCATTATAAAAGAAAAAATTTCCGTAAAGAAATCAAAATTTTCCATTGAAAAAATGCAAAATTCCCATAAACAAATCAATATTAGCAATAAACAATTACAAAATTTGCCACAAAATAAATATTTTTTCCACAAAAAAAACTAAGAACAATAAAAATCAATAAGCAATAAAAAATATGAAAATTTCCTTGGAAACACATAAAACAGCAATAAAACTGAGTATGTTTTTTCATAGATAACCCCTTTTATAAAATTGTTTATCGTTAATGGAACATTTATTCTAATTTATTGCTTTTTCCTATTTTTTAGCATAATTTTTCTTATTTTTTTTATTACTCTTTATTGTTTTTTTTTGTGGAAAGTTCTATTTTTTTTGTAGAAAATTTTATAATTGTTTATTGCTAATATTGATTTGTGTATAAAAGTTTTGTATTTTTTTTCCAATGAAACATTTTGATTTTTTTATGGAAAATTCGTCTTTTATAATTGCAATTTTAGATTTTAAAAGTTATATTTTTTCCATTTAGAAGAACTGCTCCTTGAATTCATACCATGTACCCAAATCAATGCCATTCGAAAACAAAGAATTGGTGCGCTATATGTTTTGTTTCTCATTTTTGAGATTTTTTTCAGCAGTGAGCACGTCGGAAAACAACAAAACACTACACAAATTGAGCCAAAATTGCCTGTTTTGCGAATGTTATTGATATAGGAGCATGTTAGTTTACATCTAAACAGATAACACTGAATCAACAATTTGACGCTACAATACACGGATCGAGGCCGCATCTCTCCATCTTCGAATGCGCCCCACGCTCGCCAAGTCGTTTTGCACCTGGTCTGCCCAACTCGCTCGCTGCGCTCCACGCCGTCTCGTACCTGCCGGATCGAAAGCGAACACCATCCTTGCAGGGTTGCTGTCCGGCATTCTTGCAACATGCCCTGCCCATCGTACCCTTCCGGCTTTAGCTACCTTCTGGATACTGGGTTCGCCGTTGAGCTGGGCGAGCTCGTGGTTCATTCTTCGCCGCCACACACCGCCAAAGATAGTCCTAAGCACCCGTCTCTTGAATACTCCGAGTGCTTGCAAGTCCTCCTCAATCGTTGTCCATGTTTCATGTCCGTAGAGGACAACCGGTACATGACACATTTGGTGCGGTGGCGAATCTTTTTTGACCGCATTTTCTTCTGGAGCCCGTAGTAGGCGCGACTTCCACAGATGATGCGCCTTCGCATTTCTCGACTAACATTGTTATCAGCCGTTAGCAAGGATCCAAGGTAGACGAATTCCTCGACCATCTTGAAGGTATCCCCGTCTATCGTAACACTGCTTCCCAGGCGGGTCCTGTTGGGCTCGGTTCCGCCCACCAGCATGTACTTTGTCTTTGACGCATTCACCACCAGTCCTACATTTGTTGCTTCACGTTTCAGGCGGGTGTACAGTTCTGCCACCTTTGCAAATATTCGGCCGACGATGTCCATATCATCCGCGAAACACATACATTGACTGGATCTGTTGAAAATTGTACCCCGGCTGTTATACCCGGCTCTCCGCATGACACCAAATATACTCTATTACCAATATAGTTCACTCTGGCTGATTTGAAGAGACAATGCAGCAGCGCCGCGGTGTCACAAAAGGCAAGCAATGTAGTGCAGAAACATTCCGAGGGGTGCTTAAACGTATAATTCAATATGCAACATAACATTTCAAATGATATGCTAAAAATCATCCCATGACCCCATTTTGATATCTGAGTTTAAAAATAAAATTTAAAAAAATGTAATTAAAATTTTCAAAAATTGTAAAATAAGTGTAATTTTCGCAATTAACGCACCCCTTGGCTATCGTTTTTAGGCATTAGTTGCCTTTTGTGACGCAAGATGGTGTTAATGTGCTGTCTCTTGCCTAATATATGGGGATTTACGAAGTGGACTATATTGTTAATATACTATATTTGATGACACCTTATAGCGCAATGTTGAACAACAGGCACGAAAGTCTATCACCTTGTCTTAGTCCCCGGCGCGATTCGAACGAACTGGAGTGTTCGCCCAAAATCTTCACACAGTTTTGCACACCATCCACCGTTGCTTTGATCAGTCTGGTAAGCTTCCCGGGGAAGCTGTTCTCGTCCATAATTTTCCATAGCTCTGCGTGGTCTATACTGTCGAATGCCGCCTTGAAATCAACGAACAGATGGTGCGTTGGGACCTGGTATTCACGACATTTTTGAAGGATTTGCCGTACAGTCAAGATCTGGTCCGTTGTCGAGCGGCCGTCAACGAAGCCGGCTTGATAACTTCCCACGAACTCATTCACTAATGGTGACATACGATGGAAGATGATCTGGGATATCACTTTGTAGGCGGCATTAAGGATGGTGATCGCTCGAAAGTTCTCACACTCCAGCTTGTCGCCTTTCTTGTAGATGGGGCATATAATCCCTTCCTTCTACTCCTCTGGTAGCTGTTCAGTTTCCCAAATTCTGACTATCAGTTTGTGTAGGCAAGTGGTTATCTTTTCCGGGCCCATCTTGATGAGCTCAGCTCCGATACCATCCTTATCAGCTGCTTTATTGATCTTTGGCTGTTGGATGGCAACCTTAACTTCCTGGTTGGCTTCCATCGTCCGCTGAACTGACGTAGTCATCTCCTCCGCTGCCTTGACCTCCACTGCCTGTACTCTCAGCGCCATTCAAATGTTCCTCTTAGTGCTGCTTTCGATCACCACAAGTTCGTCCGTCAAGATGCGCCCATCCTTATCCCTACACATTTCGGCTCGCTGCACGAAGCCTTTGCGGAATGCGTTGAGCTTCTGATAGAACTTGCGTGTTTCTTGAGAACTTAACTTCCTGGTTGGCTTCCATCGTCCGCTGAACTGACGTAGTCATCTCCTCCGCTGCCTTGACTTCCACTGCCTGTACTCTCAGCGCCATTCAAATGTTCCTCTTAGTGCTGCTTTCGATCACCACAAGTTCGTCCGTCAAGATGCGCCCATCCTTATCCCTACACATTTCGGCTCGCTGCACGAAGCCTTTGCGGAATGCGTTGAGCTCTGATAGAACTTGCGTGTTTCTTGAGAACGGCACAGCTGTTCCATCTCTTCGCACTCCGCTTCTTCCAGGCGGCGTTTCTTCTCCTGAAAAAGGCGGGTCTGCTGTCTCCGCTTCCGTCTATAACGTTCCACGTTCTGCCGGGTACCTTGCTGCAGCGCGACCGCCCGCGCTGCGTCATTCTCCTCCAGAATCTGTCTGCACTCTTCGTCGAACCAATCGTTCCGCCGACTTCGTCCCACATACCCGACGTTGTTCTCCGCTGCGTCGTTAATGGCTGCTTTAACTGTATTCCAGGAGTCCTCAAGAGGGGCCCCATCGAGCTCAGCCTCTTCCGGCAACGCTGCCTCGAGATGCTGCTCGTATGCAGTGGCGACATCAGGTTGCTTCAGTCCCTCTAGGTCGTACCGCGGCGGTCGTCGGTACCGAACATTGTTGATGACGGATAGTTTTGGGCGCAGTTTAACACCATCACCAGATAGTGGTCAGAGTCGATGTTAGCGCCACGATATGTCCTGACGTCGATTATGTCGGAGAAGTGCCGTCCATCAATCAGAACGTGGTCGATTTGTGATTCTGTCTGCAGTGGTGATCTCCAGGTGTACCGATACGGGAGGCTGTGTTGGAAGTAGGTGCTGCGAATGGCCATTCTTGGAGGCGGCGAATTCAATTAGTCATAGGCCGTTTTCGTTCGTCAGCCGGTGAGCGCTGAACTTTCCAGTAGTCGGTCTAAGCTCCTCCTCTTGGCCAACCAGAGCGTTCAAATCTCCCATGATGATTTTGACGTCGTGGCTTGGGCAGCTGTCGTACTCACGTTCCAGCTGCGCGTAGAATGCGTCCTTATCATCATCAGTGCTTCCGGAGTGTGGGCTATGGACGTTGATTATGCTGAAGTTGAAGAATCGCGCGGTTTTGCATATCGCCCATCACTATGAAAGCTGTTCCCATCTCGTGTGCGTTGCCGTAGCTCTGGTAGATAATATGATTACCTCTAAACCAGGGCTTACAATAGTCATTCTCGTCGTATGAAGAAAGCGAAAAAAATTAAGTCTGCGTCATAACATTGCACGACGCAACACCTGTTCATTTTCTTCGCGCCGCATGCATATCACGACGATAGTCGCGCAAGTAAAAGTTATGACGATTTTCGTCGTCACTTCTTCACACAATTGATTGTACGTCATTATAGACGGACTGGTTAAGAACATAATGGCGTCTCAAATAAACAAATAGTAGGAACTTTGGTAACATAAACGTATCGATAACATTCATAACGCTGTCATACGTCACTTCAAACTCATTATTACAAAGGATTAATAAAAATTTTCGCATGGCAGCTGCCGTTTGAAGAAAAACGGTATGAAGTCTTCGTTCTTCGATGTCGTCATGACGATTTGATTATACGACGAAAGCTAACGTCGGGCGCGTCATTGATGATATGTGGAGTAGCAATGAAGACACTGCACCTCGTCGCTACTGTGGCATTTCGTGCTATGACGATGACTATTGTTAGCCCTGCCCCTTAGTCTCCGGAGGACCATTGCGCACAGTTTTGCTTAGAGTCCTTCGCTGGCACTCGGACGATGATCAGCCGCCCCTAATATGGAGAGATTTGCACCTCCGGAAAGGAGTAACCCTTCCCAGTTCCCTGTCAGCGTACGACCAAAGTTCTCACCGGGGATGGTTACCCAATCGTCCCTAAGGTTGCTCGTACCCCGGCTAAGGCTAAGGACCGCGAAATGGGGTCTATTTTATTGCTTCAGGTACGCCATGCCAAATCTTAATCTGCCAAATCCAAATCAACGGACTTTGGAATAATTCAGGTCTTTGGAATAGGTTCAGCTCAGTCCAAGGCTTCATATCGCCAACCATGCAGTCTAAGGAGATTAAAATAAAATCCCGTGGAAATACGAAAATTTCAATTAATAAATTAAAAAAAGACGAACGAAACTAGAATTTGTTGTTTTCCTAATAATACCAAATTTTGGCAATTTTTATAAATTTCCTGTGGAAAATCTATAAAAATGGGCCACGCCGATTGACGCCAATCGCGGCTTAAACTGTTGTCGGCCTGATGCCTTAAGCCGCTGTCGAGCAAATTTACGACTCGAATAAAAATCGAACCCGGTAAGTCCAGTTTTGAATCAGAATTGGTTTTGATCTCCCCGTGAAAGCTAATGAAATCAGTGATGATAAAGTTATGCGGTGATAAAAACCAATTTTAATTAAAAACTAATTATCAAAAATTGATGATAATGCAGTTAAAATATGATTTAATTGGGCGAAGTAATTAATTAGACGCGACCTAATTGTTGGAGATATGCGTAAGGGAACGACACTTTTGTTTGAATTGCGGATTATGTGCCACTAGTCAATGGAAGTTTGTCTCACACTCCGATGTTGATAAAAGTTTGTTATTGTACATTTATCCATAAAAATCAGGGTGCTTCCTCCATACGAATTACAACGTGGACAATCCGGGCTGATAAAGGACTTGGGCAACCTTACATTGCATACGAATGAACAATTACAATTAATGTCCCAGAATCTATATTCATTTCAGCAATACTATGTTATGCATAAATTTTCTTTCCAGATATGTTTTCTCGGCACCCAACAAACTGCTCGACTCCATCCCCGGAACGCTGATGTTAACCGACTGTCTTGAGGCTTGTCAAAGCAATGACTCTTGCGCCTCTGTCAACTACGAAACTGGACTCTGTGTGCTGTTCTCGTCCAATTCGGACAAATTGCCAGGTATGTTTTTTTTTTTATTGTCTATAACACCATTCGTTATTTAAACTCTTCAACCAATTCTACTATAATTGCTAATGACTGGCACTAGTTTTTATGCCATTGCTATATTTTGTTGACGTTATACACCAAATTTTCTGGTTAATTTTTGGTAAATAGCTCTCTTACTTTTTTCCCAAATGTTTTGAGATTCCGAAATTTGGCATCCTAGGTTTGAGTGAAATGCAATATTCAAATTCCAAATGAGCTTTCTATCTGATTTAACTATTTTATTTGGTTAGAAACTTGAAAAAGAATCAAGAAGTACAAGATGACATTAGTTCGGTGGGTTTGAAATATTTTGACTAAATAAGGGAAGATTTGCAAAACATCTGCTTTGTGGATGGAATAATAATTGCAATAAATGTATTTATCCAATTATTTTAAATAATTTTCGTACAGTAATTATTCGAAGCTTGTTGAAGGAAAGTCACTGCAGATACCATGACAAAGCATGCTGAAGCAAGTTATCAAATACACCAACTCTTGGAATAAACATTATTGCAGTTTGGTATAATGATGGATAATACAATATGTACAATTGCATTGTACCTACATATAACATGCATGTAGCAAAGTCAAAAAGCAGCCAAAAAATGATTTATTCGTTATTGGAAAACAAAATGTCTTGTACCTTTGCATCAAATGAAAAAAAAACTTTTTGAAAGTAAGAGCATTTCCACAGATGCTGACGACGGTGGTGATTGGTATAAATTTCATGGGATCTGATTTCTACAAAGCAAGTCAAATCGATGTGTTCACTTCTGCGTGGAGTGTTAAACGACTAATTCCGCCATTTGTTGAAAGCCTTCCTGCTGTGTGCGGTCCTCTACATGATCGGCGCCGCCGTACCGCTTTATCCACAGGCGCTTACAAGAAACCGATAATGAGAATTAATGATGTCAAGTAAAAGGTTTTGAGTTTCAGGTTTTGTCTCCCATCACTATGTTTTCACTGCCAGACGCCGGTCTGTCTGCCTCATGAAACAAAATGCTTCGAAATGGTTCCATTCGATCCGATTCGAAGGTTTAACGGCTTAACTGAACCATAAAAACTCAAATGTATTTCCAAATGGCAATCCAACGGCAATCAGCAGTAAAGATTCTATACAGACTTGAAATCCAGTCTGCCCCCGGCTCAACGATCAAATCATTAAATAATTAGGAAAACATTCAGTCCCAGCAATCTGTACTTCAAGTAGTGTAGCTCTGGTAGTAATATGAGACTGTCAGAAAATGTAACTCCTACGAAGCGAAAACTTTCATTTCAGACAAGCAGCGTGCTGTCCCTTAATAATAAACCACTTCCAAATAGATGGGAAATTTGTTAAGCGTAAGACAGATTTTTTCAATTGTGGTTTACTATCAACCCCGGGGGAGATCGCTCCACAGGAATCTACTGGAAACAGAGAAATACATCTAGGGCGCGTGAAAAATGTCTGTCTTGAAGATGAAAACGTACACTAGTTTTATGGCGTTTTGTCTCATAAAATAGGGCTCATCCATCGATCCAATTAATTGAAAATATAAAAAGCATTACCAAAGGAATGTTGCTTTTATTGGGCTGAAAGTCCACGACAGATGCTGGTTGTTCAATTCGTGTTATTTAACTCACTGCAGAGACCTTGTTCAGGAAGCAGAATTTAAGTACAATGACTCTACATTCCAACTGGAGTTTAGCCTGCTTTTCCACACACTATTTTATTAGCCTTTTCACGGTTATAAATTGAAAACCTCTCACTGCCTGCCAATCACATGAAAATGTATCTTTTATGGCAAGGAGGTATACTTGTTGGGAGGCATACCATTCTTTTGCATATAAACAATAATGAATGATCTATAAAAAATAAAAACGATCCGTAAAGAAAACCCAATTGTTCCGTAAAACGCTACCATAAATCTATAGAATAGTTCAGGAGCCCCCATAAAGAATAATTTTAAGATCCATAACTATACGCTAAAATTAAGCAATCAATTTCTATTAATTGCTAAATTTAAGCGTAGTTATGGACCTTAAAATTATTCTTTATAGATACTCCTGAGCTATTTTATGGATTTGCGGTAGCGTTTTATGGAACAATCAAGTGATATTTACGGATCGTTTTTCATTTTTTATTGGTCGTTACGGTACAAAATAAGGGCTACCCTTTTCAAACTGCGATTATTTGTATATTTCTAAAACAATATTGAAAGATGTCAAGTATTCAAATTCAAATCAAATCTTGACAACTAATAAATTTACAACCGAAAATATTGCTTGTTTCGAGTTGCGATAAAGGACAATGCTGCTTCAGTTTTCATTCGCTACTCACAGGCAATAACTATGGAAGTTCCTCATGAGCACTAAACTGGGAGACGTGTAAAGCCCAAGTGCGAGAAGTTAAGTGTCTATCTATATATATAAAAACCAATCTATGTATGTATGTTCGCTAACTACTTCTGAACCACTCGGTTGATTTCAACCAAATTTGGTACACACATTCTCTATCCTCAGGGGAAGTTAACAAAGGTGTGGGATGGTCATTTGGAAAAGGGGGAGGGGTGGTGGGAGGTGTTTTATTTAGAAAACGCACAATTCTGTGTAACTTTCAACTCCCAGGACCGATTTCAACCAAATTTTGTACACATATTCACTATGAAGAGACGATCATATGGTAGGGCAATTTGGGAAGGGGGGAGGGGTCTGGTGAGAGGGGTATTCTTTAGAAAACGGGCAATTTGGTGTAACTTCTGAACCCCTGGACCGATTTCAACCAAATGTGGTACACACATCCTCTATCCTAAGGAGAAGATAACAAAGGGGGGGGTGGTCATTCGGAAAGGAGGGAGGGTATGGGGGGAGGTGTCGTCTTTGGAAAATGAGCAATTCAGTGTTACTCCCAGCCCCCAGCACCGATTTCAACCAATATTTGTACACATATTCAATATAAGGAGCCAATCATATGGGAGGCTGATTTGTAAAATAGAGGAGTGTTCTGGAGGGAGGGATATTGCTCAAAAAATTCAGTGTAACTTCTGAACCTCCTGAACCGATTGCATCCAAATTTGGTACACATATTCTCTATCCTACAGAGAAGATAACAATGGGGGTAGGAAGGTCATTGTAAAAAGGGGGACGGGGTTGGGGTACGAACAATTAGGATAACTGTTAACCCCCAGGTCAGATTTCAACCAGATTTGGAACACACATTCTCTATCCCCAAGGGAAGATAACAAAGGGTTTGAGAGAGTCATTAGGAAATGGGAAGGACGGGGTGTATTGTTTAGTTTACTATCTTTTGTAGCTTTTGAGCCCCTCAACCGATTTGCACCAAATGTGGAACGCATAATCTCTAACAAGGGAGGAAGGAAGGAAGGGCATGAAAATGAAACGAACGTTTTACGTACCTTTTAAATGTATGGGTCCGTTTGAACCAAATTTGAGACACATACTCTCAATCCTAAGGGGACGATTGTAGAGGAGTTGGAGTGTCATTGAAGAAAGCGGTAAAACTTCTGAGCCCCTTTATCGATATCCTTAAAAATTAGGACATATATCCTTTATGCTTAGCATGCGATTATAAATGCAGTTGAACGGAAACAGGAGGTGTAAAGGAGGAGTAAGGTGCGTGAGGTTAAGCATCAGTAGGTCAGGCGTAAAAAACGTAGGAGATAATGTACGATAGGCATATCTAACGTTGGGCATACTTTAAATTCCCCATTATTTAGTTTAGTAAATTGTAAAATAACCCGGAAACAAATCCTTTTGGTTAAAAAAATTACAAAAAAATAAACATTTTCCCGGAAATAACATCTCCAAAAATAAAATTTTCCGCAAGCATCACATCCTTGAAAATATTTCTTCGAAAATGACATTTCCTTGAATATGAAAATTCCTCGAATATGCCAATCCTTAAAAAAATACGCAAATATGATATTTCTTCGAACGTGACATTTCCCCGAATATAACGTACGTTTCCCCAAAAATGACAAATTCTTATAAATGATATTTCCCCGAATGTGACATTTCTCCGAATGTGACATTTCCTCGAATATGAAATTTCGCTGAAAATGACAATTTCTCGAAAATGACACTTCTCCGAATATGACAGTTACGGTAAACATTTTTTTCTCGGTAATATAATTTCCAAGAATATAACAAGAGTTTATTTGTCGGAATTGATGTTTTTAAAAGTGATATCTACCTTCTTTTAATCATTAGATGTTCTCAAACCAATCGTTTGATCTTCTTATCAATTGAGGAAGTACGGGGGTTATTTATTACCTACTGGTTTTAGCTAAATCAAATTGGCAATTCCAACAGCTGCGGAGCAAACTGGCAATCCCGGACAAGGCCGGGTACATACAGCTAGTAATGAATAAAATTTGTAGGATCAGAATTTGCTTGTTGCTGGAACTGTGATCATATTAATCTTATTTTACAAAGTAATTTAGGGTTTACCAAGAATCGAGATTTATATCAATAGCAGCAAAAAATATAGCTAACCAAACAATCATTGCTGTATAATCATCACCCTAAAAATATTGATTATTCGATCAAAAACATATAAGAAGCATATTTCATCACAAGGATGTCGATCAAAAACATGAAAAAAAAACTTTCATTATTTCGGCAAACGTAAATCTGTCCAGTGTCGTTTTTTTAACTGCGACCTCCTATGTAATCAAACGTGTCACATTCCCATTAGTTTCATGATAAGCAAAAGGAAACCGGGGGTCGTGATGCGCCTCAGACGTGACACAATTTTACACAACCTGGGTCACCTCGCAATCCGCCACAACATCATTCTAAATTTCAGAGAAGCGTCGTACAACTCATTCACGTATTGCAGTACCGATCAACGGCTGCGAGTTCGATACACCACCTCAAGCTCTAACGAACCAAACCTTAGTCGTACAAGTGTGTAGCTAATATTGTTCCCGATACGTTTTATTTATTAATCGACATGCCTGCTGATCGGATTCGTTTCGGTTGTGAAGCTGTTGCTGGTGTTGTGTGGTGCTTTAGCGGGACAAGGGAGTAGCTTCCCATCGGCCTCATAATTTTACCTCATATTTCGATCGAGCACACGTCACTAGATACACTACACGAATAACGAAAAAGTCGGTATGGTAGCTCCAGTAGAATTCTCCTTTGAAATTGGCCAGCTTGTTGATTTTTTTTCGTTCCGTTGTAGAGGAGAACAGTATAGAGCGAGCCAGTAGAGTAAAATATTTACCGAAATCAGTGAAATAATAAAATTAAATTTTTTAACATGTTTTCAGAAGATAAAACGAGAGCCCTCATTTTTTTCATTCAATTTAAAGAGGTTTTGACAGAAAAAATCTTTACTATTGTTAAATCGAACGGCAAATTCACCAATGAGAAGAAAATCTTTGAAGCGATTATTTCGAGTCTTTGGTAACAATGCGCCATACCTACTCCAAGATGACCGTTCTGCTTGCGGTAGATCACGCGAGATGCAGTATATGAGCAGGCGGTAAACAAACAGTAATAATAAAATTGTATCTAAAAACGCTGCTTCGGCTAAAACAGCTCCTTGATCATCGATATGTGGCCTCGCCACTGTCGCAGTAGGATTAGCCAAACCCGCGGCAAGGCACCAACTGGACTTGAACTAGAAGGGAGTAAAGATAGTACCAACCCACCTTTGGAGAAGTTGGACTTTTCTGAGGCAATGAAGCAAATAATATTGAATATTATCATGAAAAAAAAAGCTTAACAGTAAACTTCTGCAATCGAACTACAAGACGTAACTAAACTCGAATTTTAAAAATAAATTGCTTGCTTGTCGTTTCCCTTTGTATCAGTAACAGTTTTGATCTGTTTTAGAATTTTCTGCAGTTCAATACAATAACATCCAATACCTTCTTGCACAACAAAAAGTGCAAATCTTGCCAATTTCAAAGTCGTGCTTATCTCGAAGGTAGCTCAAACGTGCTATAAATTATTACGCGCGCATGTCTGGGCTTCGCGCTCCCTTCTGGTGTACCATGTGAATCTTGATACAACTTTTGGTTTCTTGCGGCATCCGCAGGTCGGCATCCAATGAGTGCTGGATCGGAAGTCAGTATATCGTTGTCGGTTACTGCTGTTGAATTGCAGAAAAAAAGTTACGTTAAAATCGGGAATATTGATTCGAGTGCCCATTATTTATGTAGACCTTTCGGAGGGTGAATGATTTACTGGTATCGTGTGTGCGAAGTGAACTTCGCCTTTTTCGCAGATTTAAAAGAACGAACTGTTTCTAACTTGTTCAGATGTATGATCTGTTTGGAACATTTTTGTAATTCAAACAGCTGAATCATTTAGCTGAAAGAACAATGTGATTTAAGAAATACATGTAGGGTAAAGTGGGGTAAAATGCACCATCGGGGCAAAACGACCTTTTGGCATTTTTGGCGGTGTTTCAGGCATATTTTCAAAAATGTTTACTGCTTGACTGGTAGTTCGAGATCCAAACTATAAACTCTGTTGAGTTGGTAGCTATTTTGGAAGCCATTTTTCGAAGTGTATAATTAGCGGTACCTTAATCTAAAGAGGCATTAATATTGATAAATATATGAATAAAAAATGACTACTTCACTTCTTCTCAATAGAAATGGAGCAGAAAGACATGCACTAACCAAATGACATGGGTATACTACAAAAGTTCAATGAAATGGATGCAGTGGTTCATCCCGAACAAAAAAAAATATACTCTGTAGCAAATACTCTCAAAAAATTGCCGAAAATGTCCTCAAAAACGTCAAAGGGTCGTTTTGCCCCGGGGGTGCATATTACCCCAGTTTCCCCTACATATGTTTATCCAGTTCCGTCTCATATATACATGACGTACTCTTTATACTGGACTCTAAGATCTCTGTAAACGATTTCCGAAAAAAATATATTTTTGTCTTTATCCTACAACAAAAGTGTACTAGAAATTCAAAATGCCGGTCACATGGACCAATTATTTGACCTAAGACCATGGAATATGGGTGTTTATCGATCAGGCTTGCAAGCGAATGGTCATGGGTTTGACTCCCAGCTCCTCCACCAAACCCTCGTCAGTCGCAGGATATACGCAGCCTATACGGTGGCGTATTAGGGAACGCCCTTACCGTTACAACTGCCTGATGACGACTGATAAATTGGTCTTCTCGGAGGTATTCCTCCTCCAACGTACTCGAATAAATGGCAAACGAACAATACGCTACGATCATTGGATTCACGAAACATGGCGAGATGGACCAGCAATGACAACAACAATGAATAATGGAAAATCTAAAAATAGATTCTGTGTGGATTTTGGCAGCAGAATATCACAGTAGATCTCGGCACAGTAGCGGTTCTACCAAATGAAGAAAGGAATAAAAAAAATCAAAATGGCATCCATATGAAGCACAGTAAGACCGAAATTCAAGACGATTTTCGATTCAACGTTTCATTCAGACAAATGGGTTTCCACCGAATAACTTTTGGTCAAACAACGAGAAGGGCCATTTGGCCTAATCCCAGCATATGCTTCAGATGGATTGTTGCAATATGATCAAATTCAGTCAGAAATAAGCTGCTATCAAATTCGCTTCGATTGTGCTTCTTCCCGAGTAGACGAAAATAGCTCATTAATATCAAATGTTGATAAGATAGCAAAATGAGATATGGACATGATTGATATAAGAGATAAAAGATCAGACGATAATATCAATATTTTGCACTAAAATATCATATGGAGATCAAGTTATGCTATTTGTAAGAAGTAATCAATATCATGTGCCATTAGTTTGTTCTTATCCATAGCATATCTTGATATTGAAATGATATTTCAGTGCAAATTTTTGATATTGTTGCCTGTTCTTTTATCTCTTATATCAATCAAGTCCATATCATGTTTTGTTATTCTGTTCATGGCTTCTGCCCGGGTTGTGATGTCAGTGGGCCGGAAGTTGTTTAGCTAAACATGTCATTTGGCCGAACAAACCATTGTGGGGGTCTTCCTTAGCCGTGCGATAAGATGTGCGGCTACAAAGCAAGACCATGGTGAAGATGACTGGTCTGGTCTAGGAAATTTTCGGGTTGAAAATTGTCTCGACTTTCCTGGGTATAAAAGTAACATTGTGTTGACCTCATGATATACGAATACTGTGGAAGTGCTGAATGCTAAGCAGCGAGGCGACAAACTTCCAGTGAGAAATGTAATGCCAATAAGAAGAAGAACGAACCATTGGGCCGAAACCCATGTGGTTAAAAATGTCAGCCGGAGAGGCCGGAGAGGTCGTTTGCCTGGATAGGTCAATTGATCGAACTGATAGTTTGGCAGAAAGGGTCATTTGGCCGAATGGATCGACATTTTTGGCCAGATTACCTGTTGAGAAAATATCATTTTTAGCCGTATGTATATCGTTTGGCCAAATAATATTTTCGTCCAAACAACTTTTTTGGCCAAGGGACCAGTTCGACCGAACGACATTTTCGGCCGAATGACCGAATGGCTTTTTTAGCCAAATAAACAGTTCCGCCATTCCTTTTCGGTCGTATGTCATTTTCAGCCAAAAGACATTTTCGGCCAAACCATTTTTGACCTAATAATCGTTTCAGCCAAACGTATCCCAATATTAAATATTCTATCTAAGTACTATTGAACAAATCAAAAATTTCGATTTTTTTAATTTATTTATTGTTACTTACTGGACCACCTCTAGCATGGTCTGCCTGGTAGCCTCAAATCTTTCTGCTGAGCTATGGATGATCCATTAAGTAATGTACTGGAAACAGATAAACTCAAATTCTATCGAAATGTTTTGAAAATTACGAACAAATCTAGATTGTCAATTTAGTTTACTGTGGTATTATAAAAATGCAATCAATTAATTGTAAATTATTGTGAAAATGCAATGGATTAATCTACCTAGCGGTTGCGATGGCTTTCCCGATTCAATCATTTAGTTTCACTCTAGTGTGAAACATATATCATAAATAGTTGCATACCTT
Organism: Armigeres subalbatus; assembly: GCF_024139115.2. Taxonomy (NCBI): domain Eukaryota; kingdom Metazoa; phylum Arthropoda; class Insecta; order Diptera; family Culicidae; genus Armigeres; species Armigeres subalbatus. The sequence goes on along the minus strand of NC_085139.1, from coordinate 139,353,376 downwards.
ACGGCTCTTGCAAACGCTGTACGTAATTATATTTAATAGTGATAAACTAAGGCCCCTTTTTAGCCGTGCGATAAGTTGGGCGGCTACAAAGCAAGACCATGCTGAGGGTGGCTGGGTTCGGTCGATGAGAAAAAAATTAGTGCGAGATTGAACGTGTTCGTTTTATGACGCTGAAAAGTCGCGAGATCCGGGATTATGCTTTTTGCGGTCGGTCGGACGCAAAATATTCGCAAAGCTCGGGTTTGTGAATTGTGCAGTCGATGAGTAAATAAATTAGTGCAAGATTCAACGCGTACGTATTAAGACGCAACATATTCGCGAAATCCTGGTTTGTGCTCTGTGCGGTCGGTGATTAAATAAATTAGTGTAAGACTGAACGCGTTCGTATTAGGACGCATAATATTCGCGAGATCCAGATTTGTGCTTTGCGCGGTCGGTGAGTAAATAAATTAGTGCAGGATTGAACGCGTTCGAATTAGGATGCAAAATATTCGCGAAATCTGAAACGATCCGGGTTTGTGCTTTGTGCGATCGATGAAAAAACAAAAAGTTTGAACGCGTTCGTTTTATGACGCTGACAAGTCGCGAAATCCGGGTTTGTGCTTTGTGCGGTCGGTCTGACGCAAAATATTCGCGAAGCTCGGGTTTGTGAATTGTGCAGTCGTTGAGTAAATAAATTAATGCAAGATTGAACGCGTACGTATTGAGACGCAAAATATTCGAAAAATCCGGGTTAGTGCTCTGTGCGGTCGGTGAGTAAATAAATTAGTGTAAGATTGAACGCGTTCGTGTTAGGACGCAGAAACGTCGCAAGATTCGAGTTTGTGCTTTGTGCGGTCGGAGAGTAAATAAATTAGTGCAAGATTGAATGCGTTCGTACTAAAACGCAGAAAAATCGTGAAATCCCAGTAATCAAACATCAAACATGTTCGTACCTTCAAATGACTATGAGGGGAGTATTTAATTGACACAGCCTTCACCAAATCGCTAGTCTTTCGACTAACCAAAACATTGCTGTATAAGAACGAGAACGTGAAAAAACCTGATTAATTGACCTAGCGGCATGACGAAGCATTATTAAAAAATAGTATGTTGACCGTAGAATAGAGTGGGCAAGAGTGCGCGTGGGGTAAAAGTACGTTTTCGTTTTTTTATGTAATAAAAAAAGATAAACTAGCAGCACTGCATCAGTTTGACAGGTATTCTGGCCAACTATTATCATGTGTAATTCATAAAAATATATAAAGCTCTTTTAGTGGAATGTATTCAACCGTCTAAGACGAATTAAGTACTCTTCATTTAATTCCACTATTTAATTTTCGATATCTTTTCAGATACGTATTTCGACCACACAGTTGTGGTCGAAATACGTATCTGAAAAGATATCGAAAATTAAATAGTGGAATTAAATGGAGAGTACTTAATTCGTCTTAGACATGTGTAATTGTAAACGATTTGAATAAACAACAAGGGAGATATGGAGTTAGATAATTTTGTCATTTTGCTAAAAATAATTGTGTTTTTTTCGCAACTAGTATTTCATTACCATACGTTCAATCAGGTGAACACCAATCCGGTTGGTTTTCTAAGAAGTCAAAACCATTACTTGAATAAATTTTAGGACTGTTCGTTAAAAGTACGCAGGAACGGTTGGGGCAAGAGTACGCATGTGAATCTTCAAGTTCTGGTGTCAAACCCGTATCTCCGGCCGGAATAAGACTACTTCCAAAGCGTAAAGATACACAATTAAGAAAAAAGGGACAGAAATCGAAAATTATCACAAGTTTTAAGGGTAAGTTGAAGTAATTTGGTGTTAGAAAGGACTTAGCGAACAAAGCACTGAAGCGAAATAATGAAATTGTATTAGGACTTGTTGTACATCTGAACATAGTACGAAAACACAATTTCGTCTAAATGATGATTTCATTTAATCAAAAGAAACATTCATAAATTACGCAACGCTTAGCAGGGAGGGGTTGCGAGGTGTATGACGATTAGGGTGGCTCAAAAACACTTTTTCGAATTTTTTGATGGGCCGCCCTCTTATTCGGTTCTTTTTGATGCCCTGATGCTCTGGACAAAATTTCAGCCAAATCGGACAACGTTTGGGCGGTGCTAAACTCGTTGGATGTTTATAGTTGCAGTTGGACGGCACAATTTACGACCAAGATTTATGATACTCATTCAGTTCTTGTAAAATTAAATACAGAATGTTATGCTGAAAACCGCGAGAAGATTTGAGTTTTTTAGACAGAGATATCAGCATTTTACTGGAGTGTTGTAGGGGTGAATTTATTTCTCTTCAATGGTAAAAGAAACGAAATTTGCTCAAACCCCACTTCAGAGAAAAAATGCTAATAACTTAGCCGGGCAAACTCTAATCTTCTCGCGGTTTGCTGCATAACATTCTGTATTAAATTCTTCAAGATCTGAATGGGTATCATAGTTCTTCATCGTAAGTTGTGACGTCCAACAGCAATTCACTGTTTTTGGATGTTTCTGCATACATTTTTGCGTATAAACTTCCAACGAGTTTAGCACGCCCAAACGTTGACCGATTTGGCTGAAACTTTGTCCGGAGCATCAAGGCATCAAATAGAACCGAATAAGAGGGCGGCCCATCAAAAAAAAAATGAAAAAAGTTTTTCCCATATCAATTTGAGCCACCCTAATGACGATCCATATATTTTTAGAGGATTCATATAAGAATTGTAAGATAGGGGGAGGGGTGATGAAATAGCCAAATTTTACGTTACGTGATTGGTGATTTTTTAAGGAAAATTCCTTTGTTTACGATACGCGAAACCTGATATATTTTTATCTCTGTAGTGTTTTGTATATAAAAAAAAAAACAATGGTTTTTCGTATGAAAGTGTACATTTCTAGAACCCCCTCCCTTTTTAAGAGTTACGTAATCTTTAAACATTCCCTAATAAATGTTCATTATACATCAATTAAATGTTATTATCTCTTAAATATTTGTGTTAATATATACTTAAAGCACATGATTGCCCCACTCTAGCCTTTACGTTACAGTGTACGAGAAAGGCAAAAAGAAGCGAATATTCGTTCCACTTTCATGATTCTATAGGGTGAAACGACCTATTATGAAGGGGTTAATCACCGCGTCAAAAAAATAGATTTCAAAATTCTTTAAAAATAAACTGTTTATCTTATTTCAGTAGTCGAATATGGTACCTTTATCTATAGTTTTGTAAATATTACGTCAATTGTGCAATTGATTTATTTTTATCACAATAAACACAAACTACTGAAATAAAAGGATGTATGTAGTTGAATATTGTTGCGATATTTTTTAAGGTCAGTCCTATTGTTGCGATATTGCCTGTATTTCTTGTGGAAAGCGATACCACAACAATTGGACCTTAGAACTACCGCAATAATAGACTCGAAGGACGCACTTTTTTATAAGGAAAATGTTGATTTTTCATCATTTTGAATGAAATTTGGTCAAACAAAATGCGTTCTAGTGGTTGATTCGAATAATTTTAGTGAATCCACAATTGTTTGTGTTGCTATTATATCTCGAATATACTTTCTTAACACTACCGAAACTTGTCATAAGACGAGTTTATGCAATCTCATTGAATTCCACCACTTAATTGTATCTTGACAGATACGTATTTCGACCTCAACAGTAAGGCCGTAGTCGAGTCAAGTACAAGACACTGAAGACGGCCTTACTGTTGAGATCGAAATACGTATCTGTCAAGATACAATTAAGTGGTGGACTTCAGAGTCGAGTCAAGTATAAGACACTGAAGACGGCCTTACTGTTGAGGTCGAAATACGTATCTGTCAAGATACAATTAAGTGGTGGAATTCAATGGAATTCAACTTTCTTAACACTACCGAAACTTGTCATAAGACGAGTTTATACAATCCCATTGAATTCCACCACTTAATTGTATCTTGACAGATACGTATTTCGACCTCAACAGTAAGGCCGTCTTCAGTGTCTTGTACTTGACTCGACTTCAGAGTCGAGTCAAGTACAAGACACTGAAGACGGCCTTACTGTTGAGGTCGAAATACGTATCTGTCAAGATACAATTAAGTGGTGGAATTCAATGGGATTGTATAAACTCGTCTTATGACAAGTGAAGACATTCCACTAAAAAGCTCAAAATAATTCTCTTATCACTACCGAAACATTAGGACATACCACAACGGTTGGACGTTTTCCCTTATTATTGAATTCGTTCATCTGCAAGTCTGCAACCATCGATGAACCATAGATAATTGCTCCCATGAGATTAATTAATAACCATTCCTTTCCCCCTCATTGTCAACATATTAACCGACAAAATTGCATTATTATGAAATTCTGCGGCACGAGAAAGTGGACAGACATCTTCCCCCCATCGAGAGGTTAATGGGCAAAAATACCATTCCCAGTGAATCATCAGCAGCGTCACCCTTTACGACACCAGTGCCGCCGTTGCCACCACGTCCGGAAAGAATCCGAAACAGTGCATCTCCTTTTTCGAGTCTATTTGTCGGCGACTGCATCCATGCCAAAGACACACTTGGAGGAAATACGCTCAATACTGCTCGCTGCTAACCCCTGCACTAGTCAATCGGCTTTTGCGAAGGAAAAAAAACCTAGTTCCCACTCTCTGTCATTATACACATCATTGACTGGAACTACAGTTGGCTGTTTCCTAATACTGGAATACACCCCGCAAGTTTTAAGTTGATTAGCCGTCATTGGTGTTTTTAAACGATATTTTGCAATTAATACTTCATCCAATGCTAGCCTATTGTTGTCAAAGGAGGTAAGACACTTCAAATGTATCAAAACCGAAAAACATCCCCCGGCACATCTGCTTATGGCTATTGCAAATAATCAGAAGGCCTATCCAGCAAAAAATAGTAGCGTTTGAAGATCTTGGGAAAACACGATTTTATCATTATCTCTGTATCTCTCGCGTGGTCGGAATTTCAGCTAGTTCTCCTCTTTTGGTCGATCTGCGCGCAGACGGTGGAATGTCGTTTTGGTCGCGCCGTCATTTCGTCTTCGTCGTCGTGAGAGTCACATAAGAGCAAACAGGGACCGCATTCAGAATGCCGTATGTACCTTCTTCGGGCAGATTTTCTCCCTGGCGGAGACGTTCCCAAATAAAAAAAAATCCCTTCAGATCGATGCAACTTCTTTGTCAGCGCGACACCAAATCGCCAGGCACATACATAGACGAACTTAGCAGGAAGCTGCTGCAAAGCTGAATTGAAATGTTATTTCCATTTTACTGTCATGTAGCTTGCCCGCCTTGCGATCAGATCACGGAAGATTCTTTGTTTCTCTAACTCGTGATACAAAAGTAGATGTACATAAATAAAAATTGGAGTAACTCTTTTCACACTCGCCATTCCACCCCTGAAACTGGTCGTGATTGTGCATATATAGCGAATTCTCCCCAGATTCAATTGACTGCGAGTGAACCACAACATCCCCCACCCCTACCATTTAGCGAACGATGAATGATGAGAAGATTTTCAATTTGGTGCATCATTCGTGATTCACATTTGGATGTTTAATGCGGGCTATTTCCTATAACATTTGTTTTGCCGCATAGACGTGGACGATAGGAAAAATGCCCCAGTTTAATATTATTCGATCGCAACAAGGTTCAATAACTGATTTATGACAAGGTGGGAATTACTTTCAATACACATTTACAGTCACCCAATAATATCTACCTGCTGTTAACATTGCACACCATGAATTATTAATTTCCTGGCACTCGCGACCAAACTTCGCTGGTGCATCAATAGTATTTACTTTACCACCAGACAGTGTCTAGGGTGAATCGTGGACCACTTCAGGGCTGCAAATAATCATCATCACGACGTGGCCACAACCGCTTAGACCTGTACAGCCGGGTAGATTTTTCATCTCTGTTGTTGGTTGCACTAAATCAAACAGCAATAACAGCAAATGGCCGTTTCTGCCGATTGATACTTCAGCCAATTGGTTATGACTTTCACGTTCCGGCAGAGCTTATGCCGCACAAAAGTGCCCCCCGGGGGGGAAAATGTTGTGTGGGAGTTTCCTGACGATATCTCAATTACTTCTAGCAGGCGAGATGGCGATCGCTAATCAACACTGTGCACCATTGGAGATAAGTCCGATTCATAGCCACCAGAACACCTCCGTTGCCGTTGCATCCAGAGAAGGTTCATCGCACTGCCGGAGGTGGTGTCGATTCAGAGTCATCGATTGAGATTTATTAGGGCTTATAGTTATGAAAAATAACTTCATTAAAATCGATTTCCGATCCCGACACGCAAAATGTAACGCCGGCTGGGAGAGACAAATGATAGAGTATGGCAGGAATTGATATAATGGAAATATATCTTTGGCAGGTTGATTCAATTTTAGTACAAGGCTGGATTTACACAGACAGACAGGTTGTATCAAACAAATCTGCATCTATTTAAAAAGAAAGTTTAAAAATAGTTCATAATACTTTGCATAGAACTATGAGGTTTAGTAAATAGAGTTTGGGATTTAACACATATTCTCGAAGTTTTACGAAGCATGTTTCAGTTGCTATTAAGTCTTTATCAATAACAGCGCCGGCCAAATCCTTACAATTATTTAGAAAAGGGAGGAAATGTTAGTTTTTCATGGGTATCTTTACCTCATGAACCAATTAAACAATATAGTTAGCTGATGCCATTTAAAAATTTTAGTAGATCTCATTCATATTTATAATATTCACCTTTATAAAATGTGGTGATGTTTCGTTGCCGGAAAACTCATGAGACAAAACTCCTTCAAGCTGGCAGCTTTTTGGGAACAACGCATCACGCGTCAGCTAATCAACATTCTAGTATGGATAGTGCGTGGAGACGCGTAGTACATTGTAGGTTAGACCGCCTAGGACGTTTTGCCTCGCCGAAATATTAAAAGTTTCATCAAAATGTGGAAAATTTAGGTTTTTCCAACCTTCCTATCTTTTATTATGACACTTTATTTGCCTAACCTACATAATTTTAGGTCTTGTTTCGTTACGGCCATACCAAATACAGTAAATATGATGGAATACCCAAAAGGCGTTTTGCTCCGTCCAGGGATTGTAATGCTCCTTCATTCTCACGAGCAGAGGATGCTCACACTGAAGATTTTCGCCGAGAAATCATTTTGCGGGAAAGAAAAAGGTATGATGAGAGATAACTATTTCTCCCTCACTGTCAGTGACACGAAAAGTTGATTTGCTCGTTTTTTCACCTCTTCCATCATTTTCGTTTTTTCACCTTTTCCACAAACAAGAGTAGCTTTTATGAAACAAATATCCTATCCACAATCAGTTGATGTTGTAGTGTGGCTAGAGTGAGCGCAACCTAGTGCCATTTTTGTTGGTGTTCTGGGTTCAAATCCCGCTGCGGTCATATTTTATTATACATGCACACTGAAAATTTTCGCGAAAAATGAGTGAGATGTAATGATGAAACGAAAAAAGAATTTCATCAAGTAGACACGAATTTCATTTATCTTTCTGGTTTGTTCAAAAAAAGTAGAGAGTAAAAGATGTTCCTCACCACAGACTTAGAAAAAAGATTCTTCTCCGGCCAGAAAATCACTTTCTTTCGTCTCACCGAAACAAAAAGTAGGAACTCTGGTCGTGCTTTACGATCCTCCCGAACAAACTGGCGTACCAAACAATATCATATCTAAGCTTGCACTTAAGTTAAATTCTGCCAAACAAAGCAGAACCATCTCTTTCGCATTAGGCGATCCTTCCGCAGTAAACTGCGCACCTAGTGACAGCACATTCAAACATCCCCAGCAGCATAAATATTGTAAACAAGTGATCAATTTGATTCAATCGTTCATAGGTTGTAGCAACCAAATCGGTCTTATTTCAATATTCCGTGATTGTCCTCTTTATTCAGCGCGCGACATTTTTTTTAAACACTACGTTACTACCGCCTAAGCGGCCATCTAGAAACCATGAGGTTATACGTAGTGGCACATCACATCACGACAAAATATATTCTGATCAGAACCATATTCATATGACACAATAACACCTTTAATCTTCACCACACCAAAACATAATTGTAGAAATTGATTTTGCTTTATTTTTGGCGTCCTTTGCACTAGTTATCGCACTAGTGGTCCCATTATGGCCAATGGCCAAACAATGGGATTTGCCATAAAAGGAACCGAAATTAAGAATAGTGCCACAACTGGTACATGCGTTCCTATTATGGATTAAGCAATTTTGGGCACTAACACAAATTTGATTGCAGTTTCACATTTGACATTTGTTCTGAGGAGCAGGAAAGGAAACCTTTCGTTTGACATATCAATACCATCCACATGCCTTTTATTTATTTATTTAAAAATAGTTGTTCTTCAGTATGGAGACGATTGGTACACCCACCCTATACAAAATATAATTCCAGAATAATGATTTCAATGTAAAGTGTAAAGCTGTACACTATTCACTTGAGTATATTGCATCCCTACCTTCTGACCACTTCTTTATCTTCACCGACAGTCTGAGTACCCTGGAGGCTGTTCGGTCAATGAAACCTGTAAAGCACTCAGCGTATCTTCTAACCGGGATACGGAAAGCTTTGAGTACTTTATCAAAACGGTCATTCGCAATCACCATGGCTTGGGTCCCTTCTCATTGCTCGATCCCGGGAAATAAGGAAGCGGACTCTTTGGCGCCTCATTAGTTCGTCAGGTAACCTTGATCAGCTGGCAGCAAAAATGGACAAATGGGGAGTTGGGTAGATGGCTGTATTCAATTCGCGCGCAGGTGTCGAAGCGTCCATGGTTCAAAAAATGAATATAGGACGAGACTTCATTCGAACCATGTGTCGTCTAATGTCCAATCACTACACTTTAAATGCACATTTTTTTCAGAGTGGGGCTCTCGGAAAGGAATCTCTGTGTCTGTGGCGAGGATTATCAGGACATTGATCATGTCGTGTGGGCATGCGAGGAGAATCGCGGCCCCAGATCTGCATCAACTGAAGATCTCCGGGTCCGAGTAAAACAGCCAAAGCCTATTAGTCTGCCCATCCCCTTGTCTGCCGTACCCCATATCGAATGTGTTCCTCTTGTTGTCCATATCAATGTCTGTCTGTCGTTAACCCCTTTCGTATGTCTTCCTCTCATTGTTGTCTCCAGAAAAAATGTTTGTCCCGTTACAGATGTGAAACATCGCCAAGAATGTCAACTAGGGTCGGTGTACCAATTGTCGCCATACATAAGAACAACTATTTTTAAAAAAAAATAAGTAAAAGGCATGTAGGTGGACTTTATATATCAAGCGAAAGGTTTTACTTCCTGCTCCTTAGAACAGCTGTGAAAACCACAATAAAATTTGTTATTATCCTCAAAATTGATTAATCCATAATAGGAACCCATACACCAGTTGTGGCACTATTCTTAATTTTGGTTCCTTATTTGGCAAATCCCATTGTTTGCTTATGGGACTGGCCAAATAGGGACCACTAGTGCGACAACTGGTGCAAAGGACGTGAAAAATTAAGCAAAATCAATTTTTACAATTATGCTTTGCTTGTTTTGGTGGAAATCAAAGGTGTTATCGTTCTGTGCAAAATTATCCTAGCCCGGATTCAGGAGAAGATCGATGCGACTCTCCGGCGGCAGCAAGCCGGATTCCGTGCCGGAAGATCCTGTGTGGACCATATTGTCACGCTCCGCATCATTCTGGAGCAGGTCAACGAATCCCAAGAGTCCCTTTACTTGGTATTCATTGACTACGAAAAAGCTTTCGACCGTCTCAATCACGAGAATATGTGGGGCGCCCTGAGACGCAAGGGAGTTCCTGAGAAAATCATCGGCCTCATCGAAGCACAGTACAAGGCCTTTTCGTGTAGAGTGCTGCACAATGGGGTCCTGTCCGACCCTATCCGTGTCGTAGATGGTGTGAGGCAAGGATGTATCCTATCACCGTTACTGTTCCTCATCGTAATCGATGAGATTCTGGTAGGTGCGATTGACCGTGAACCAAACCGCGGGCTGTTATGGCAGCCTATAACCATGGAGCATCTAAACGACTTCGAATTGGCTGATGACGTTGCACTCCTCGCGCAACGGCGCTCTGATATGCAGAGTAAGCTCAACGACCTTGCCGAGCGCTCCTCATCGGCAGGTTTAGTCATCAACGTCAACAAAACCAAATCGTTGGATGTAAACACGGCGACTCCTTCCAGTTTCACAGTAGCCGGGCAACCAGTGGAGAATGTTGAAAGCTTCCAATATCTTGGTAGCCAAATGGCGTCGGACGGTGGTACCAAGATCGACATAGGCGCACGGATCAAGAAAGCAAGGGCTGCCTTTGCGAGTTTAAGAAATATCTGGAAAAACAGGCAGATAAGTGAACGCACCAAAATACGAATTTTCAACTCTAACGTGAAATCTGTGCTGTTATACGCTAGCGAAACATGGTGTGTATCAGTGGAGAACACTCAACGGCTGCAGGTGTTCATTAACAGATGCCTGCGGTATATAATTCGGGCCTGGTGGCCTCACAACTGGATCTCAAACAATGAGCTCCATCGTCGTTGTCACCAGAGGCCGATAGCAACAGAAATTCGGGATCGGAAGTGGGGCTGGGTCGGCCACACTCTACGTAGGGGCGGAAACGAAATCTGTAAACAAGCATTAGACTGGAACCCAGCGGGACATCGCAGCAGAGGCAGACCCAGAGGCTCATGGCGGCGAAGCCTCAATAAAGAAATAAAAGAAGTCGACCGAAATCTAACCTGGCAACAGGTTAAAGCGATAGCCGAGCAACGCTCAGGATGGAGATCTTTCAAGTCGGCCCTTTGCACCACCGGAGGTGTACAGGATCCGTAAAAAAAAAAAATCGTGTCGTATGAATATGCTTTATCGATATGAACTTGATTTGCGGTGATTTGATTGGTCATTTGGCATATAAAGCAATAGTGCGACAACTGGTGCTATAGCCACAACTGATACACCTAGCCTATGTGAACATCAGCATCGTAATTACTTAAGCACCCTAAATTACCATGATCCACCGGAAATTAGGGGGAATGGTAATCTGGAAATTTAGGAATTTGTGCCCTGCAAGCCAGCCTAAAAAAAAAACAAGAAAATGTGTTTGAAGGGATCGATGGTACGATCGTTTAAAGCAGCGGTTCTCAACCTTTTTTTTTCTTCAAACTTTTGCATTAATTGAGGTACCCCTTATGTTTTTTTGCTGTAAATGAAAATAAGCATAAACCATAACTCACAAGATAAGATATATGAAAAATGGACTCGAAAAGGAATATGTGACTCCCAATAAAGTTCCATGAAATTTTCATTTTCCGTGAAACTTCCCAATTCAAATTAAGTTCATACATCGAAATTCCTACATAACTTTTGAAGGAGGCTTCCGAGCCTCTTGAAAGGAGGCTTCCGAGCTTCTTGAAAGGAGGCTTCCGAGCTTCTTGAAAGGAGGCTTCCGAGCCTCTTGAAAGGAGGCTTCCGAGCCTCTTGAAAGGAGGCTTCCGAGCCTCTTGAAAGGAGGCTTCCGAGCCTCTTGAAAGGAGGCTTCTGAGCCTCTTGAAAGGAGGCTTCTGAGCCTCTTGAAAGGAGGCTCTGAGCCTCTTGAAAGGAGGCTCTGAGCCTCTTGAAAGGAGGCTTGAGCCTCTTGAAAGGAGGCTTCTGAGCCTCTTGAAAGGAGGCTTTGAGCCTCTTGAAAGGAGGCTTCTGAGCCTCTTGAAAGGAGGCTTGAGCCTCTTGAAAGGAGGCTTCTGAGCCTCTTGAAAGGAGGCTTCTGAGCCTCTTGAAAGGAGGCTCTGAGCCTCTTGAAAGGAGGCTCTGAGCCTCTTGAAAGGAGGCTTCTGAGCCTCTTGAAAGGAGGCTTCTGAGCCTCTTGAAAGGAGGCTTCTGAGCCTCTTGAAAGGAGGCTTCTGAGCCTCTTGAAAGGAGGCCTGAGCCTCTTGAAGGAGGCTTCTGAGCCTCTTGAAAGGAGGCTCTGAGGCCTCTTGAAAGGAGGCTTCTGAGCCTCTTGAAAGGAGGCTCTGAGCCTCTTGAAAGGAGGCTTCTGAGCCTCTTGAAAGGAGGCTTGAGCCTCTTGAAAGGAGGCTTCTGAGCCTCTTGAAAGGAGGCTCTGGAGCCTCTTGAAAGGAGGCTTCTGAGCCTCTTGAAAGGAGGCTTCTGAGCCTCTTGAAAGGAGGCTTCTGAGCCTCTTGAAAGGAGGCTTTTGAGCCTTTTGAAATGAGGTTTCTGTGCCTCTTGAAAGGAGGCTTTCTGAGCCTCTTGAAAGGAGGCTTTCTGAGCCTCTTGAAAGGAGGCTTCCGAGGCTTTCGAAAGGGGGCTTCTGAGCCTCTTGAAATGGAGTTCTGAGCTTTTTGAAAGGAGGCTTCTGAGCCTCTTGGAACGGGGCTTCTGAGCCTCTTGAAAAGGGGCTTCTGAGCCTCTGGAAAGGAGGCCTCTGAGCCTCTTGAAAGGAGGCTTCTGAGCCTCTTGAAAGGAGGCTTCTGAGCCTCTTGAAAGGAGGCTTCTGAGCCTCTTGAAAGGGGGCTTCTGAGCCTCTTTAAAGGAGGCCTCTGAGCCGTTTGAAAGGAGGCTTCTGAGCCTCGTGAAAGGGGGCTTCCTGACCTCTTGAAAGGAGGCTCTGAGCCTCTTGAAAGGAGGCTTCTGAGCCTCTTGAAAGGAGGCTCTGAGCCTCTTGAAAGGAGGCTTCCTAGCCTCTTGAAAGGAGGCTTCTGAGCCTCTTGAAAGGAGGCTCTGAGCCTCTTGAAAGGAGGCTTCTGAGCCTCTTGAAAGGAGGCTTCTGAGCCTCTTGAAAGAAGGCTTCCAAGCCTCTTAAAGGAGACTCTGAGCCTCTTGAAAGGAGGCTCTGAGCCTCTTGGAAGGAGGCCTGAGCCACTTGAAAGGAGGCTCTGAGCCTCTTGAAAGGAGGCCTGAGCCTCTTGAAAGGAGGCTTCTGAGTCTCTTGAAAGGAGTCTTCCCAGCATCTTGAAAGGAGGCTTCTGAGCCTTTTGAAAGGAGGCTTCTGAGCCTCTTAAAAGGAGGTTCTGAGGCCTCTTGAAAGGAGGCTTCTGAGCCTCTTGAAAGGAGGCTTCCGAGCCTCTTGAAAAGAGGCTTCCGAGCCTCTTGAAAGGAGGCTTCCGAGCCTCTTGAAAGGAGGCTTCCGAGCCTCTTGAAAGGAGGCTTCCGAGCCTCTTGAAAGGAGGCTTCCGAGCCTCGTGAAAGGAGGCTTCCGAGCCTCTTAAAAGGAGGCTTCCGAGCCTCTTGAAAGTAGACTTCCGAGCCGAGCCTCTTGATAAGAGCGTTAAAAGAAGGCTTCCAAACCACTTTAAGAGAGGTTTCTGAGCCTCGTGAAAGGAGGCTTACGATGCAAGTCTCTTGAATGGCGGCTTTCGAGCCACTTTTGAGTATCTGGAAAGGGCGCTTCTGAGCCTTTTGAAAGTATGGTTCCATGCCTCTTGAAAGATGAATTCCGAGCCTCTTTAGGGGGGCTTCCGAGTCTGGCAAAAGGATGCTTCAGAACCACCAGAAGAAAAACAGAAACAAGGTTTTTGAAAAAAGAGAAAAGAAAAAAGCAAGTTCAAAGAAAAAAGCTTCCGGGTTGAAAACTATTAATATGTTTTGATTAAAATTGTAATTCATCCGCCATTACGAATTTTTGTCCCAGGTACCCCCTGGGCCCGGCGAAGGTACCCCCAGGAGTACATGTTTCCCAGGTTGAGAACCGCTGGTTTAGAGGTACCAAACATGCGGCAACAGGTTATGCAGGTTGAGAATCAAAGGCCGGTTATTCGACTGGAGCATAATAAACGTCCATGGCACTTTGAGAAACGACAAAATAGTTAATCGGAACACACAATGATAATTCTACGCGTAGCTTAAACGTGAGTATGACAGCTGCCCAAGCCGCGTAGTCAAAATTATCATCTTTAACGCTCAGGTTGGCCAGGAGGAAATGTTTAGATCGACTATTGGAAAGTTTAGCGCTCACCGGCTGACGAACGAAAACGACCTACAACTACTTGATTTCGCCGCCTAAAAGCATATGCTTCCAGCAAAGCTTCCCGTATCGGTACACCTGTAGATCACCACTGCAAACAGAATCGCAGATCGACGTTCTGATTGATGGATGGTACTTCTTGACAGTATCGACGTAAGGACCTATCGTGGCGCTAACATTGAGTCTGGCAATGCAATGCTCCTTGCCGACACCGCCTTTGGGCGACTTAGAACGACTAAAGCTACCGCCAGTGCATACGAGCAGCATCTCGGAGCAGTGGTATCAAAAAAAGGGTGAGCTCGATGGGGCCCCTCTTGAGGACCGCTTAAGTAGAGCTAAACCAGTCATCAACGACGCGCAAAGGACAACGTCGGCTATATGGGACGAAGTTCACGAAACGATTGGTTCGACAGAGTCAAGACAGATTCTAAAGAAGAAGGACACAGCACGGGTGATCGCGCAGCAGACCCTCTTCTTTTAGTTCTATCAGAATTTCAACACATCCGAGAAAGGCTTCGTGTCACGAGCCGAGAAGTGTGGGAATAAAGATGGAAACATCTTGACGGACAAACGAGAGGTATTCGAAAGGTGAAAACAGCACTTGAAGGAACACTTAAATTGCCCTGAGAGTATGAGCAGTGAGGGTCAAGGTTTCCGAGAAAACGACTACGTCAGTTTAGCGGACCGTGGAAACCAACCAGCCCTCACCTTGAGGGAAGTTAAGGATGTCATCCAACAGCTAAAGACCAATAAAGCAGCTGGTAAAAAAGGTATCGAAGCTGAACTCTTCAGCATGGAAAAGGTGGCCACTGCACAGACTGATAGTCATAATCTGGAAAACAGAATAGCTACCGGAGGAGTAAAATGAAGTCAAGAAAGGCGATGGACTGGAATGTGAGAACTTTCGACCGATGGTCTTCCGCCTATAAAGTGATATCCCAATCATTTCCACCATCTGTCACCAGAAGTAAATGGTTGAACAAAATACCAGCTTATCAGGTTTTAAGGCGGCATACGACAGTATAGACCGCATAGTGCTGTGGAGTGGACGAGAGCTGGAACTTATGAGACAGATAAAAGCAACGATGTGCAGAACTGTGTGGAGATTTCGAGCGAACACTCTAGTTCGTTCGAATCCAGTCGGGGACTACGACAAGCTGATGGACTTTCGTGCCTGTTGTTCAATATTACGTTAGAAGGTGTCATGCGGAGATCTGGAGTACGACTTTCAAAAGATCCAGTGAACTTATTTGTTTAGCTAAGGTCGGCATTGTCGGCAGAATTTTTGAAAAGGTGGCAGATCTGTACACCCACCTGTGGCAATAAAAGGCAATAAAAGTTGAACTGGCGATGAATGCTTCGAAGACAATGGGCTAGCGGACAGAACCGAACGCGACAGGGCCTTGCTTGGGAAGCAAGCATCTATTTTAGTAAAATTTAATCAGCTAGAAAAATATAATCAGATTTGGTTGAAAGATAAATTTTCGTCGTAAAGGAACGGTTCCCATTTCAATTTCACTGTAACAAATTCATCTCATTGTGAAAAAAGGGAAAAAAAGCTCTTTTCACCGCAACTTGTTGCTAACATGCGTAGTCGCTGCTGAAAAAACAGGAAAATTAGAAACAAATCGGACTGCTTTTTATTTATTTATTTTTGATAAGGTTATTATATGAGCTATAAGATGTGGGCCCTATTTAAATGGTATTCGCAATTTTTAAAATCATCAAAATCAAGTAAATGTAAGTAAATTAAGTGAAAGAGAGTCAATATTGATTAAACAAATTACTTTACACTTAAGTAAAGAATAACACGTGAGCTCTAAAAGTATTGGAATTTCTTATTGGTAACCTTTAATATCACCATATCGAAATAAATTGTGTACAAACATTACGCAAATTAGTGCTAATATTTTCATAGCCGTTGAGTATTTACTGATGCAATAAATCGGTTATTGGTACAACATCCATCACGATAATATCAAGCCCGACTAGTTGGGTTGAACACCGCACAATGATGATGCTAGCATAACAAAAACAAAAATATATACCATCAGCGCCATAGTAGTCATCAGCAGCACCCCCAAAGGCCGGAGCCGGCATCAACCAACCGTCAGCAGCAAAGTAGTGCACGGTCATGGGAAATGGTTTTGTCGTGCGCTTTGCTCAGCTCAGAGAACGAATTAATTGGGGGGTCTTCAGGAGAGTACACCACCTGGGAAATGGTATGGTCTGTTATCTGTCATGGAATACCGGTTGCAGTGGTTAGGCTTCGGAGGAGGAGGTTACAGATTTGGTATGGGACTGATTGTTTAGGCACTCTTCAAACATTCATGAGCAAACGACGATATGTATCATTATCATCGCAATAATTCCAATGCATCTACAGTTTTGATTTGCATCACACAGTGTTTTGATCAAGGTTTTGATGAATACGCTGGAATGCTTGAGTCATCTGATGCATTTTAATAGCGAACTTCGATTAGTTTTCCTTCCCAAACTTGCCTTTAATTCATCTATCAAAGGTTTATCTTGAAAATGATTCATAGTTTTACGATATGTGAACAATTTACAAAATTTGAAGCTGAATTCCCGTGAATTTGTCTGAGCTAGTTTAGATAAATATGGTGACGTTAACCGTTTGATATTATCAGACACGAAAGCGATACTCGATACTAAAATGTGATTAAGAGAAACATTCATCCCTAAAGAAACATAAACACAAAAAGCGATCCCAAAATCATAATTTCCATTTCCATCTTTCCAGGTGCTTTGACGAAGTCTCAGTTCCCGGTCTTCACCATCTACGCCCAGAAGTCTTGCCTGAAGTTGCGCCCATGCGAACGCGCCTGGTGCATCGACAGGGTGCAAGGTTACAAGCTCAATGGCCACGTTAAGCGCACCGCTCAGGTTGTCTCCCGCCGCGACTGTCTCGAGATGTGTTTGGGAGAGAACGAATTCACATGCCGGTAAGTATGAACAAACAAACGTCATTGACGGCGGTCACTATTTGACGCCACAGCGCCTACACCACCGACCGACCGACCGCTATGACTGCGGCTAGATGTCATTATTATTATTATCGTTTAATTCGTCTCATCCACTTGTATCGCTGCTTCCGTTCGCAGTAGCACAGTGGAAAGATGGTGAAAATTAAATGAAACTAAAGATAAAAAAAAATCTCATCAAATCATCATCAAAAACTTGATAATTTTTTAGCGAGACAAAGTTTGATTGGTCAGCTAGTTGGCTTTTAAAATTCTCTCAAAAAATAAAATAATATTTTTATAAAAATTTCTCACGCATTCGGGTACATAGTTTTTCCGGATTTTCTTTATAAATATTCCCTCAATGATTAATTTTTTTTCTTAGTTTATATTATTGTAAGATTACCAAGAAAATTTACTTGCGTTTTCACCAAAAACATTTAGCTTCAACAATGCTACATTATTTAAATATGAAGCTATCAAGTATTTCAAAGTCGGTGGCGTCTTAAAAAAACTGATAAAATCTATTTGAGTATCCGGGAAAATAGCCGTCCCAGATTTATTTTTCAATCGAAGTTTAAGGACAAAGTGCTTTCTTTCTTTATTTTTAGCATATAAAATGTTCTACCTTTTCGGAAGCCGAGAATAAGAAAATCACTTGAAAAGTTTTTTTTTAATTCCTGGCGCCAAATTTAGCCCATTCTCAACCACAGTGCTATGAGCATGACAGCAATATTCAATTATGCAATTGAGCTCAAAGAAATATTGTGTCGCCCGATGTCACAGCCGTTTTGTTACAATGCTTCACGCTTCGTCGCCCTTGAGACTGCACACATATTAAATCCAGTGACTCTGCATATAACCTCAATAATCAATATTCCGAGATTCTTTTTCCATTCCGATTTCCGTCATCTAGACCGCAGATTGCAATGTGGTTATCGTCGACGATGAAATGGTTCGATTGAAGTAGCAAGTCTGAATCTGAGACGGTGGCACTCGAATGTCCGATCCGATATGAATATATAGTTCATGGACACCGAATTAGCACACACCCCGAAGAATGGAAAAGAACTTAGAATACAATCATGCACTGAATCACCTAACATAAAGAAAATCAATTCCATTCACCTATCATGACACTTCGTTAACAAACATGGGAGTGTGAAATTGGCAACTGTCCGGTTGCACAAAGCACAGTTTATAGAGCTCAGTTCAATTTATCATGACTGGCAATTCCGAAGACGAATAACACTTTCATCGGGACTTTCCAACCTAGAGTCGCTGCACCGCTAATATAAGAATGGTGTAATTTCAATTTGTGAAACATCCGTAGCCGTTAAAATTTGTTAAATCAATGTTTCAGTCGATGGCACACAAATTACTTCGTTTTCATTCTTTTCTTTTAATCAATTTAAAATATGCTATTGGATTTTGTTTCTGTGATTGACTACATTTTGCGCAAAAATGAAATCTCAAACATAAATCGTGTAACTTCGAAAATCGCAAAAAAAAACTCAAAAAATTTTCGAGTATGCTCGTGTTGCTTCGAGAAACTTGGGGAAACAAAGTCACGTAAGAAAAAGTTCAGTGTAGCAGCAATGCTAAAACGGAGACAAGTTTAAATTCGGCAGAACACATCCAAGGATGGAAACAAAAAAAAAATACATTTCTTCAGAGCATCATCTTTTAATGATGCATAAACAGTGTCGGTGATTGTTGTGCACCTCATTCCAAAGGTCATGCTTCTCACTTGGGCGAAGATGATAAGTCAAGTTGTCTAAACTGGAGCGGTCCTACTACTAGTTAGTGCTCATTACGACGATCAGCAGTAAACGCACACAGGAAGTGCTCCGATGAATGCCGTCACGTTGATCGTTGAAATCTTAATGATCACTCCTTGCACACCGCGCGGTGTATAGCGAAGCCCCTTCTCCAAAGGAATTGATGGCATAATCCTGGTACCGGCCTCATAGCGCCAAGGTAAGGGTACTTTGTCGGCCATTTATAATGATGATTTGACTAGAACCCAGAGATAAAAATCGTTAAGTCCAACAGCCGGGTCACCTTTCCCTGTGTGCCAACTATCTCCAGGCGAAGTCAATTTCTTTAAGAATTGAGCCAAGATTACTCTGTAATCGCCCAATAAACGTGCACGTTTCTATCGTGTTTCCAGAAGAAGATATTAATCCGCAAACATACACACTTTTCGATATTTCTACCTCTAGGATAAAGTGCACAGTTGCAAAGCCTTACTTTGTCTCATCGATACTGACTTCCATTCACAATGGAAAAAGGTTGTTGCAGGGTAGTTGATGATGATGGTGATTGGCAGAAGAATTACTCGTGTCGGATCCTTGCCCGGGTTCCACCGATCACGTCACGAAACCTCACCACTCTCTATTGATTGGTTATTAATATGCTGAGCCCCTAAGAAACGAAATAAAGACCTCAGCGTCGTCAGCAAGTTCCGAGATCTATTCATGAAGTGTTACAATAATTGCACCGAACCCACTGCTCTTCAAGTAAAAGACTCATTGGGACCTTTGATAGCTTTACATCTCGTAATTATCTTCGAAGTGTTATGGTAATGCAATGACCGCGTCTCCTAGTCGAGGATTATCCACGAAAGTTGAATGGCGCTGACGATGACGACGACAATGACAACCGCAGCACCGACGACGACGACGGTAGCATCAAAGTCATAATATTTATACCTTTGATTTCACCGCTAGCTGTCCTCTCGGTCAACTATCCCACAGCTTGAGGAACCAATTATGCTTCCAGAGCTTTTTATATCTTAACAGTGTTGCTTCTCCTGAGGACCAAAAAACTATAAAGTCATCTAAACATTTGAAAGAGAAAAAAGGCAAATGAAGAATAATGGAGATGTTTTTTAACAATTCATTCTGGAGATCTGCCATCTTCATCTCCGGTGACCGATACCCTACACTGGAAACACAAAAGCCTTACCTACCAGTGATACAGGTTGGCGATTGTGTAAAAAGGCGGTAATTAAAAATTATGAAACTCGGTTATTATGTTGTTGCTAAGGTAAAGACAAAAAGCGATTGTAACTTCCTTTCCAATACATAACCGGTGCAGTAAATGGCTCGTCGTAAGAAATGGAATCACCATAATCGCGATCAAAAGGGTTCATTTTCACCAAATGATCGCCAGCACCATGCCGATTGTTCACATTCATAAGCGATAACATCACCCACATTTCTGATAAGGATAGAATATACGAACACGTTGGAGAAAACTTAAGAATATCCTTTCATTCGGTTTCACAATAGTGAGGTTTTGTTTATGCTGAATTTTTCTCCGGGCATGTTGATTTGAATTTTGTAAGATAGTAAAAAACTCACACGTTTGGGTTATTTTGACCCGGATTTGACTTATAGCAATGTTTGAGGCATTTCTCAGCAAAATTCACAATTAATTGCATATTATTCGACAACTCGGCCGTACGAAAATCATTTTTTTTTTGTTAAATATCTTGGCTGTGCCTATGCACAGCACATGTTTCGAAATGGACAAATTGATATGAAATTTGCGAAATAGTATCAACGTGTCTTGGAAGGACTCGAACCCTCAACCTCCTACTCTTTAGATAGGCACAAGACCACTTATATTAAAGGTCACGTTTGCGGAAAAGCCATCAGAATTTGATTACCAACCTCCACCGCGGTTAACTTTTTTTTTGCTAATTGAATATCTTTCGGATGCTTGATTTAATCGTCACATGTGCTTTCTTCTTCTTCTTCTTCTTATTGGCATTACAGAGCCGCCTCGCAGCTTAGTGTTCATTAAGCATTTCCACAGTTATTAACTGCGAGTTTTCTAAACCAGGTTACCATTTTTGCATTCGTATATCATGAGACTAGCACGATGATACTTTTATGCCCAGGGAAGTCGAGACAATTTCCAATCCGAAAATTGCCTAGACCAGCAGCGGGAATCGAACCCAGCCACCCTCAGCATGGTCTTGCTTTGTTGCCGCGCGCCTTACCGCACGCCTTACCCCTCGTCACATGTGCTTTACTGTTGTATATCCACAGTTAAGCGAGTCCACAGTGTTTATTATCGAGAACTTCACACTCTATGCCCACAACAACGGGCTAGGCGGATTTTTATAGTGTGTGTGAATCAATCACACTCTGCAATGCCACGACGGTGAAAGACCGACCCTTGAACACAATCAATTGCATATTATTCGGCAACTCGGCCACACGAAAAAATTTTTTTTTGTTAAATATCTTGGCTGTACATATGCACAGCACATGTTTCGTAATGGACAAATTGATATGAATTTTTTTAAAAAGAATCCAAGTGTCTTGGAGGGACTCGAACCCGAACACTCTAGATAAGCGAGATAGCCCCTACACAACAAGACCACTTAAAGGTCACGTTTGCGGAAAAGCCATCCGAATCCGAGAACCAACCTCCACCGCGGTTAGTTCTCTGCAAATTGAAAATGTTCCGGATATTGCCCATCGTCACAATCGTCACATGTGCTATTACTGTTGCTTTTTTTGTTTATGCCCAGCGGCGGAAGCTCCCCCGATACCGACGACTCGCATCCGTGGAAGGCTGTTACATTACTAACAATACACTTTTACCTGGTCAGCATGTTCATAGATCCGCTCAAGTCCTACCCACATTATCATTTCAACGGGTGACTGGACGAGTGCCGAGGTCAGACCAAAGATTCCGGGTGGAGATAGCTTCCGGTTCAGTGGTGCCTCGACGACCCGAAACCGGTGCATTCGCGCGCCACGATCTAATCAACTGGACCTCGGCGGTGGACCTAACCTACTCCGATTGACCGATTTCCCATGCACTGAGCCTTTTAGCTTCTTGCTTAACTGTTGATCCATATAGCTCACGCCTTGGACGGTGGTGGATCAATCCTACTCCGACGGGGAGTTCCCCGACGTCCCGTATCCGACGACCCGTCTCAACGGGTGACCGATTGCCTTGAGCCATTCAGCTTTCACCTTATTCATTGAGCCATTCAGCTCTCGCCTCGGTCGCGATCGCGAACGACTCGGATAGTCCCCGACGGCGGATCTAACCTACTTCGACAAGAAATTCCCAGAAAGCGGAAACTTCTTCGAAACTGGCCGTTTTGCCACGTTATGTGGCTACGCGCGGTTGCTGGCGCTGGCGTTCCCATTCATTATCGATTATCGTTGCTGCCTTGACATTCCTTCGAACGTGGTGCCCCTGAGGGCGAAGCACTCCTCGTCTTCTGTGTCTGTATGTTTGAATGGATTTGTAAGCCTCAGCCTGTGCACATTGAAGTTGGATAGCAAATCCCATTCCAAGATCTTTCATCCATTGGATTCCTGTGCAATTTCGATTGTTCTGGTCAATCACGAAGTAGCAACTACGAAATGCACGGTCATCATGCTCATGATCATAACTATGAACATTTCTAGCACGACGCAAGTGTCTGTCTCACAATTTTCAAATGACATTTTATTTTTTCGACTAATACTACTTTTATGTTCATCTTTTTTGTAGGAATATATGAACATATGTAATTTAGAAAATAAGGATGCTCGAAATTATTTCCTCAAAATTCGACATATTTAGCTCACAAAAGTTCATTTTTAGCAAACCCTTTTCCAATAAGATATATCACAAATTTTGAAAATATCGAGGACACACGATTTGTGCGCAAACATTGGGTACAGTGTATTGATGAATGGATAATAACTTTGCACACAATGTATTTTAATGAAGATCATCAATAACAAATCAAATTCCCCTTTTAATGTTAAGAATCACATAAATAAAGACTAAAAAACAAATTCCCATGACACGGTTTCAACAAGATTATAATTATTGGTTCCACATGTAACAAGTCGTCACTGAATGTAAACATTTATGAAAATAACAGTTTTTTGGGTAGACCGTTACACAAACGCATTCTTTAACAAAAATAATCGCAAAATGCGCAAAGTTGGCTGGGTAGATCTTTTCGTTGTCATGGGCTCTAAGAACGCCATGAGGTCAAAATTTACAGATCAACTCTCGTAATGGACACAGTTATTAACAAGTTGTGTAACCCCATTTTTGGCAGATGTTCACATTCGAAGTACTTATTGTTGTTGTCATGGGTTCAAGGTAGTCTACGAACTCCATAGAGGCAAGATCAGCTTCAACGGAGGCAGTAATGACGAATCAACAAGTTGTGTAACCCCTTCGTGGTATAAGTTTGCATTCCAAGAGGTTCTTGTTGTTGTCTAGAGTTCTAGGGAAATTTAAAAAATCCAGTAGAGCTGGAGAGCAGTTTAGCCGCAGTAACGAAGTCAATTACTAGAGAATCGACAAGCTATGTAGTTAGTAGAAAGTTGATAAATTGTGCGTCTTGGTATATGTCTGCATTCCATGTACATTGTACATCCTAGGGAGTCTATAGTTTCATGTCAAGAACAGCGGATTAAACTCAGCAACGGAGACAGTCATCTAAGTCAAGATTTGTAATCGAATCTTAGTATATGTTTGCATTCCAAGCAGTTCTTGTTATCATTGGTTCTAGGTAGTCTATGTACTTCACATTGACAAGAACCGTAGATCAACCCCCAGAACGGAAGTAGCTGTAGAAGAATTGACAAGCTGTATGGGCTAGAGCGCTTAAGAAATCGCCGAGAATGTCTTTAGATGAGCTGGTAGATCTGAGATCCGGGCTCCATGAAGTTTTTGGAATACTCTAAAACAGCGAAAATCTGCATATAATAGGGGAAAGTGGTCGGTTGCCGGCACTGGTCGGTTGTCGGCACCCCGTCGTAACTTTTGACAGAAAACAGATATTGTCATTTTGACATATGTCATACGTGTGCTATTTAAGCACGATCTTGTTATGCTCATTTCCGAAGCACTTAGAAGCCTTTGTTTTATTTTACAGAGAAAACTTTTTTTTTTCAAATGAAAACCCACTGAGTTTTAAGATGCTTTTGGTATGCCCAGAAGTCTTGAAATAGTATTGAAGGTCTTTTTTGTCGTTTTCCAAGTGTTATATATCGAAGTAAAACGATCGGATAGGTAAGTGCGTCACGTATTTACAAAGCAAATTTACTCTATTTTGTGATTCAATATTGAATGCCACCGTAGCGGTTGCAATTAAACATTTAAGAGGTGAGCCAGCCTAGCGCTGAAACCCTCTCAAATAAAGACAAAAAAAACAATCATTTTCACTTTTCTAAAAGGTTACTAACTTCGGTAGTCGGCACCCAGGTGGAAACAGTGAAATATCAAGGCAAATCACCAGTTTATTGCCTAATTTTAGGCTATAAGCCAAGTTGTACGCAAAAAACAACAATTTTTAAAATCTTGATAAAATGTATAATTTTTTTCCAATAGATGGAATAAATCAAAACTCTTCACCAGTTATTAGCTTATGGCTATAGGTATGAAAATATCACCACATTGTGCAAATGTAGGAAAGTTATGAACTAAAAACAAAACGGTGCCGACAACCGACCACCTTCCCTTACTGTTGATACTTATTATTTAGTTGCTAGACCTTCAATACTATTTCAAGACTTCTTGGCATACCAAAAGCATCTTAAGACCTCAATACTCAAGCAATATGATGAATAGAGTCTAGTCGACTCTAATGCCGAAGTTGGCAAAATTTGATATAGCGCTTCCTCTTTTACTCCATGATTCGGATTACGGTCTCCAAATTTGAGCGCAAACATGATGTTTTGTGTGCAGGAATAGAATCCAACGCGAAATGAAAAAAAATGTGGCATATCGTGAGGGACGTTTTTCGCAAGCTGTTACGATAATGAACTGACAAAATACTTGTTTTACACAGCCGTGTGAAAAATGGTCCCTAACCAGGAAATGAATAAAAAAAGTCTCTCACTTATCTAGACCAACATTTGAAAAAGGCGTAACAGCCAAAATTTATTCCTTCTGATTCTTCGTCCACATATATAGCTATATATGTAGACAAAGAATCAGAAGGAATAAATTTTGGCTGTTACGCCCTTTTCAAATGTTGGTCTAGTTATCATCTCTGTATACATATACGATATGTGGGATACCGTGAGATACTTTTTTCGCAAGCTGTAATGATAAAGAACTGATTCGGGAAGCTATACCCTATGACTTTTTTTTTCAATCGTTTATTTAAGGCTCAGGCGTGTGTAACACTTTACGAAGCCAATAGCTTGTATTGTATAATAACAAATTTTAATCTAAATCCAATTGGTTTTTAACTAATTTAAAACTAATCATGAAAAATATCAATTGTTTCCACTGCAATGTTATATGCGGCGGCAATTCTTCGTTTGTCATCCTCTATTATGAGTTTACGTTCGCATTCATCTTCTATCCATTCGTAAGTTGGGACACTAAAACGTCGTCTCTCGATATTTGATTCGGACGATATTGGTATGCGTCTATCCGCAGCTTCATTTGTAAAGGTTTTGGCTGCGGCATCCACTGTAGCAATATCCAACGAATGTTGTCGCTTTGGTTTGTTCTTTCTCCCTTTTTGTTTCGGGTTTGATACGATCTGCTTACCACCGTCAGGCTCATCAACATCTATCTCTGCGGCAGTTGCGTCTTCCTTTGTTACAGTCAGCTTCTGTGTATCGACCTTGATCGTTACCTTCTGTTGGTTTGCAATTACACTGCGTCGTTCATGCATCACCGGACAAACCTTTTTTATGTGACCATCCGATTTGCAAACGAAACACTTTGCTTTCATTCCTTCATGATGAATCCTTCCTTTGCGGTGATGAAAGTACATGCGCTCCATCACTTTATTTCCATTGGTGTAATGGAATGGAAGAAATTCGTTGTTGTTCTCTAGCGAAAACTTCATGGCATCCTCCGTTTTGAAACGGATGAAAACAGATTTCTCATCTGAGATTTTATAAGCTGTTTCCATCTTCGCCTGGTCTCCATTCAACGCTTTGATAAAGCGGACCATATCGGCCAGAGCGGGCTGAGCGGCATTTTCAGGAAATAGAAAAGCCAACGTACTTTTAACTTTAGTCTCACTGCACATCTTGAACGATGCAACAATTGCTATCGAACAAAATATCGAAAACAAACACGAGTGAACAAAAACGCGTGTATTCACATCGAGATGTGATCGTCCACTGATATACCCTATGATATATTTTTTTTAAAGCTCCAAACGCGGGGAGCGCCGGTTCTGATGATGCATTTCAACTGATTCTACACAGCTATGCGGTCCCCTACACAGAACGAGCGAAAACAAAGCAAGAATCATCACTTCTCTGTGAGGGCTGCCTATCCGATTATGTTTTTTTTTTTGCACTTGTATACAAGTTTGATAAATTTGTTATCATGGCTTGTTATTATTCGTAACAGTTATTGCCTTTCTTTTATCGTTGTTCGTTATCTATTGAGATCGAATTCTGCAAACCCTGTTTCTAACAGACAACGAGTGAGAACTAAGTGTTTTATCATAGCTTCTCGGTGGGGGCTGCATCTGTGTTTTTGTACTTGTATATAAGTACGATAAACTTGTTTTCATAGCTTGTAAAGGTTCGAAATGGGTTTTGCCTCTTTGTTGTTCGTTATCTATTGAGAGTGATTTCTAAAATCCCTAGTTTCGTGTAACAATCTTATCGTGTTATATATTATTTAAGATCTTTTACATAGTAACCCTTCATACTAAAAGTGTTACGAGGGGGAAGGTGGGAGTCCAAAATCATCAAATTTAGCGTTACGTTATTTATGAATGAACCGCTACACTGCCAAAAATTTAATCATATTTATTATGTGTGGCACACAAAAATTTTGACTATGCTGCTTCTCACATAACGACTATGTGAATTCACATAGCATATATAAATCTCCTATAGCGGGTAACGCACAAATAACATTTATTTGTAAATTTCTTTAGATTTTTGCCAATAAGAATGTGTGGATTTTTATTAGAGTACTTGTTTTACTTAAATCTGAAAGTGAGTAAATTTTCGTTGAGATAAAAAAAAACGGTGGAAAAAATTTATTCAGTCAATGAGTACATGAAAGTTAGAGTGTAATGAAAAAGTTCGAAAAGAACGCTGACACTAAAATTAGTTTACACAGAATTTGTGTAAATACACTCCCAAATATTTAAGCATTTCAACATATTTTCCGTTTATGTATTTAGATAATTGATGGGGTAGTTTAACAATGAACGAGCAATGCACAATCACTGTTAGGTTGAATATTTGGTTTTTCCCTGAGCTTTTCTGAACTGAAAAATTCTCTCCATTAAACAGCGATTGATTTAAATTTTGAACAAAATGATGTTTCTGAAAATCATTAAAATTTTGCGATTCTATGTAAAAAAACGAGCGCGGAGTGCAGGAAAACTGCATAATCGCCAATGAGTTAATTTTCGCATAAGGGCACGATGTTTATGATTTGAACATCTTTATGATGAGATTGAAGGAAAGGCGCATTTTTTCGTAACAATTCGTTTGAAAAACTACTTGATAGCATTTTTACATTTAATTTAATTTTCTTCCATGTTGGTCGTCTTGTAAAAAAGATATTCCAATTATACATGACATAGGGTAACGGATGGTATTCCCGAAATCCATTCCCGGCAAAAGCTCTAAAACCAAAGATAGAAACAATATTTTGCCCAAAATCCTCGGTAATCGTGTGAG
The DNA here is from genome assembly GCF_024139115.2 of Armigeres subalbatus. Classification (NCBI taxonomy): domain Eukaryota; kingdom Metazoa; phylum Arthropoda; class Insecta; order Diptera; family Culicidae; genus Armigeres; species Armigeres subalbatus. The sequence continues at coordinate 139,325,737 of NC_085139.1, read as the reverse complement.
CTCACTCGAGATTTTACGATGCAGCTAGTTGAAATTTATCTTAAAGAAGCATTTGCCAATGTAGAGGGGTGTGCCGAAACGCTATAGCCTGCCAGGATTACCTGCCGATACCCTACCATATGTCCATAAGAATTTCATAGCTTATGATTTCCACAAACAAATGCGCGCACATCGCATTCCTTGGTGATGAATCATAAAATGATTGAAATCTTTGTTCAAAGTGGATATCTCATACATAGAACCGAGCAGATCAACCTACCGCCTCAATCTGAAAAGTTCCGGGATCCATGTTCTAATCCTTTTTTATCGTTTTGTATATTCCGTGTTTCACAAAAACCGACATTGTATTAGCTTCCGCTCATTCGCTACTCCCATCCCATCCACTCGCATAAAGGCTAAATGCTAACGACATCTTTATAGTCATTTCATGACTTCTGGGAAATGTCTCCAAGATTCCCGTGGCAATGCAAAAAGCACTTTCCTTGTCCGGTCAACCGAGTACAAACACGAAAAACGAAATTTTCTTTGAAAATAAAAGTAAATCTTCCTCGGCAAACACGATGGGGGAAATGGTTTGCGGTCTTCTCGTTCCCTGAACTCCTTGCTTGCCAGCACAGTAGGACTAGTCAAACGAGAAGAGATGAAATAGAACAAAGAATTGCATCCGGACTCCACATGGCTGAACGACAACGAATATGTAACATGTAGTGAATTTATTGTTATGATTACAACCCAAACAACTCAACCGTTTACAGTAACAACATCGGATATTGCAACCATCATTGAGGAGAACCACCCGTTCACCTCTTTTGCACCTTAGGTCGGCACCGACAATGATGCGAACAACCAACAAAACCAACCAGCAAGATCAACTAACTAAGAAGGAACAGAACGGTGTTTAAAGTTGTTCATCCGTAATGGATCTACGTGCGCGGGGTTTGTGTCGTTCTGGGTTGCTTTCCAAGACCACGAAGAGGAACCGCGCGCGCGCGCACATACGGCAGCACAACCCGCGCCCTCTAAATGGTGTAGCGCCCCGATCCCGCGCGTTCCACGTTTGTTACTTATTCAAAGCTCACAGTGCAGTGCGGTATCAATGTGTTCTGAAAAAAAAGCATACATTTGAAGCATGATTTCTGATTAGGTCCTGAGTCCCATTTATTTCTGTTTTATGCAGAAAATAATTTTGATTGTAAAATGTAGTAAAAATTATACCTTGGCCAATCGTAAAGTCTTTTGATTTATACCTTCAAAAAGAACCTTTATAATAAGGCTAATATTGTAAGAGAAACACTCTTTTGGACTTACGACAAAATCAAAAATAAAGCTTGATTTCATGTTAAGCGTGAGTGAATGGGGAAGTGGTTTGTGTTTCCTAGAACTTCTTTACTTGGTCTAGGGCAGTAGATTTATTTTGAACACTTGTTTTAATATGTTCCGAAAAAACAGAGCATTGAGGGTTGTGCATTTCGTTTTATTTGCAAGAATATAATGATTGATAAAAGCTAGATGATTTGATCACATCAATCACCTAGAACAACACACGAGTTGTTGGACAAAAAGTGCGCAATCAAGCTACAAAATAGAAGACTAATTTCTAAGGGAGTAAGTTTAAGCAAACCGAGCGTACATGCATAGAACAGAACTTTTTTATAGCCGTTCATTGTCAACTTGATCAGCTTCCTACTTTGAATGCAAATACTAATTTCTGATGCTCATTTCTCAAGTAGTTGGCAAACCCTTTAGAAACTGTTTGAAACAAACCATAGGCATGGTTGTGATTATTAACTTGCAAGTCATCCGAGATTAGTTTGGGTTCTTTGTGCACCGCTAAGAGGTCCGCAAATAGAACAAGTAGAACAGATCATATCTCTTAAACCGCTACCGTGATGCTATTCCACTGACGTACATTGACGTGCGATAGTCGAGAAACTTGTTGGTGGAAAACATAGGAAACGCATCACTGTGTCGTCATTTTGCTTTTTTACGTCTTCCGGTGCACCACGTGATTCTTGGAAAAAGGTTCCATTTAATGTTTATTATCGACGGTTGTATCAATTCAAGATAAAAAAAAAAGAATAATCCACCTACCGGTGATCGTGCCTTTCTCGTGTATTATAAAATGTAACGAGAAAAGCACATAAGAGAGGTCAGAATTGCACTTTAGAGAGATAGATTCAGTTTTTTCCATCAATTCACATTTATTTACGTACATGCAGCATTTTCGGAAAACAAAAATTTTGATTTTGATTTTTTTAATGGGAGACCCTTGGGGAAAATGGGAGAAAAACAATGTTTTTTTAATAACTCCGGAACGCAATGGCCGATTGGACCAGTTTTCAATAGCGAAAAATTAGGAAGGATTCCGTGTCGAATGCAGCCTTGCAACAGGCTAATATAAGGCTAAGTGTGTCTCAGATTTTTTGTACACACACATACATACATAATACACACATACAGACATCCCCTCAATTCGTCGAGCTGAGTTGATTGGTATATAAGACTACCCAACAAACAATTCAAGCTGAATAAGCTAGTTTTTTGGCTGAAGAAGTCGATTTTCGGATTAATTAGCGCTCTAACAGCTTCTAATGTTTGTTGGGTATATGTCTCTGAAACTTCTATCAAAAGTTCGGTTTTGGAGTGATCTTATAGCCTAACTTGGTATACGCAAAAGGCAAAAACGCGATTCCTCTTCTTTTTATTGGCATTACATTCCCCACTGGGAAATTGCCGCCTCGTAGCTTAGTGTTTATGAGGCACTTCCACAGTTGTTAAAGGTTTGTCTCATTTGGAGAATTAAACTGAAATTAAACTGAAGTGACATTTCAATAATCATCGAATAACCCTGCTCGCAGAGCAAGATTACTTTTGACAGATATCAAATCATTTTGCATCGATGTCTTATTGGAATTGCTGGGTAGCACCAGCCATTCTTATGACCAGGTTTAATAATTTTCGAACTGTCACTTTTAAGTGTAATTCTACAAATGAGACAGACTCTAAGTATTGTCGGAGTAATCTTATAGCCTTTACTTATAATTAGTGTATCATGGCATATCCAAACGTCCAACAAAATTTACACTATTAAATACTAAGAATTACCCAAAATATAAAAAGAAACAAATGCACACCAAACGCTTTAATCATAAGCATCAGCTGAGCAATCTACGACAGACGGTCAATAATGTAATCACTCTATAAAGTAGAACAAGTGCACTGTGTCTCGAGTAGCAATCTATGCACTGGCGATTGTCTATCACCCAGATCTCATGTAGATCTATTTCTGGACTAATAATCTTAACTAATTTGGTTGATGCCAGTGAGCCAATTCCCTGCCAGATCCAACTAGTTTCTGCCCAGGATGGCGGCATCGACCCAGTAGGCAACTCCAGTAATACCTTTTAGGGAGCTTGCCCCTCGCTTACGGCTCTCCAAAAAGCTCGTCTAATCAATTGAACTGGTTTTCTGAAATTGAGCTCATTCACCTAATCTCAATCGGTCTCAAAAGCTGCGATATGCCACTAACAACCGCGGACAATTTCTATGGTATCCATCTTTCGTACCAAGTTCTCGCGAAAATCGCTAGACCAGATACGAAAAATGTGCATGCGATCGCAGCCTACGATACAATCCTTCAAAGTGGAGACCTTCACAAGCATAGCATCGTAACTGTAAACAGCGATATCTCCTGGCCTCCCTTCCGTGCATGGAAAAGCGCATTAGCTGATTCACTTGTTAAATATTTATTTAAGCAATCAATTTAAATTACCTTTCTCATGGTTCTTCCGTGGTCGGGATCAGATCATCTAGTCCAAACCACTTCACCCTTCAAGTTTCCTCCTTTCACCCACCCACAACATTCTTCAAAAATGGCATTGAAGCGTATCTCGAGCTATTCGCGCAGCTCCGACTTTCCACAACCATAGACCAACCAAACTTGTGTAACTTTATCTGAGACTTATCTTCTCGCGTCGCCTTTACGATGCTTTTTACTAGGCCCTAACAAGTTGTTACGAAAGGAAACCACCTTTTCACTACACCATGCGGACACATACACGTGCAGGTCTAATCGAATTTATTGGCGTGAACCATTTTCGCGAAGGCTTTAGGCACGAAAGGGAATCGATAGACTTATTTTTCAAAAGCCCGCTCGCGTACGAACTAATCAATAAAATTAACATTCTATCAATGGGAGCTCAATTTTACGGAGAATTGCGCACTCCCTCACTACTGGTTGGTGCATTCAAATCGAAGTCTTTCCGTTTTTTCTTTCCATGTGAAACGCTTAATTTGTCAGACTGCTTGGGTCCATAAAGGCAGCGAGAAATCCAGATTAGCATTTCTGATGCAGCTCAAGGGAGAAGGGAATTCAGACAAAGGGGCCCCCGGACGCTCGAACCGGAAAATTCAGCACAGCAAGAATCACAAAATTAACATACAATGTTAATGTTATGATAATACCGGTCGTCCCAACGACCGACAGTTGTGCCTCCAGATGACGATGATCATGATGATTCTGGGAAACGCGCGCCCAACGACATTGTTGTAACTCGATTTTGATTTGAGGAAAGGCGTCAATTTGTCCTGCCGCAAGCTCCCGGAGTGGCCTTTGCGCAGAATGACTAATAATGATATTCAGGCTCTGGATCGCATCATGTCATGTTCGCAGTCCAGTGATACTTGAGCGTCACATTATTTATCACTATACCGAGGTAGAGACAGGCTAGAAACAGAAGATGTTGGCGTATGTTTATTCACGAATCTGGTTTCTTATGTGCATATGTCAGGTGGAGATGGTTGTCTTAATAATGAAACTAGATTTGTGTTGCACTTGAACATTTTCTCAGAAAAAGAAAACGAGACTGAAAATCTTGTTCTAACGTATACATCACTTCGTCAAGTTGCGGCAATTCATTTCCACAATTCGAAACAGGACAACAACAAAAAAATGTCGAACAAGAAATATGTTTTCGAGTGATTCAAGGTGAATCGCATTAGCATTTAATTTCGAAGCTACGTAATGCTTTCAGGAGCACAAATCTAGAAGCAGCGAATAGCAGTGCTTAATATGTTGACTATGAATGATGGAAAATTCAATATATAAAAAACTTATAAATTCAGCGTCTTTCAACTAATGATACTAACGTAGTTGTAAAGAATCATTTTGTAGAAATCCCGACTATTATGACTCTGCTTTTCTCTTTCGGTTCTATTAGCAATGCACAAGTGAAATATAGTGGCAATAAAATGACAATATTCAGTGCCCACCTTACTGACATGTTTCAATATTTGGCTCTGTACTATACCCAGTGTCTAAGATCTGTTATCATGTATATCACTGATAATTCGGTTGCTTATATGATATACTTCATGCTCGGAAAAATCGTGAAAGTTTCAAACCCGGAATTTTAAAATACCGAATCGCCATTCAAAACCCATTCACCTTCAGCGTGGACTTGCTTCGGAGTCGCAAGGCTCACTCTTGAGCTCATAATACCTCCATGACATGGTGACAAACCAATAATCAATTTGGGTATACATTCATAGAAAATAAGACTGTATCAGACCCTCTACAATTCGTACTAAATGAAAGTAAGTCATCAAGCAATGTTCCTCTCGCATTTTCCGAGAAGTCGTCACTCCTAATAAAGTCATCAACGATTTCAACGAGCGGAAGACAGCGAACCGGCATGTCGCTTCACAGTAATTGCAGCAATCTGCGCCGCCATCTCCTGCAAATTGTAAGACCCTCAACCAAACCTGCATCCTCGGGGCGCCCCATCACGCAGCATCCTCCCGGTGGAAACTAATTAATTTGCAACAATTTAAAATTTATATCTCATTAACAAATGGAGCCTTGGCGTAGTTCCGCTGCTGTTGCTGCCGCTGCAGCACATGATTCCACTCTGCATCTTCTGCACATCATTCTACTCTTCTGGTATTGGCGCGTGGTATTTAGATTATCACATTTTCCAGTAGTCGGGTGCGGGTAAAATCCCTCTTATCCTCGATAGGCACTCGCAGACCTAGTACCAATCACCGGGGCCGTATAGCGAGCAAAATAGGAGGAAATAGAAACTGTTTTGTTCACCGGCTGCGGCTGGCTGCGAGCCGTAAATTTGTTGCAGCCTGCAGCGTTGCAAATTTATACGTATTTAGTACACACAATGCAATAAACTAGATTTACCAGAGATGGATGCTTCCGAATATCGCAAAAAGTGCTTTCTATTCCATTGACAGGTTCTTTCCACTGCTGTGCATAGTGAGTGGCACACATTTAATCTGCTACAGTGGCAAGAAGAAAAAACTAAGCGAATCTAAGTAAATATAATTGAGTAATCAAGGTCTCTGGGGCACGAACGTACAGTCAGGATAAAAATGGGTCGATCAGATCCGATTGGATGGCGATGAAGGCGTGCTCGAACCGATGCGAGATTCATTCACACCTCGCCAGAAAGAGTGTTCCTTCTCTGTTGGGACGGACCTTAGCAGAGCCCACAATTTGTCATTTACACTTGACTCGAGCTGGACGCATTCTGGATACGTGGATTCACGAGCAAAGCAATGACGATAAGCACCATCACGGTTTACCAATGATTTATGCTATATTTTATAGTGGAAATATTTGCCATCAACATAAAGCAATTATGTTAAATTTATTATGTCACTAAGATTAACAGAATTATATAAATCGGTGAATTAATGGGTTTGAATGCAATCAGGTTCACTCTAGGTTCTCTATAGAAAAGCTTTGTCGGTGATGATATTTTAGTAGTCATTCCGAATACAAGGGCGTAGCCAGTGGGGGGGCAGAGGGGTGGGCGATGATGGAAAGATTGAACGGGTACTGAAATGAATTCCCTTAAATATGTGCACTTCACGTTCCAATCATATTCAGGTGGTTGAAATTCAAAAGATTCCCAAAAACTTATAAGGGGAACAACTCGGAACATTTCTGGCTCAAGTATTCACCTTGAAATCATTCTAGAAGCTCTCCTGGGAACTTCCTCCGGAAAGTTATCTACAAATTCCTCTAAAAATCATTCGAAAATCCTTCTCATGTAATTGTCTAGAAAACCGTCACTAATTTTTTTAGGAAATTCATGAGGAAACTCCTTGAAGTTTTCTTTTCTTCTTTCCAAGTTTTACTTCTAGACATTTCTTCGACTTCCAGAAAAATCTTCGGCATTTCCTTCAGGAATGCATTCGAGAGTTTCTTCAAGAATACATACGAATTTTCCTCCCGAAATTCCACCAGAAGATTCTTCAGAAAATTATGTCGGAAATCCTCATATTTCGCTCCATAATTTCACTTGTAAATCTATAAGAAATTCCTTCAGAAATTCTTCTAGGAACTTCTCCGGGCATTCTTACAGGAACTTTTCCTTCAATTCCTCCGGGAATTCCTCCTCCATAAATTCACTAACGAAATCCTCTAGGATTTTATTCTGAAATTCTTTTCGCAATTACTTCAGAATATCCTTCAAGAAATCCTTTAGGAATTTCTCCAGGAATTCGTTCAAGTATTTCCCGGAAATTCTTCCAGGTATTTTTCCGGGAATTCCTTCAGGTACTTCTCCAGGAATTCCCTCAGGAATTTCTCCGGGAATTTTTCCGCGGAATTGTTCAAGAGTTCTTTCCGGACTTCACTTGGAATTTACAATTTCATTCGGAAATTAATTTGAGAGTTCTTTCAGGATTTAAGAGTTCTTCCAGGTATTTCTTCAGAACAAACCCCATCCCTTCTTGGCCGTACGGTAAGACGCGCGGCTACAAAGGAAGACCATACTGGTGGTGGCTGGGTTCAATTCCCGGTGCCGGTCTAGACAATTTTCGGATTGGAGATTGTCTCTACCTCCCTGTGCATAAAAGTATCATCGTGTTAGCCTCATGATATACGAATGCAAAAATGGCAACCTGGCTTAGAAACCTCGCAGTTAATAACTGTGGAAGTGCCTGATGAACACTAAGCTGCGAGGCGGGTCTGTCCCAGTGTGGGGATGTAATGCCAATAAGAAGAAGAAGAAGAAGAAACCCACAGGAATTCATCCGGTAACCTCTTCAGCAATTCGTCTGGGAATACTTTCAGGATTTCATCTGGGAATTTCCTTGTGGGAAATCTGAAAGTGCTTGAGGAAGTTCCTCCGGAAATCCCTCCAGGAACTTCACAGAGAATTCCTGGAGGATAGTTGGCAGTAATTTCACGGGAAATGGGATTTCGGAAATTCCTCTAGAAATTCAACTCCGGGTATTCCACCGGCTGTTCCTCTGAAAATTCCTTCGGGAGCTCCACCAGTAGTTCATCCGGGAATTCATTCAGGCTTTCTTTCAGGAATTCATTTAAGCTCTCTTTAGGAATTTATCTACAAATTCCTCCAAAAGTTCCTCGGAATATTTCTCTGTGAGATCCTCCGGGAGGTCCTTCAGGAATTCTACCACGAATTCCTTCTGGAATACTTACGGAACTTCATTTGGGATTTCTTCTAGGAGTTCTTACGAGAGGTCATCCAGGAGTTCCTCCAGGATTTCCTCCGGAAATTCTTCCTGTAGTTCTTCAAGAAATTCCTCCAGAAGTTCCACTGACAGTTCCTCCGAGAAATCCTCTGATAATTTCTCCGGGATTTTTTCCAGAAATTACTCTGGGAGTTTCTCCGGAAGTTCCTCAGAGGAACACCCGGAGGAACTGCCAGTGAAACTCCCGGAGGAATTATCGTAGAAACTGCCGGTGGATCTCCCGGACGAATTCTCGAAGGAACTGCCGAAGGAGCTCCCGTAAGAACTCCCAAAGGAATTTCAGGAGGAACTCCAAGAAGCATTCCAGGAAGACCTCTCGTAGGAACTCCCAGAGAAACTATCGGAAGAACTTCGGGAGGAATTTCCAGCTAAATTTCTGAAGAAAGTCTAAATGATTTCCTGAAAAAAGCCTGAATGATTTCCTAGAAGAGCTACTGGTGGAACTCCCGGAGGAATTCCCGAAAAAACTCCCGGATGAATTGCCGGTGAAATTCCAAAAAGAACTCTTGGAGGAATTCTCAAAGGAACTCCCGGTGGAATTTCTGAAGAAACTCCCTACAGGGTGTCTACTCATCTGTGAAAACAAAATTCCCTGATTTTTTCAGGTTTTTTCCAGGTGTTTTACATTAATTTCCAGGAAAAAAACAAACGTGCCATATGTAGATTTTAGCAGCAAAATAATCAATTCAAAAAAAGTAAATATGGCGAAAAATATTATTTTGAAGAATATTTATATTAAGAATTCTATCGAAAATCCCTTTGAATTTTATTTCAGCTGTTTTTTTACAGAAACTTAAGAAAACTAGAAAACTACGGAAATATGTTTGGGATTTTTTTTCAGGAAATCCTTCAGAACTTCTTACGAAAACTCCTTCAAGAAATGTGTTGATTCAAAAATATGAGGTCGCTGGGTCCATGACGTTAGGCATAATACCTTCTTTATGTCGTAGGCTGTTTTTGGGGAATTTTACGCTTAACATCATTTATGCCTAACGTACTCATGCCTAACAGTAGATGCATAAGTATTAGATTGCTAATGTCGTTCCTATTCGCGTGACTAAAAAACCAATGTTGGTAATGAATCAAAACACGCACTACAACATTATACATAACAAATCGAAAAGTTAGGCTTGTGGAAGCATATTTTGGCAAAATACTTTTATTGACTTCAGCGTTCTAGTACTTATGCTTCTACTTGCCTAACGTCTTTATACCTGTTCGCGTGACCATCATCTAGTTTGCTTGGACCTAGCAGCCAAGGTACCGGTACTATAAGTGTCAAACGGCCAAGTTATAGCCTACCTATTCAGATTACGTCATTTATGATCATAAATATCATGATAAACAACAAACTGATGCCATCACCATACATTCAATTTTCTTTCTCCGCTTTAAAGCTATCAGTACACTGTTTGTCATAATGACAAATATTTATCAAGTCAGCCTGATATCCATGTCGATTTCTAATCGGTTTGATAGATGTCCGGATCAACTTGATAAATATTTGTCATTATGACAAACAGTGGACTGCGGGCTTAACACGATATTTACAATGGTTACAGCGCCACTAGCGTTCTATTACTGCTTTACTGTAAAAACCTTCGGAAAATGCCTCGGATATTTTTTTTGAAATTCCTTGGGATTTTTTAAGAACTCATTCAGAAGTATCTTAAGGAAAACTTTAGAGAACACCTGGAGGAGTTTTCCGAATATTTTGATTTTAAGAATTCTTTGGAAATACTTCAAGAATACCTTTAGAAACTCCTTTGAAAAATCCATTCAGGAATCCTTTGGCTATTCTTTCAAGAATTAGTATAAATCCATCACAAATCACTCAACACTTTTTTTTAATCCCTTCAGGTTCCCTTTCGGGAATTTCTTAAAGAAACCATACGAAAAATCGTCCGGAAATTCGTTTTGAAATTCCTCCGGGAATTCTTTTCGATTTTTATCTTGGAAATTCCTCCAGAAATAATTTAGAAAATTACTAATCATTCTTATGAACACTTTTTTAGTGATTTCTTTGATTATTTCCTTGGAAAACTGATCCCGAAATTCTTTCGGAAGTTCCTCCAGGAATTGCTTTGCAAAATCCTTACTAATTTAGTATTTTTTAATATATTCCTAAAGAATTTCAAAGGAAATACTCAAAAGAATTTACAAAGCAATCCCTAATTGATTTCCCGAATAAGTTCCTAGATTCCACCAAGAATAGCTTCGGAAATTCTCCAGGAATTCCTTGGAAGATGGCCAAACGTTTTTTGCGGAACAACGATCCCATAACGTTCACTACATTTTCAATAGATTTGATTGGTATATTTATTCAAATATTTTTAAAATCTTTTAATCTCTCACCCATGATCATCGGGTATTTAAATTTCCCTGATTATGTCAGGAATTCCCTGATAATTCCAGGTATTTTCCAGGTGGGGAGAAATTCCCTGATAATTCCAGGTTTTCCAGGTTTTTCCAGGTAGTAGACACCCTGCGAGAGAATTTTCAAAGGAACCCCCGGAGGAACTGCCAGAGTAACTACCAGAAGAATTGTCAAGAAAAATCTTGGATAATTTATCTTATAGATAAATCTCGTCTAGCTGAAACCTTCGTAGGGGTATGTAACTGAACAATCATCATCATCAGATGACCTCCCGGAGAATTTCCTGAAGAGCTCCCAGAGAAATCCTCGAAGGAGCTTCTGGAGGAATTTCTATATAAATTCCTGAAGAAGCCTAAATAAATTCCAGAAAGTAAGCCTGAATGTATTCCCGGAGGAAATTCTGGAGAAATTCCCGGCAGAAGAACCCCTGTCGGAACTGCCGATAGAACTACCGGAATAATTTTCGGAGGAAATCCTGGAGGAACTACCGGTGGATCTCCTGGAAGAATTCCCGGAGAAACTCACAAAGGAATTGTGGAAATCTTGAAGGAATTCTTTGGGAATTAATCTAGGAATTCTTCCGAAAAATCCCTTGTTGGTTTTATTTTCGGTATGATTTCCGTATACATTTTCGGTGGAATTCCTGAAGAAATTCTTTGAAATTTTTACAAGAAATTATTCGAAACTTTCACGAAAATTTTATGGATTTCACAAAATTCGAAGATTTTTCGCGAAATTCTCAAGAATGTTTACTGGCAATTCTGCGGAGTTTTCACGCAATATTCTTAGGAATTCCACGGTGCAACTTTGCAAAAAAAAGTTTATGAGAAACAGCGCGAAAGAATTATCTGAAGAATTCCCTGCAGAACTTATGAAGGAGTTTAGGAGGATTTCATGGAGAAAATAATGCTGGAATTTATGAAGACATTGCCGAAGAAGTTGCTGGAGACATTCCTAATAGAATTTCGGATAGAATGCCTGGAGCAATTGCCAAAGGAATTCCTGGGGAAAGCTTGCATATTGTTTTTCTGCCTTATTCATAGTAAATATTATTTCAGAGTCGATTTGTTTAGAAATTCAAATGTATGGTCCTAGTATTCTAAAACTTATTTAAGAATGCAGAATTTTTATAATAATTGTTATAGCCGATTTTATATTCTTTCTGAATAATACTGAATACACGTTCATTCTCGTTGCGTTTTAGTACAAAACGCTGACTTCAACGCAACGTGCAACGAGCTACACAGAAAACAATAATGAAAAGTAAACAGCGCATAAAATTTGTCATGCGGATATTTACACTATTCTTCGCTGAAATGGTCCTCTTCCTAACAAGATTGCGTACAACTTGTATGCAATATAGATGGTTCGCGTCAAATATATTCCGTGTTGAATTACGCTAATAATGATGTTCCATTAATGTGCATTATTGTTAGCGTAAATTTCAGTGGATTTTTTTATCTGTGTATTGTGATCCAGCCTTTACTGTTGCTTGTGGATTTGGTTTCAACGTTTTTGGAACTTTGAAGGAAATAGTGCACTAATATTCATGTGTTTTTATAAAACTACTATAAAACTACGAGTCAGAAGACCTAAAAAAGTTGCCCCCCCCCCTACTCGAAATCCTGGCTACGCCCATGTCCAAATCTACAATAAATCTGTCAAATTCATAATAGCTTTCTATGAGCATCAAGGTGAATGCTAGCTTTATAAACTAATTACCAATAGACCCCTCTAGGTGTAATATTTTCAGAACAAGAAATGATTATTTTTTATGCAATTCCATTGAGAGAATTTGAACTGGAACTGGTGTTCTATTAGCATTTTTACAGTTACCGTGCGGTCCTAAAATCAGTATATATAGGAAATACGAATCTATTGATTAAAAAAAATTCGTCGTGGATAAATGTGCATGAGGGCCAATATTTTTGGAAGTATCTTAAAGACCACGAAAAACATGATCAAATAGTGATCAAAATCAACATCACCTGAATTGAAATTCGTCCACCGCGTACGGATTTCGAATCATATGATCCGTACAGCTATTTTTTGACTAAATATTTCAATTAAAGCTGACCGGTTGACTGGACTACCACTGTTAATAAGTGCAATACGCACCTTGAGAAACGATCCCTTTGATTCTACACCACAATTTAACATCGTCACTTTTGGTATAGGGTAACGGTACCAATAGTGGAGGTATTAGTAGATCCACAAAAGAAAATATTTTTTAAAAATTGATAATTATGGGAATTTTAAAGCTTTAATATCTTATTGAATAGAAAAACTAATAAATTTGCTAACAAAAATGAGGTATAGATGTCATTTGACATCAACAATTACCAAATATTGCTTGCACCACTATGGGTACACTGTTCCTTTAGTGGCGGTAAAAATTGATTTTGGTTCCCATAGTGGTGCTATCCATTGGTTTCTTATGAGACTCGCCACTATTGGTACAGTTGCACCACTATAGGTGCAAGGGAGTCAATTTTGTTAAGAAAATCATTGTTTTCAATAGTTTTTCAAGCGAAATTTTAAGATAAGTTCCATTTAACAGGATATTTAAAGCACGACGCATCAACTGAAACCATCGTAAAGTCTATAAATATGATAAATCTCATTAAAACCCCACTACCTCCACTATTGGTGCTACCTCCACTAAGGGTACGGTTACCCTAATCATGGTCAATATGCAAAAAAATGCAAAATGAAACTCCGCGTTTGTCGGGTGGCTTCTTCTTCTTCTTATTCTTCTTATTGGCATTACATCCCCACACTGGGACAGAGCCGCCTCGCAGCTTAGTGTTCATTAAGCACTTCCACAGTTATTAACTGCGAGGTTTCTAAGCCAGGTTACCATTTTTGCATTCGTATATCATGAGGCTAACACGATGATACTCTTATGCCCAGGGAAGTCGAGACAATTTCCAATCCGAAAATTGCCTAGACCGGCACCGGGAATCGAACCCAGCCACCTTCAGCATGGTCTTGCTTTGTAGCCGCGCGTCTTACCGCACGGCTAAGGAGGGCCCCGGGTCGGGTGGCTATTTGTTTTTGATTTGTGTTGTTCTAACTTCAAAGCCAAATTCCACTACGTTTTGTTATCTTTGCAGATACTGTGAGGTCGAATTACTTATCTGCCAAGATAACAAAACGTAGTGGAATTAAATGGAGAGTACTAAACTCGTATTAGACAGCTGAATACATTCCACTAAAAAGAGCTTAAAATATTTTTTCAGGATAAGACAAATTATTTGTATATTAACTAGCAGAACCGACGAAACTTTGCTTCGCCTGAAATTGAACAATTCCCTGATTTTTTTTTACATTCACAATTTATGTAGAAGGCGGTTAATCATTCATTTCTCCAGGGTAGGGAGCTCAAACTATAGTAACATTTCTTGTCCTCAAAAACCTCCATATATCTGATTCCGTTCGCTCGATTAGTTCTTGGGTTATGCAGAAATTACTAAGGGTCGTAGGTTCGAGTCCCGTCGAAGGAAACTGGTTACCTCCAATTAGGGATGAATCGATACTAGTAAATACGAGTAAATACTCGATACTTTTGATTCGATATCAAGTACTTTTGGAATCGATACTTTGATATCCGATCCCGAGTAAGTATCGAATTAAAGTACTTGAATCAATCGATTACCCGATTTAACGTTTATTAAATTGAATAAACCTTAATAGAAACGTTCGTATTTTATTCGAAATAATCTTCTAAGTGTAGTATTTAATTCGAATAAAAAATTCCAAGTATATCACTTAAAATTGAGGATCGTAAATGTGGCCATTGCTCATTCCATACCATGACCATACTTCTCGTATTAAGAATCCTTGGAATATCATTTGAATAATATTAAGGGTGTGGAGAATGTGGAAATATTGAAAATTAGTTTGATGTACGGAATTAGAAATATTGTAAATTAGAAATATGTCAAAGTTTAGTTCATGGCTATGAAGTCACTGAGTCACAGGATCTGAAAATCGGGGTATCAGAAAATGATCTGTAAAGATCTAAAAAATCTGTAAAATCAGGAAAACGCTTGAAGCACTTGATACATTCACATACTATACCATATACTCAGACGACCGGCGCCGCAAACCACACTGCCACGAGATCAAGATTTTAAAACATTTCTTTTAAAAATATTGAGAAAATTCAAAGTAATCGTTTCTCAGAAATCGAGTAGTTGGCGTCATACTGGGTGTTGAAGGTTGATGGGACACAATATTCTTTGGAAACGATTTGATAAAATTTTGAATGAATTATTATTAATAATAAAATCATTACTCTTAACAATATTGCTCAATAGATACACCTTTCAAAATAAATAATGCATAAAGTGTCCTGGATTGGTCCAAGAAATAACTGGTCACTTTACTCAATCTTATATTGGCTTAAATTTTCCTCAAACTCGATAGCAAATGACTCAAACATCTGTGGTAATCTTGGCTTTGAACTAATATTTGCAGCTGTGTTGCGAAAGTCCCATCCCATTGAAGAAACATCAGAGAGATTCGCATCTTAGGAACATGAATTAAAAATACAGAAAAATGCTGATCAAAAGATGCAATTGATTTACATATTGAATGTTTCACGTGAAATAAAGTTTAACAGCTTTTAATACACTCTCGAGACAAGTGAATTAAAGTATCGAAGAATAAATAGTAATGAAATGTGCTTAATTCTTTAGTGTTCCATTCAACATAAATAATGAATAACATGACAGCGACAAAACAATCGTTTTTGAAATTTACTTCAAAAATTTGAGTACTCATATGATACGAGTAGGTATCGATACTTTTAATTCGATATTTAGTGGTATCGATACTTTTATACGATACTACTTCAAAGTAAAAGTATCGATACCTCAGTGGTATCGTTTCATCCCTACCTCCAATACAGTTTTCAAATCAAAATCTTCCATATAATGCACATATTCGCATCTGAGTTTTCAGAGCATTGAAAATTAATGTCCAAATCGGGTGGTCCAATACCCGGAAAATAGGTCCAATACCCGGAAATTAATAGGAATTCATTTTTATGTACCGTCATCGGTCATGAAAAGATTTTGTTATCCGACCTTCAGACTTGATCCATGTCACTCCCGATGAGAGTATATACTTAGCTTAGCTTAGCTTAGCGCAGCGGTTCTCAACCTGGGGTATATGTACCCCTGGGGTACTTCCGCTGACCCCCGGGTGTACTTCGGACAAAAATGCGTAATGGCGGATGTATTACAATTCCAATAAAAAAAATTCGATAAAGTTTTGATAATTGTATATTCTTGTGTTTAAAAACTTTGTATTGTACATAATATGCACGGCGATCAGTAAATTAAAGTCTATTGAATCCTGCCCACCGGACTATTGGACAAAAGATCAGAAAAAACTTCAAATGCCTCTGCACTAAAATCTTGAATTTAAAGGTTCGGAAGCCTTCACTTGAGAGGCACGAAGGTTTTTTTTGACGTAGAACTACGTCTGTCTTTTCTATATTGGGGTACATTTTACGATTGCAAAAAATCGAAAAACGTCACGAAAATATGATAGACTTTGATCGTTAATATCTCAGCCGTTTCTCGATGGATTTTCAATTTTCTTGGACCATCCGATCAAGGAAGAGTCAACGCTTCATTTCCGATGAACACTGAAGTCGTTTTTACGCGTTTTATTTTTACACGAATCGCTTTTTATGCCATTTTTTTCACTAAAATTTCGGGATTAACGCGATTCATTTAGACATATTTTGGAATTTATGCGGTTTTTTACGTTGTTTTAATTTACGCGGCCCATATCCTCCGCGTAAAAGCTGACTCCAGTGTGTTACAATATTTATGTATGATTATTTAATACTGAATACTTGCTAACAGTTTAGCAATCGGTTTTGGTGAATCAGTCAAACCAGCAAGCTACATCGCAGACAATCACAAAAACTACCAGTACTGCCATGTAGTTCAACGTCACCTTTGCGTACAACCCGATTGGGCTGCACCTTTGAGTTTTTCTCAAAAAGCTCAGTTGCTTCTTTGCAAGAGGCTGGAAGGTCGTAAGCCTCTTAACAAAAGGCTTGAAAGCTACTTTTCAAAAGGTTCGGAAACTTCCTTTCAAAAGGTTCGAGCCAAGTAACATTTTAAGTTGTATAACGCTCTTGAATGCCATAATCTACTGTACAAGAGTGTTATAAAACCAGCATAAATCAAAATGTTACTAGGGAAGCCTCATTTCAAGAGGCTCGGAAGCCTTCTTTCCAGAGGCTAGAAAGGCTTTAGAAATTTTCACGGAATATCGAAAATTTCACATAACTTTTTGGAGAGCGATATATCCCGTTAGTTTTCAGTTCCTATACATCTTATAAATTACGCTTGTTTTCAATAATAGCGAAAGAATAAAGGGTACCCCAATGAATGGAAAAATTCGAAGGTGTACCTGTCAAGAAAATGGTTGAGAACCGCTGGCTTAGCGTATTTTATAGATAACGCTTGGGGTGGACTTATTTCGATATTTTTTGTATTTTAACGATAATCGAACTTTCCATCTCCGGATTAGCAAACCAAAGAAACACATAATATCAAAAACCTACTATATTATTTTTCCTCACGAAACACGAAACCTGATCGCAATAAACATGACTAAAATCTCACTTCAATTAGGGCCTCAGATTGATTACTTAATGAGTCAATCATCTTGCCCGATTGGAAATTTCTCGCCATCGATTCAATTTAGCCATATAGTTCATAGAGAACCAACGAGTTGGAATGATCATACTCAATACTTGTTCTTGAGATGTAGTGCTCAATTGAAATAATAATAACGGCAGAGCGAACAATTATGAAAATTCTTCAAAGCAAATACATGGATGGTAATGGTTTCACTATGAAGTGACCGCGGAATGCGAATGATACTCACGCCGATCTGTTCCCACATGTGGTAATTAGGAACCCATTATATCACCCTAGGGAGCACCTGCTCTGGCACCCAGATGCAATAAGATCGGCTTGTTGTACACGGTTGTCAGAATCCGCTGTCTTTGACGGGTCTAATGTTTGTTGACAACCGTAAAATAAGAGATCCCTACGGTGGATCCGCTGTCAGATACTGCTAAAGGTGCATCTTTTTCCCCGCTGCTGCATCATCAGAACAAATAATATGACAGCTTTTATGATAACACTAGACGTGTAGCGATCGCTTCTCCTAGGCTTCTTTGGTCAGGTCAGTTTGCCGACGTCAAAGCTATCCGGCAACCGGCGATGGGATCTCTCCCTCTACGCGCATTCACTGATGGACGTTTCTCGTAGGAAAACAGCAGAATTATCACTTGTTGAAATCTCGTGATCCTTACTGCACCGCTCGACAGTCACTTCTGAATTGCATATTTTTTTCTGCAATTGGAAATGGTAGCGTAGAGGGAGACCGTCGTCGGTTTTACCCCGTAAATGGAAATTATTTTTAATTGGACTTTCTTTATCGCCCCTTGAGTAGGCACTAGCGTACTCCCGAGGGAACACTTGATGGCTAGTCAGTTTAGCTCGAGCTGAACGCAAACAGAAATTAATTACACACACTGCTTTTACTGGTGCGATGAGAAGGTATGGTCAAATATGTTTTATTGCTTTATGATTCATACATCAAATATGTTTTACTAAAGCTTTAGCAAAATTCGAATAATTAAAATCTAAAAATGTAAAGCAAAAGCTAATGTAGCAAAACAAAGAATGCTAACATACAAAAATAAGACGATAACAACTATCTACAGTTCATGCACGTTTTCCCTTCAGTCCTTAAGAAAACATTTGGCTTCGGTTGGGTTTCTTCATCACAACCAATTTCCATGAAAAAAAAACTCACTGGAAGAAATCAGGAAAATAGTTTGACATGCCTATATAAATAATTGATTACTTTTTATGAAGCACTGGGCAGCTTTTAGACCATTCTCTCCTATACTGAATGAAGCGATGCGGCAGCAAATGGCAACATACAGACGGCAGCAGTTAATTGACGATCTATTTTGAAGGAAAAACGGAGGCACCGTTACCAATGGACGTGACCGGTAGTGCATAGCACCGGCGCGGCCGTACATGATGCAGATATGATAACAAATGCCTCTGCCGCCGCCGCCACCAGTCAGAAGAGCGTGTATGATAGATTGCCAACCTACCAGGTATTGACCGTGGCCCAGACAGGCGGTATAAAGCCAGCGTCCACGACGACGATGATGACTGACCCAAATTGGGATCAACTCCGTCGGGATCCATGCGTTCGGCTGTGCGTGGGTGCATCATTATTACGATACACGTGGAAGTCCGGCGTGGGAATCGTATGACATTCGTGGACCACCGCGCGCACTAATCCCATTAAGTGCCTTTATAGATAGCGCCATAACGTGGAGCTTTTCCCTATAACATTACTCTCTTATTATGTTTTTCTTCGAAACAGTTATACAAAAGCCTAATAGTAGTTATACATTTGCGACGATTTGCAAAATGATGTACAATATGGATTTGAATAGTTTAAACTTCCAACAGGACTTCAAAATATTCTGTTTTGTGCTACGATCCTTACCATAGTCCAATCAGTTAGGGTAATTGGAAAAATTTAATAACAATATTTTTAAGGCATCAAGCGCTATCCAACTTGAAACAATTAAGATACAGCTGTTGATATTTGTGTATCTGACATATTTGCACCTCAGAGTTGCAATGTTTTTGCTCAAGCTCATTCAATTTTGAACTGATTTGATTGAAATTTTCTAAAAACATAATACCATTGGCTATCGCAGTTTTGAAGGAATTGTTTGCACATGTTATGTCTTTTATATGTATTTATACGGATTTATACGGAAATTCCATAGATCCCCACCGACCAAATTCGAACACTTAAGCACCTTAGTATATGAAAAAGTCACTAGAAAATAGAAATCAAATGCAAATGAAACGTTTGTCATTGACACAGGAGCAGGAAGGCTTCCATTTTTGAAGTGTTTCAAATTTCAAACAAAAAAAAACTACAAAGAAAAACATGATACCGTGGACGGATTTCGAACCAAAGCTATTTTTCAACTAAATATTAAAATTGAAGCAGACTGATTGACTAAACTACCACTGTAAATAGTTCAATACGCAGCTTGAAAAACGATCCAATTATGCAATTATACTCTACCCGCAAAAATAGCGGCAGAAACTTCGCGTTTGGTGGGTGGCGATTTGGTTTTGATTTTTGTTGTTTTAAATTCAAAGCCTACTTTCCATTTCAATGCTTACTGTCAAGTATCTGAACAGGATAAGATGAATTATTTCTAAATTAAATAACTTTAACCCCCTTTAAATATCTCATGAGATGGACGGATTTCGGTCCCACACGGTATGAGAGAATTGAATCCGAAAGAAAGGAACCGTAGCATGCGTCATATAAAACTTCAGCTTCATGATTTCTTAAGAACGAAATGTAATAATGATTGTTTCCGGTCATATCCGGGATAATCCGGAACAAGCAGGAAGCGGTTTTGGAGCCGCTCCACAGGACATATAAGTACAAGAATTCCATGTGACGCCGATATACAATTTTCCCGATAATAAATATTTGTGTCGACCTAATATTTTAGATCAATTATGTCTCTCCTCTCACCCCTTGGATTTTTTTGTCCAAAAATAATATTTTGAGGGGGAAACAAAATTAAATTCGGATAATTTTGAAAATTTCCAAATCATTCTTTAATAAATCCGAGGAGTTTTTTGATTTTTTTCATTTTAATATTTATGTTTTATACCACATCCCCCCCCCCTTCCGAAGACCAATAGGACATAATGTTAATTGAATATTTGTAACGACCTTATTAAAATATAAAAGTCATTAGTTCACCATACAAACACCATGCGTCTCCATGCTCGTGTGCTGTATATTTTGTGGGAGGTATGTTATTCTAGACTTCCCTCCGAGAATTTATTTTGGAATCAAGGAACTCTTGCCGGATTTCTTCGTTCTTTATCTGCCAAATTCTTACTACATTCCCTCTGTAGTTGAACAAATTCTTCGGCAATTGCACCAAGAATTCCTTTAGAATTTTTATTTGATTTTCCTTCTAAATTTTCTCCGGAAAATCTTGCAAATACCTCTGTTGGAAAACTGGTGGAAATTCATTCAAAAAGTTTCTCCTGAAAGGAACAAATCGGAAGAGCGCAAGCGCCGAAAAATTGACTTTTTCACATATTATTCGCTTTGAATTTTTTATGGGCTCGGTGGATATGGATTGGATTTGGATTAGATTTGGATTGAAATTACATTGCGTTTGGATTGTATATGGATTGAATTTGGATTGGATTTGGTGCAATTTGGTGGAACATGCAACATAAACATTTCACAGTCCACAATAAAAATATTATCAACAATGTGGATTACTTTCAACAGAAGCAATTGGGACGTAATTACTTGTCGAATGCGATCGTATCAATCAATGTGGATTGGATTTGGATTAGATTTGGATTGGATTTGGATTGGATTTGGATTGGATTTGGATTGGATTTGGATTGGATTTGGATTGGATTTGGATTGGATTTGGATTGGATTTGGATTGGATTTGGATTTGGATTGAATTTGGATTGGATTTGGATTGGTTTGGATTGGATTTGGATTGGTTTGGATTGGTTTGGATTGGTTTGGATTTGGATTGAATTTGGATTGGTTTGGATTGGTTTGGATTGGTTTGGATTGGTTTGGATTGGTTTGGATTGGTTTGGATTGGTTTGGATTGGTTTGGATTGGTTTGGATTGGTTTGGATTGGTTTGGATTGGTTTGGATTGGTTTGGATTGGTTTGGATTGGTTTGGATTGGTTTGGATTGGTTTGGATTGGTTTGGATTGGTTTGGATTGGTTAGGATTGGTTTGGATTGGATTTGGATTGGATTTGGATTGGATTTGGATTGGATTTGGATTGGATTTGGATTGGATTTGGATTGGATTTGGATTGGATTTGAATTGGATTTGGATTGGATTTGGATTGGTTTTGGATTGGATTTGGATTGGCTTTGGATAACGTTTGGATTCAAATTGGATTTGGATTGGAATTGAATTTAAATTAAATTTCGATTGGATTTGGATTGGATCTGAATTGAGTAAGAATTTGGTTTTAAATTGGATTCGAATAAAAATTGAAATGGCTTCGAAATTGATTATTTAGGAATTGGATTGGATTTGGGTTTTGTTTGGATATGGATTGTATTTGGATTAGATTTACATTGGATTGGATTTTGATTTGATTTGGATTGGATTGGATTTGAATTGAGTTAGAAATTGGTTTTGGATTGAATTGGACTTGAATAAGAATTGAAATGGTTTCGAAATTGATTCTTTTTAAATTGAATAGAATTGGGATTGGACTTAAATTAGATTTGGATTGGATGAGAATTCTGTTTTGGATTTGAATTTTGAATGGATTGGATTATATATGAAATGGGTTTTGGATTGGATTGGATCTAGATAAGAATTGAAATGGATTTGAATTTGATTATTTTCAATTGTGTTGAATTTGGATTGTATTTGAATTAGTAACCTAAGGCTTTTACGGTTTGGTTGTGTTATAATTTAAGTATTTTTGCCTAGAAACCTCGCCTTGGTCACAACAAATACGTCGCATTGAGCCGATGACACTTGGCGAATTAGGCTTTGTCTACTTTTCAAAATAATGCATGCTGCAAAAATTGTATTTTAACGTAAATCTTATGCTGCTCGGCACACTAAGTCAGTAATTCCCAATCTTGCTTAGTATACAACTCACCCAGCAGTTTCTCAAATTTCTTGCAACCTTGTTGTTATTGCATAAAAGAAACATAGGGTATTATCGCGTGTTAGCATCATGAAACACCATGGCAAAAAAAATAACTAGGCTCAGAAACCACGCAAATAATAATCGTGGAAGTGCCTAATGAAACAAGGCGGTAATGTCTCTACAAAGATGAATCCTACGATTTAATAAAAAAAAATGAAATGCGTCTCATGATCTTGCTTGGTTTTGGAAACAAAAACGGTATGAATTTTTGTAGTTAAATAGAAACAAAAGCATCATGAATTCGCGACCCAGAGATTGGGAACCTATGTACTAATCCAACCATAAACTTCATTTGAACTTAGCGCGTTTGATGTCGGCTAGAACATAATGGCTTTTTATGCTCACGCAGACTAAATAAAGAACCAAAGATAAAACATAAGGTCATCAGCCTCGGTGCTAAACCGTTAATTGTCTGCCCCATACGATACACGCCACGCTACCTTAATATCTCGAGAAGCAATTCACAATCTCGAACATCATCATGAGACGAACAATCAACAAACATGGCTCTTTCCATGGTCTACGGTTTGAATATCCCTATTAAATAAAACTCCACTGACCACCCACTCAGTCGCACACAGCGGTACGCATTGTAAACACTTACTCACAGCAAGGTCATGAACTTGTGAACCAGGCTCGACCTACACAGCTTATTATGCACCACGGTTATTGCATAAGATCTCCTCTTTCCGATTGTCCCGCACCGGTCGGTAAAACAAATGCGTCCAATGCATCATTTTTTCAACTTGCTCGGTGAACAGTTCTTCGGGGGAATCCACATAGAGATTTTGCACTGGCAGCCGGGTATCGTGAGCTCCCTAGCATTATCTGCCATTTATTATTATTGGCGCTATTCAATTGAGTGCAATCGAGCCTGCGTCGCTGGTTCGTACGAAAGCAAAGGCAAACATTGGACCGTTCTACGATCATGGATTGTGCCTACCCTCGAGGAAAGTTGGGTGGTCAATGCACTAATTAATATGAAGTTTGTGGTGCTGTGTGAGTTACCTCGAGCTGATCATAAAGTAACATATAATAAAAATTATTCAATGATAATTACACAGATATTAATTGAAGCTTTCGCATATTTCCAGAGTGTTGCTTCTACGCGGTATGTTACCACGTACGACGAGAGATACCGTTTGGAGGAGAAATCATTCTTGCGATAAATGTCGCCGTTAGAAGCAGTTTTTTTATGAAACAAACCTGATTTAGCCACTTGGTGATGATATAGCGATTTACGTAATCAGCCACGACACCAACCTTTGCTAGAAGCCCTTTTTTCAGCCGAGCAATAAGATGCGCGATTATGCTGAAGTTGGCTGGGTTTGATTCCCTGTACGGTCTAGGAAATTTTCTGATTAAAAATTTTCTCGGCTTTCCTCGATCATAAAAGTAATACCGTGACAGTAGCATGATATATACGAATGCAAAAATAGTAACTTGACTCATCGCAGTTAATAACTGTGGAAGTGAACACTTAGTCGTGAGGCGGCATTTTCCCAGTAAGGGGTGTAATACCTACAAATAAGAAGAACACCTATTCAGAACACCATTTTCATCATAACTTTTCAATGCAACAACCGAATGTAATTTCTGTCGTCTAAATCGGTTACGGTTCGATCCATCAACACATACATTGACATCATCTGAATCCATCACACTCGATCGAAAGAAATACAAAACATGACTCTTGGAAATTAGAGTTAGACAATGCAACTCTGTTGCACAAGGAAGTGCATGCTAGTATTTTAAATTAAATTCATAAAAAGGTCCTCCCTTTGAATTAGGCGAATCGTAATCCAATTATGATTAAGGTATCCCACTGAGCGGTCTCATGCTCACGTTGTTGCAAATAATTTCCGCCGCCAACGGATCACACATGGGTAGCATCCATCGTTGCCATCGCGATACGCCCATCTCTGTCAGTACAATGGGAATTCAAACGGTCTCAAAGGTCGGGTCATGGTTGTTTACTCGTATTTTTTTCCGTTCCGTCTTGTTAACTGATGATAAAGATGGACCTGGCCTCCAGAGACTGCACGATGAGATAGCCATCGAGAACAGCAAATGTATAATGCCTTTGTGCAGTGCATACAGTCGTCGTTATCGTTGTTTCGATAAAGGAAAAGGGTTAAAGATATTCCAATTATCAACCTCAATCATGCGGTGGTCGTTCGTTACAATAATGGTGTTAGAACATCAGGCATTGGCTAGGTGAAATGAATCGCATACAAGCTTATCTTTGCTTTTCGGCTCTCCGAGACTGCAAACATCATGGCAATGGTGTGCACTTAACAGAGCATTCCATTACGTGTATATAAATAGAAAGTTGGTCCAGTAGTTTTTTTTTTTTTGAAAACGTTAACGCTGCACATTAAACTATAAAAATTGAACCTTCAAATCAACCTTATCTTTGCTTTCTCCTATTTTCCCGCAGGTCCGCCAACTTCTATCAGTCAACCCTTACCTGTGAGCTATCGGATATGGACCGCATCACGCTGGCTGGATCCAGCGCATTCCAAAGTGCTGCAACGTCCGACTACCTGGAGAACAACTGCGCCGAAGAGCCGACGAAACTGTGCGAGTTCAAGCGTATGTCCGGCCGCATTTTGAAGACCGTCGATTCGGTTTACCAGGACGTTGCTAGCGTTGACGAATGCCGTGAGCTATGTTTGAGCTCCCCCTACCGTTGCCACTCGTATGACTACGGAGATACCGGAGATATGGTCTGCCGTCTGTCTCACCACAGCCGTGCCACTCTTGCCGACATACAGGATCCCTACCTGGACGTACCGGAAGCCGCTACTTATGAGCTTTCATCGTGCTATAATGTTTCCATCGAATGTCGCGCCGGAGATATGATTGCCAAAATTCGTACTTCCAAATTATTCGATGGAAAAGTATATGCCAAGGGAGCCCCCAATTCCTGCTCTGTCGATGTTAAGAACTCACTTGAATTTGAACTGCGCATGGCCTATCAGGATATCGACTGCAATGTGCGCCAGAATGGTCTTGGTCGCTATCTCAATGACGTCGTTATTCAGCATCATGACACCATCGTCACTTCTTCGGATTTGGGTCTAGCCGTCACTTGCCAATATGATCTAACCAATAAGACCGTATCGAACGATGTGGACCTAGACGTTACAGGCGATATTGAACCTGCTTTGTCCGAAGAAGTGGTTGTAGACTCGCCCAACGTTGTTATGAAGATTACCTCTCGCGATGGATCGGACATGATGCGTACTGCCGAAGTCGGAGATCCCCTTGCTCTGCGGTTCGAAATCTTGGACCCACAATCGCCATATGAGATCTTCGTTCGTGAACTTGTTGCCATGGATGGAGTTGACAGCAGCGAAATCACCCTTATCGATGCCCGTGGATGCCCAACCGATCACTTCATCATGGGACCAATCTACAAGAGTGCCAACTCCGGAAAAATTCTCCTATCGCATTTCGATGCCTTCAAGTTCCCATCTTCGGAAATGGTTCAATTCCGTGCTCTGGTCACTCCATGTATGCCAACCTGTGAACCCGTGCAATGCGACCAAGACGATTTTGTTGCCGGTGAACTCCGATCCATTGTCTCCTATGGACGTAAACGTCGCTCCATCAATGCCACCGAAGAACATAGTTTCCATCGTCAACGTCGTGAAACTACACATCAGGCTCCTCAGGATGACATGCTACTGGTCCAATCTATCCAGATTACTGATAAATTCGGATTTGAGAAACAACAGCAAGCGAAGCCTAAAATCAGCAGCAGTGAAACAGTGTTTGTTGCTGCATCAGATTCACAAGGAATTTGCGTTAATGGACTCGGTAAGTTCTTAGCAATATGTACACAGAATTCGTCAAATTATGAATATTTCTATTTACACAGGTCTTATTGTTGCCGGAGCTGTATTTCTTTTGGGTCAACTTGCCGTTATTGCCATCTGGACCTTCCTGTGGCAACGTCGCAGGAAGCAGCGTCAGTTCGAGAGTGCATCGATGGGTTCGTCTGTTATGCCAAGCCCTGCAATGGCCGTCAACCGAGGGGATTCCATGTGCAAGCTGTACGACAGTGGCTACGCCGGAAGGCACTTCTAAGCATTCTCTTTCTTCCAACTACATATACAACACATATACCATATAAGGCTGATCTATTTCCACATCCTCGTAATTGACAGATAGATGTCCCCCATATCGAACCCCTTCATTGCACAAAATTCATTATCACACATTTCTAAACTCCCTATAGAGCACATTTACTTGTTTTAGGATTAGTTTTGCATATGATTTTCCTAATGCAGCTCGATTCGAGTTGTGAGGAAAACAGTCTAGCAACAGAACTGCCATTTAATGGTCTACTTATAAATGTAGTATTCTTCCTAATTCACCATCTGCTAAGGAAACTTGATTTGACGAAATTAGTATTGTTGTGTGAGAAAGAATACTAAAAGCTGAATAGCACAAGGACCAGTATTCTCAAGTCTCACCCTCGCGCGCCTTCAAAGTTTCCCTTGAATGCTTATTTCTACACCTCTTTTGACACCATATAGCTCGAAATTGAAAAAAAAATCAGCATTCCATGTAGACGATACTCTTAGGAGGTCTACAGAAGATTAAAAACAACCAACTAATCTTTATGTTTTACATTCCCAGAGGAGAATAGGACGACTGGAGTATAGAGCTCATTTTTATGTGGTACGGATGATTGTGATAGGTGTGTTCTGAAACCGATATAGTATTCTAACAAACAAAATCGAGTTTGCTGAAATTTAATGATGTGTGCGGAATTGATTATGAGTGCGCGTGACTTAGGTTTAACTAATCTATCATTCTCGAAAAAAAAACACATTAACAAAATTATCTTTTCTAACACAAAAAATTATACTCCTTTGTCCTTTTCTCCCGAGCACTGAGCATAGGGAAGAGACGATTTCCCGTAAAGGCCAAACGACACCTAAAGCTTGGAGTTCAAACAAACGCGATCGTTTTGGTTTATTTGAGCTCCACGCGCACAAAAATACTGACCGGAAACGGAAAATCCGAATCAAGCTCTAAGCTCAATTTTAAGCATTTATCATAATTTATTTTTTATTCATTAATCTCCTTACGATTAGTAACCATCAGTGCAGATAACCAACAACACTAGCTGAAACCTCTCCCAATCTGTTTTGTAATTTATTTTAGAACTACTGAAATATATTCTTAATAGTTACAAAACGAATGCAATAAGAGATAAATAGAACAAAAAATCAAATTCAATATTAGCAATGAAACTATACTAACTGACCGTACTTGTAGATTACATAGCAGTAGCAGCAAAAACATAATTAAAATACAGAAGCTTCCCTTATTTCACTATTCCAAGCTATTTATTTATAGTCTCGTAGCTTACTAACCATTCATCATCAAGCATTAATTGTGACTTACAGAAGAAACACACTTGATACAACAAAAATAACATCGAGAAACACCGATTAAAAGTCAAACATTAATATATAATTGCAAAAAAAGGAAAACGAACGTTAGTAAAAATGAAACGTAATTTAAAATCTAATTTTAAGTGAACAATAAAACAAACAGCGATACGAGATCAACGCGAAATATGATCACGAAAAGAATATAATACATAAAATACATATGCATATGTCTTCTATGTATTCGAAAACAACTACACATAATGTAAAACATTATTTTTATGAATAAAATAAAAATTGAAAACATATCCCGGAGACTTTCTTTTAATGTGGAACCTAGTAAATAATTAGTTTTTAAAAATGTACAATAAATCCATTGGCTTTACTTTGTCGATAGCAGAGGTCGATTGATTTTTGATCAAGCACAACGGCCTACTTTCGAATTCGTTTTAAAAAAGTTCCAACCTAACTGGCTGTCAAAACGTTTTTTTTTCGTACTAGTTCCAACCCCAAAGCTGACGGTTTCGCACACACTCTCCAACATGTTGTACAACTTTGATTCCGCCCCCAGGAAATTTGGTTCGGTCGGAGTAAAGTCGGATCGTCTGTGGGCAAGTTGGATGACTGTCGGACGGACGGTTTTAAAGTTGCAAAGTTTGTCGGATGAAATCAAAACAGTTTAAATTTGCTCCGACTTGTGGTGGGCGGAGTCAAATGTTGTACAACCAAGTTGCATTGTGTGTGATGTTGTTGTACAACACTGTTGCTTTCAATTCTCCCGATGGAATACCCAGGAGCAGAAAGTGATTTTAGCGATAATACAGAAAATAAGATAATATGCGATAATAATAATAATATTAATAATAATAGACTAATAATAATAGAATAACAATAAGAATATTAGACTCGTGCGCCGGTGATTTTCTTGCGCCGCCGCCATATGAAAATTTACCACGCCGCTTGGCCACTAGGCCCCTTGTTATACAGCGTATGCTCGGTCAAAAATATTTTGTTCTAAAACCGCCTGACAATTTAGTTATTTAAAAAATGCCCCAAATTTCTGGAGCAACTTCTGGGGGAATTCAGGAAGGAACAACGGAGTTATTTACGAGGGAACAGACGGAGAACATTCTTTTGAAAATCTATCATAACTGGGAAGACAACGGCTGAAGTCACGTGAAACATCTTCGATGGCATTAAAATCCCTTTCTAGACGTGAGCAGTTTTGCGAAGTGTCACGCTTGAAGCTTGATTATAGAAAAATCCATTTCCTGGAAGAACTTACGGAGAAATTACTGGAGGAACTTCCGGAGGAATCCCTGTAGGAACTTCCGGAGGAATTGCTGGAGAAGATGGCGGAGGAATTGCTGGAGAAAATGGCGGAGGAATTCCTGGAAAAACTTCCTGAGGAAATCCAGAAGGAACATCCTGAGGAATTCCTAGAGGAATTTCTTTAGAAATTCCGGAAGATACTTCGGAATTTCTGGAGGAATTTCTGGGGGGCACTTCCGGAAAAACCCGTAAGGGAACTTCCATAGGAATTCCTGGAGGAACTTCCGGAGGGTCCCCTGAAGCAATTTCCGGAGGAACTCCGGGAGAAACTTCCGGAGTAATTCCAGAAGGAATTTCTGGAGGAATTCCGTGAGGAACATCCGGAGGAATTCCGTGAGGAACATCCGGAGGAATTCCGGGAGAACATCCGGAGGAGCTTCCGGTTGAACTCCGGGTTGAACTTTCGGAGCAATTTCTGGTGAAGCTTCCTGAGGAATTCCGGGAGAAACTTTCTGAGAAATTCCTGGAGGAACTTCCAGAGGATATTGCGAAGGATATTGCGAAGGAACTCCGGAAGGGAGTCTCCTGGGAGGAATTTCCGGAGGAACTCCGGGAGGAACATCAGGAGGAATTCCGGGGGGAACATATATAGGAATTCCGGGAGGAACTTTCGGAGGAATTCCGGGAGAAACTTCAAGAGGAATTCCGGGAGGAACTTCTGCAGGAATTCCAGGAGGAACTTCCGGTTGAATTCCGGGTGGAGCTTCCGGAGCAATGCTTGGAGGAACTTCCAGTGGAATTCCGGGAAGAACTTCCTGGAGGAATTCCGGCAAGAACTCTAGGAGTAATTCCGGGAGGAACTTCCGGGAAGAACTTATGGAGGAATTCAGGCAGGAGCTTCCGGAGGAATTCCGGGAGGAACTTATAAAAATTCCGGTAGGAACTTCCGGAAAAATTTCAGGAGGAACTTCTGAAGGCACTTCCGCAGGAATTCCGAGAGTAACTTCCGGAGTAGTTCTTGGAAGAACTTCGGGTGGAATTCCGGGAAGAACTTCCGGAAGAATTCCGGCAAGAACTTCCTGAAAAATTCCGGTGGAAACTTCCGAAGGAATTTCCTGAGGAATCAAGGGAGGAACTTCCGGAGGAAATCCGGGAAGAACTTTCGGAGGAATTCTGGGAGAAACTTGAATTTGGAACTCTGGAGGAATTCCAGGAGGAACTTCCGGAGGAATTTCGGGAGGAACTTCCGGAGGAATTCCGGGAGAATCTTCAGTTGGAATTCCGGGAGGACTTTCCAGAAGAATTCCGAAAGGAGCTTCCGCAGGAACTCCAGGAGGAACTTCCGGTTGAATTCCGGGTGGACCCAGACAACCACACATCGCATAAGAATGCACGATCAAAATCGTTTACCGATCCAAGTTTCATCAGATTCGCATTGTTGTGCAAAGCTCATCAGTTTATTTATAAATTTTCCCGCACAGTAGGCTATTTTACGAGTTTATTCCAGCTTCATTTGTTGACATCGCATATTCCTGCAATCAAACCTCATGAAATCGGATTATCTATCAAACAGAGTTTGTTATCACAAACTACATCGCAATGCATAACGAACAAACTCGCATAAAAATCGTGCACATCGCATACACTTCCGTGCAACGTCGGATAAGAAATACACTTATATCGCCTCCACTTTTGTACGTAAAAAGTGTTTTCGCGACTGGTAAGCTATGAAATTTGTGCGCATAGGCATCGCATAACAGAAAAACAATTCTATTATGCATGCATTCTGGTTGCCTGGGGAGCTTCCGGAACAATTCTTGGAGGAACTTCCGGTGGAATTCCAGGAGGAACTTCCGGAGCAATTTCCAGAGGAATGCCGGGAGGAACTTCCGGAGGAATCCCGGGAAGAACTGTCGGAGTAATTTCGGGAGAACTTCCGGAGGAATTACGGGAAGAACTTATGGAGGAATTCAGGGAGGAGCTTCCGGAGGAATTCCAGGAGGAACTTACGTAGGAATTCCCGGAGGAACTTCCTGAGAAATTCCTGGAGGAACTTCCGGAGAGATTCTTGGAGGATCTTGAACTTGGAAAAATCCAATTCTATTTTCTGGAGGAACTTCCGGAGAAATTCCGGGAGGAGCTTCCGAAGGAGTTCAGGGAGGAACTTCCGGATAAATTCTTATGGAACTTATGGAGGAATTCAGGTAAAGCTTCCGGGAAGAATTTTCGGAAGGAACTTCCGGACGGAACTTCCGGAGAAATTTCTGTAGGGACTTCTGGAGGAACTGCAGAATAAACTTCCGGAGGAACTACGGGAGAAACTTCCGGAGGAACTTCCAGGGAAATTCCGGGATGAGTCACTAAAATTTCAATAACATGCCATTCACGTTCCAATAAAATTCAATTCAATCCACAACCTATCTAATTCTAATCCCATTCCAATTCAAATCCAATCTAATTGGACTCCAATCCAATTCGACTAAAATAAATACTTCCACAAAACAAAAATAAATAAGCACTCTTAAAAGCAAACATTACAATTATAAAAGAAGAATTTTCCCTAAAAAAAATAAAATGTTCCACGAAAAAAAAAAATACAAAGTTTCCATAAGTAAATCAATATTAGCAATAAAAAAATACAAAATTTTCCACAAAATAAATAATTTTATTCCGTAAAAAAAAATATTTTTTTCCCCAGAATGATCAATAAAGAGCAATAAAAAAATAAGAAAATTTCCATAAAGAAATATAAAAAAGCAATCAAACTGTGCTTTTTTCTCCATGGATGACCCCTTCTTTAAAAGCGTTTAAAGTTCATGTAAAATTTCATCAGCTTTATTGCTTTCTTGTATTTTTTATGGAAATTTTCTTATTTTTTATTGCTCTTCATTGATTATTTTGTTGAAAATTTTTATTTTTCTTGGAATTTTTTTTTAATTTTGTGGAAAATTTTGTAATTGTGTAATTGTAATTTAGCAATAAGCTAATATTGATTTATTTAAGGAAATTATGTATTTTTTTCGTGGAACATTTTCATTTCTTTACGGAAAATTCTTCTTTTATAATTGCTATTTTTGCTTTTAGGGTCTGTCTCATTTGGAGAATTAAACTTAAAAGTGACAGTTCGAAAATTAAAAAATCACCCCGTTATAAGAATGGCTGGTGCTACCCAGCAATTCCAATAGGACATCGATGGAAAATGATTCGATATCTGTCAAAATTAATCTTGCTCTGCGAGCAGGGTTATTTGGTAATTATTGAAATGTCACTTTTAAGTTTAATTTCAGTTTAATTATCCAATTGAGACAGACCCTAAAAGTGCTTATTTATTTTTGTTTTGTGGAAAATTCTTAATTGTTTATGGAAATTTTGTTTCATTTGTGGAAATTTTATATTTATTTATTGCTCATACCCTGATTTCTTTATTGGCATCTTCCTTATTGTTTATGGAAAATTTCAAATTTTTAATGGAAATTTTATTTTGCTACCAATCCAATTCTATTCCAATTCAGTATTCGTGAAAAAGCATCAAACACATCAGCATATACAGAAAGAAAATGACCAAATATTACGTTTGGTGGAGTTTCGGTTGTACCAACTGTTCGTCAGACGGTTGTACAAACTAAATAGGTCGCACAAACTTGGGGGCGGAGTCAAAGTTGTACAACATGTCGGAGCGTGTGTGGGGCCCCTATTGTTTCGCAGATAACGAACATTTACGATGAATTTGAGAAAAGTTCAAGCGTATGGGTAAGAGTTCAGCGCAGGTGAAGAAAACGGCCCTAATCGCAGGACAATTTGTTTTAAACAGAATTATATTGGGCTTCCGATAAATCATTTGCAATTTGCTCGCAAATTGTCCCATTGACTATTTAAGTAGTGCTTCCAAAAGATCATACGGTATTTCTTCAAAAAATTTGTTCGTGAGTTTTTTCATAATTTTCTTTGAGAATTCTGCCAAATTCCAGGCATTTCTTCATATTTTTTCAAGGAATACATCTGAAAATTCCTTCAAAAATTCCTACGAAATTTCTTCTACGAATTTCTCTGAAAGTTCCTCCAGGAATTCCTCCGAAAGTCCCTCCTAAAATTCCTCCAGAAGTCCCTCCAGATATTTCTTCAGAAGTCCATCCAGGAGTCCCTCCGGAAGTTCCTCCGGGAATTCCTCCAAAAATTCTTCCAGAAATTCCTCCGGAAGTTCCTCCAGGCATTCCTACGAAAATCCTTACAGGAACTCCTCTAGAAGTACCGAAGTTCCGGGAGTCCCTTCAAGAATTCCTCCGGAAGTTTCTCCAGAAATACTTCCGGAAGTCCCCCCAGGAATTCCCCCAAAAGTTCCTCCAGAAATTCGTCTGAAAACTCCAGAAATCCCTCTAAAAATTCCGGCGGAAGCTCCTCCGGGAATTCTTGCGGAAGTTCCTCCGAAAATTCTTCAAGGAATTCCTCCTAAAGTACATACAGAAATTCCTCCAAAAATACCTCCGCAAGTCCTTTACAATAATTCCTCCAGAAGTTATTCTAGAAATTCGTCCGGAAATTCCTCCAAAACTTCCTCCGGAAGTCCTCGTAGCAATTAATCTGAAAGTTCCTCCAGGTATTGCTCCGAAAGTTCCTACAGGAATTCCTCTGGAAATCCCTTCAGAAATTCCTCATGAAGTTCCTTCAGATATTCCTCCGGAAGTCCTTCCAGAATTTCCTCGGTTAGTCCCTTCAAGAATTCCTCCGAAAGTTCCTCCAAGAATTCCTTTAAAAAGTCCCTCAAGAAATTCCTCCGGAAGTTCCTCCAAGAGTCCCTTCGGAAGTCCCCAACAATTCCTTCGGAAGTCCCTCCAAAAATTCGCAAGGAAGTTTCTCCAGGAATTCTTCCGGAAGTTCCTCTAGGAATTCCTCCGAAAGTTCTTTCAGGAATTCCTTTAAAAAGTCCCTCCAGAAATTCCTCCGGAAGTTCCTCCAAGAGTCCTGTCGGAAGTCCACAAGAGTTCCTTCGGAAGTCCCTCCAAAAATTCTCAAGGAAGTTCCTCCAGGAATTCTTCCGGCAGTTCTTCCACGAATCCCCCCGGCAGTTCTTCCACGAATCCCCCGGCAGTACTTACAGGAATTCCTCCGGAAGTTCCTCCGAGAATTCCTCCTGAAGTTTCTCCGGGAGTTCATCCGGGAATTTTTCCGGAAATTCCTCCGGGAATTCCTCCGAAAGCTCCTTCAGGAATTCTTCCGGAAGTTCCTCCAGGAGTTCCTCCGGAAGCTCCTCCGGACCCATCAGGTACAATATTCATTGATCCTCAGCAATTAGAGTTTGCGTTAGATTGCGCAAATCATAATAAATTGCTTCGTACCCATTCTTAGTACTTTCATAAATTTTCATTGCAGATAATCATTTATATTTCAGGGTGGCCAGTGAATATTGGAGTTCGAATTCCCGGTTTTTTCCCGGTTTTCTCCCGAAATTTTGAAAAATTTCCCGATACAAAAATACATATATTTAGGAAGAAAAAAATCAGAATGGTTATATACTAGATACGACCGCCCGACGTAAACTATGTAAAACAGATCATAAGATAATTATTTTGGTTAGAGCCTAGAGTGATTGAAATTTTGACTTTTGCGCTCCCTTATGCTTGAAGGGGCCTTCCTTAGCCGTGCGGTAAGACGCGCGGCTACAAAGCAAGACCATGCTGAGGGTGGCTGGGTTCGATTCCCGGTGTCGGTCTAGGCAATTTTCGGATTGGAAATTGTCTCGACTTCCCTGGGCATAAAAGTATCATCATGTTAGCCTCATGATATACGAATGCAAAAATGGTAACCTGGCTTAGAAACCTCGCAGTTAATAACTGTGGAAGTGCTTAATGAACACTAAGCTGCGAGGCGGCTCTGTCCCAGTGTGGGGATGTAATGCCAATAAGAAGAAGAAGAAGATGCTTGAACGATAACATTTGCTGTTTTGGTTAACCTCCTAAATTTTCAACTGAATTGGTTATAATATAACTGAGTACGAGCAGTTTGAAGTTTGTATGGAAATTACTATAGAAAACTCCTCGTATGTGAGAGATCGTTACGTGAGGCGGATCACTAACTATTTAGGGGAAGATCTCCCAGCGCCGGACACCTTCCAATACCGGACTCTTCTTAAAACGACACTAC
Source organism: Armigeres subalbatus (assembly GCF_024139115.2). NCBI lineage: Eukaryota > Metazoa > Arthropoda > Insecta > Diptera > Culicidae > Armigeres > Armigeres subalbatus. The sequence continues at coordinate 139,290,191 of NC_085139.1, read as the reverse complement.
TTGCTTCATCTTATTAAGTACAAAAGGAAGCTATTGAACAGGCTTCTAACGGCAAGGAATATCAGATCTTCATGTGATAAACTTTGTACAAAACTACACTTACTTCAATTCAATTGTTTCTTCTTTTTTTTTGTTAAATATCTTGGCTGTGCATATGCACAGCATATGTTTCGAAATGGACAAATTGATATGAAATTTGCGAAAAAGAATCCACGTGTCTTGGAGGGACTCGAACCCTCAACCTCCTACTCTCTAGATAGGCGTGATAACCCCTACACAACAAGACCACTTAAAGGTCACGTTTGCGGAAAAGCCATCAGAATCCGAGTACCAACCTCCACCGCGGTTAGCTCTCTTTTTTGCAAATTGAATATCTTTCGGATGCTTTATTTGTCCAATATCCAGATATTTAACAAAAAAAATGGTTTTCGTACGGCCGAGTTGCCGAATAATATGCAATTAATTGTTTCTTCTTGCTTAGAAAGCCACAGAAATTAGCAGAAACAAAAATTGAAGAGGACATTGAAAAAGGTGGGAATTTGGATTAGGATGTAAAAAATTTAGCTGAAGAGTCAAATAAGCTCCACTAACAATTTTTAATATTTACAACTTAAAGCACGTGAATAATATTACTATTCTGAATTATGTCTTTACTCATGTAACAGGAACTTAGTCACATTTGAACATGATGCAATAGTGTCCGGTACTAGGAGACATTTTTCTGAATCGTAAAATTTTTCACCAAAATTCATCGTCGCAAAACGTGTTCAAATGATCAAATATAGTTTGTATGAATCATCAATGGTCAACAGTCATATTCTGTGTTCCTTTCTTCTATCTATTCTTCCTTTGAGGCAATATAACTCACGAAGAGGATGACCGATTTGCGAGATTTCCTCACTAATCGATTCGTATTGGGATCAGCTGTGTTTCTTTATGCATAAGGTTAGTAAATTTTAAAGGAAAAGTTGGGAAAATTGTCAAAATACAATATTAAGGCGAGTTTGGAGAAAACCTAATGCGATCGCTCGAAAAATGATCTAGAGTGCGGCGTCGTCGCAATCAACGCAGAAAATGACATTTCGAACGTTAAACGAAAATACCCGAGCAACGCAGGGTACGTTCTGCTAGTATGGTATAAAAGGAAATATAATCCGGATAGTTAAAGTTTTTTTTGTTTAATGGCTTATGTGTCCGGCACTGGAGGATCTCCCCCTAAATATAATCAACCCGAAGACTTCGTAGAATATTTCTAAATCTGTAAGACGATTGTTGTTGCGAACCGATCGGATTTTCGTAAGCAAAGTTATAAAGAAAATAAAACTGCTCATTATTGATGTTATTCTTTCACGTGCTCAATTGAATTTCCCACGATTTAGTATTTCCTTAATAATTTTTCTTGCAAGCAGCGAATTGTTTCGCAATAAAGACGATTTATTCACTTGCTAAGTTTCCTATGTTGCCAACGTACTTATATATTTTTAGATATTAATGACCAACGTTGCAAAACGGTTTTCCGAAAAATTTACTGTTTTCATAGTAATTCTCATACAAGCTTCAAACTGCGCGTGCGTGCTTAGTCAAATTACAACCATTGGGATGTTGGATATATGGGGTCGGGAGGTAGCGAGGTTTGTATATGTAAACGTTTTGCCGCGTGTAATGTGTAGTTTTTCCGCAAATCATGTTCGATCGCACACCAATCCATTTATGTTTCGAACAAAATTGGCGTAACTCACTATATATGAAAATGGTTGGATATGACAATTTAAAATTTTCATTTAAAAACCCCAAATTTATTATTCCGCAGTGGTGATGATGCTTTTCTCCGATTGTTATTCGACTTAAAGTGATTAATGCATTTCATAGTTAATTGCCTATTAAATGGCGATTAAATGCTTTTGAAGTGTTTTTTTTAAGGGATGCTGCCTAAATAGTAGGATACACGCTAACTTTCACCTACTCAGTGACTGAGTAAAATTGCATTGCTCTCTCTTTCTATCCCACAGAAATTTTACTCAATTTCCTTCAAAAAGTTAGAGTGTTTGTTTAAAATTGATCAATTTTAATATTCACTTCTTGCTTACATGAACATGTCCAGCATCTGTAGCACTTTTTCATAAACACTACTTTTTTGCTCCGACCGCGGTCATTGCTCTGGTTCTGTTTTGTACTTTTTGTGCGAATCATCGCACAAAAGTAGAGCGCAAAAACCAACCGCAGACGGCGGTCGTAACGAAACTGTGAAATTTTACTGGGTTGGTGAAGATTTGAAAATTTTAATGTTTTTTCGTTGACAATCAATAATTCCAATAGGCTTAAAAAATTGCTGGAGAGTTGCCGATTCGATTGATAATAAAATCTCGAAAATCCATTGAAAGATAAAGGAGCTATTAGCGTTTGAAATCTATCCTAATTTCGTGACGGTCTCGAATTTTGAAATTTCAGTTTTACACCCTGTATCAGAGTCTTCCCCTTAGACGTAGTTTACGTCAAAAAACGAAGCAGTTCCCTTAGTTTGAATTTTAACGATGCTCATTTTTTTGTGTAAATATTGTTCTACCAAACACGTTGTGAGTAGACTCCACTAGCTGTCGGTTCGGTTCAGTTTTTAAAATAAAACGCATTTTACTCAAGAAAACCATCATTTGCATTTTTTTAGCATTTTCACATATTCTAGTATCACTCGCACGAATTTAAGCTTCTTATATCACATTTTTATAGGAGGTAATCACATTTTTCTGATTCTCATAATCCACAAACTACAACTATCACTTCACAACGATCCTATCTTCTTGTTCAAATGCTCAGCGTAGTACAGAAACTCGCATGCATTAGCACCTGTCGGGAACATCAGTTCCTTTAAATGCTCGTCCATGAATCATAATAAATAAAACACCAAACCACAGATTTTTTGTTATTCTGACCTTTTCTCACAGTTAACACAGATTTTATCCGAAAGAATAGCAACTTCTTAAATCTCTGTCCGGTAATAGTTTTCACGACAATGAAGTCTATTACGAATTGCCAAATCGACATCTATCAAACAAATGAAAAATCTGACAAAAAAACTGAATGGCGTACCAAAATCGGATGATACTCGTTATAGGGCATATCCATGCTACTAATCGACTGCGTTTGAGGTGATATTTCAATGCAGTGACAGAGTAGTTGAACGTTTTCAAATGAGCGAAAACCAAACATGAATCACAAGAATTGATAATAGTCTTTTGATACCGTGATGATAGAACTTTCGCTTAGTTGTAACATATGAAAACCGTAGGTCTTCTATATATAAGCATCGAAATAGACAATTATTTTAGATGAGAAATGAGCCTTGGGCTCAGTGCCGGGCCGGTTATGTCTAGCCTTTGGATTTATCAAAACATGCAGTTGACACCACGGCAAAAACACATTTTTTTCACAATGCACTGCTCACTTATTGTAACGCGTAGCATACGACAAGCATCTGTTCATTTTGATCTTCTTTACCGAATTTCCCCTCATGCAACGCAGCATCCAAAAAGCATCCCTACACATTATATAGCATCTCTAGCGTCTGCGCAGCATCCACGTGGGATGCCCCTAACCCTAACACATAATGTCCTTGTTCACTACAACTGCTGCTCACATTTCCCCCTTTTATTTTCATCTGAACCTATACCAATTAGGGTAACCGTTCACATAATAGAATTTTTAGGATTCATTATTGTTCATTTTCAGTATGTTATTTGTCTTTGTAGTGTGCGATTTAAACAATCTTCAGAAATCACTTGAAAGCCATTGAAGAAAAAAAAGTAGGTATCATAAAAATAACTCAAATGCAAAGAAGAAATCTATTGTTAAACATTAGCAAACTATTTTTGCTAACAATTTAAGCAAAATAAAGGCATCATATTTTTTTAGAACTTTTTTTAAACAAAAACAAGTTATCAATAAATGTATTTATATATTTTAGATTTTACATCACTTTCGATATTTTGGAACTATCTCCTCATGGTTTCACTAACATCTTCACTATTGGCACAAATACCCTATTTTTGTGTTATCACATTAATGAATATAGTTTCGTTCTGTTTCAACTAGAAATAAAAATAAATCAAGATGTAGATTGTAACAGATTTTATTCACATTAATACGTAACGAATACTGTAACGATCTGCCTTACAAACTATACGTGAAAAAAAAATTGATACTGTATACGACCGTGACAGGACTCGAACCTGCAATCTTCGGATTCGAAGTCCGACGCCTTCATCCATTAGGCCACACGGTCGGACACCATCTGTTATCCCAACGGAAAGATTGCTGCTACCAACTTCAGCACATAGCGACGGAAAATGTTGCAAATGTTCAAAATTATTTACTTACCCTAAGACGTTGATCTGAAACAGTCCATACACGACTCGCAAAATCATTCGATGCAGCCAAAATCAATGAACCGGTGCTATCAAATTCTAATGAATTGATACCTTGATTACTTCCAACCAAGGCACCCCTTGGTTCACAAATGCCTACAAAAAGAGCATAATGTTACATTTTTATTCTTTTAGCGAACAAACAATAAAACTTACCTTTTCCCACATCCCACAGTTTGACTTTTCTATCAGCACCTCCGGTAGCCACTACTCGCTCTACCGGACTCCAACGGACTGCATTCACTTCACCATCATGAGCGTCAAATTTAAACTCTATTCCCTCTGGAGGGCCGTCAGAGCCAAAATCGAATCGATCCATATCGGATCCGATTCCACCTAACGACGATGGCCCGGGAATATCCTTGATTGCACGCTCGAGCTCACTTTCAATTCTTGCTTTCTTTTCTTTGAAAAATTTGTCATTTTCCTTATTCATGATTTCCGCATCGCGTGACTTGTACTCCATCAGCAATGCCAACAATTTATTGTTCTCATCTTGAACCGCCCTCAATTTTTCTTCCGCAGCATTAGCACGTAACTGTGAAGCTAATGACTCGTCCTTGATTGTGATGTGCAAAGTCTTAAGCTCTTCCAGCTCATCTCTGATAGCCACATTCATTGCACACTGTTCCGCAAGAAATCTTTCTTTCTCGTTAAGGGTTCGTTGTAATTCAGTAAGCTTCTGGTTCAAAGTAATGATCGATTGCGAATGTT